>NC_058415.1:73637391-73935249 GCF_002201575.2 Neomonachus schauinslandi
GGGTGCCCCGCACCAGCCGGCTGCCAGCCCTCTTGCTACCTCTCCATATTAGGGGAGCTTTGGGGTCAGCCAGACCTGGGCAATGTTCCTGGCTGTGTGGCCTTGGACAGGTCACTTAACCTCTCTGAGCTGCAGGGTCCCCATCTATAAATGAAGGCAGTGATGTTATTTACAAGTAAGAATCCACTGAGCAGAACGAAAGAACTTAACAGATGGGGACTTCTTTTAGGCTCTGTTGGGTCAGGACTGTGGTTTGGAAGGGGTCTGGAGAGAGTCACTGCCAGGATCCCTCCCAGCCCACGGTTCCGGAGCTCTTGTGTTTGGTCCCCCTTGGAGAAGCTAGGGCCCCTGAGAGCCTCCTGCTCCAGGACACCCCTATTATCCCTGTGGCCCAGCTTCCTTCCTTCAAACCTCTCTGCACTGTGCTCAAGGTGCCAAGGGGTCCTTTGAAAAATATGTATATATTTTTAATCACAAAACTAATAGACTCTCTTGTCATACAATGCAAATTAAACAGAAATATAGGAAGTGAAATTCTGCTCCCCAGCGAAGAGTGTGGTATCTTAGACATTTAAAAAATGTACACATTTACAGTTTTATTTTACAAAATTGGATTATGTTGTAGGCATTTTTGCACATTGCACTCTTTGGCTTACATAGTGCAATGCGGGCACTCCGTGGGCAGATTTCTGCCCGCATTTCTGTCCACAGAGCTTTACTTTATTCTTTTAATAGTTGCATAAAATTCTACCATATGAAGATAATTTATTTTATCCATCCTCTGTTGATGGACATCTGTGTTCTTTTCTTTTTTTATCACAAAGATGCTGTTGAGAACATCCTTACAGTTTCATAGAGGTGGAGTTGTCAGGTCATCTTAACAGCTGGAGAGCTAAACGTCACCATGTTAACTTTTGAAACTTTAGCAACCATCCGCACACACTCGCTGTGGCCTTTGGGGGTGCACGCCAAGCCCTCTGGCTGACTCTTCTTACCTCAGAAGGGATGAAGCGTCAGGTTTGACACCTCACAGGGAAGTTCACATAATTAATAACACTTTGTTTTCTTTGGAGAATCTAAAATTGGATTTCATTGCTTTTAACTAAAGGCCACTGCAGGATTTACAAAACAAAGAACAGTGTAATCTTTAGTGGCATTACAGGATCAAGTGGATTTTTTTAGCATGAAACTATGCTGAGCATGCCTCTTGGTTTACCTGTAATGTCTAAAAATAGCATTCTCCTTTTATTTTTGGAGCGGCTATATATATGCATAAAAGAGATACGAGTTACATACATGTCTGTTTTGGAGCGGAAGTAACTGGCTTTTTCTCAGAACAATCTTGCATTAATGCAGTTAAAATTATCCTCGAGGAATGTGATAATAAGACCTCACACTGCACGATGCTTCAGTTCACAGTCTACACGGGGTTCATGAAAGAAGTCTGTGAGAGACCTGGTCAGGGATGCTCCCCGGTCCGTAGAGACGAGAAAACCGAAGCTGAGGGTTCGGGGACCCTAACCACGTGTTTGTGGCTCCCCAGTGGGAAGCGTCAGGACTTCTGACTCCAAGGGCAGTGCTCTTTCAGCCAGACGTTTAGAGGAGAATACAAGCAAATGGGCCAACATCCCGCAGCTTGAGGGTGGCGCCCAGCCAGTGGCGCTGGGCTGGAGATTCCAGGGGCGTGTAGTCAGGAAGATGGCCTGGCTGGGGGTGGGCCGTGGAGAGGCCTGCAGGGGCCACCTGCCATGCAAGGTGAGGGTCGGATTTTATCCTATCCCCTGGCCCCCCTTCCGCCCGCTGTGATCAAGAGTGGAGGCATAGAAAACTGTAGCGCAAAGGGGAGGTCCTGGTTGCAGATCGCTTCTCTGTCCTTGGCGGAGGCCACGCTGAGAGCCTGACCCTTGCTCTGCCCGACATGACGAGGACGCCTTACCTGGACCTCCCAGGGAGGTTGTGGCTCCTGGGCTCTGGGCCAGCAGAGTAGCTGGTTCAGCGTGCTCTGTCGTGATGCAGGTGACGCTCTTTGCCTACTCGGACCTGCTGCTCTTCACCAAGGAGGATGAGCCGGGCCGCTGCAACGTCCTGAGGAACCCCCTCTACCTCCAGAGTGTGAAGCTACAGGAAGGTAAGCGTGTGCCCCAGAGGTGCCCTGGACTCCCACCTGCTTGCCCCGAGGCCCACATCCGTGCTGCCCGGTTTGGATTCTGCCCCTCCGGCGGCCGGGCTGCCAGCCATCAGTGGGGCATCTGAGCATGTGCGCTAGGGTCAAGTCCAGCCCCCCGGGGGCCACGGGGCTCTCGGGCACGGGCATTCTGTGCTAGGCTGTATGCCCTGAGCGTTACTGGGATGTTTCTGTTCCAGACCCGTTTCAGGGAGGTGGTGGAGTGGAGCGGGAAGAGCTTTGGGCTCCGAGCGACCCGTGTTTCGATCTTGGCCCTGCCCCTCACCACCTGTGATCTTGGGCACATCCTACTCAACCGCTTTGAGCCTGTTGGCTCACGTGTGAGTGGGGCTCCCGATAGGTGGTTGTACAGATTCAGTAAGGTCGTATGCAGAGGGCCCGGCCCACACCGGGTGCCCCGCGCCAGCCGGCTGCCGGCCCTCTCACCGCACATACCCTGGGCCCGAGCGCGCTGCTCCTGGCCCTTCTGGCTGTACCGCGGAGCTGGGGCGCGGCGGAGCCTGAAGCCAGTGTCTCCCGCAAACTTTCCACGGTGCCTCCGCCACTGGGGAACGGGAGGCCAGCTGGGAGTATCTGCTGAGCGGTTTGGTTTGGCGCCTGAAGTCTCTGCTGAACGGGCTTGATTTCCTCTCCCAGATTATGAAAACAACAACAGATCTGTTTGAGCATGGGCGACAGGGGCAGAGAGGAAAATATTACCCGGCAAAAGAATTCTGTTTTGACGGGTTTTGCTCCAGGAAAACTTCCTGCCTGTTTGCAGACCCGTCCTGTGTTCCTGTGTGTTGGGCGCCCCCGCCGTGCTCCCTCCTTAGAAACCCAGGGAGTGTGAGAACCTCCACTCTGGCTGCCCCACAGGGAGTCACTTACAACGTCTCCTTCTCTGCCTCGAACTTTCTCCTGACCACCGACCGGGGTGGCCCCTGAGGGGAAAAAGCAAGTCACCTGTCTGGGGGCCGGCCCCTCCCTCGGGGTGGCGGGGAGCAGCCCCTCTGAGCAGATTCAGCTCTGACCCTGGCTCCCCGGTGCCCACAGGAGGGGGCAGGTGAGAGCTACAGCGGACTCTGCCCTGGGCTTCCCTGCCCCTCCCGGTTTCCCTCAGAACCAGCTTCCCCTGCAGCCCCGTTCTCCTCTCCCTGCCACCCCCCCGCACACCTACTCACACAGACACTCACACTGTGTAGTCCCTTCCTCTCTGGGCCTGCCCACCCCAGCTTAGACACTCGGGACCCAGGCAGGGGTGGGGTGAACGGTAATATGTGTTGACTGATTATAGGAACCGAACCCTTACTCAGTTGTGCTCATCACGTTCATCACTCAGGTCTGGGGCCACAAGCCCAGAACCCTCATCTGCTCAGCCTCCTGCTAGAAGGAGGGAGGACAGAGAAGAGGGGCTCAAACTGGCTGTGCTGTGCAGAGGGGCTTGGGGTGGGAGAGAAGAGGACAGTGGAAGAGCTGAGGGTAGTAGCTGGGAGTTTGGGGTCCGGGCATGGAGAGCCAGTGTGACTTTAGCTGGCCCTCTCCATTATCTGGGCTCTGGTGTCTCAGACTGTGAAAGACAGGTTGGGCCAGCCCTTCATGTTCTTTCCCAACCCTAACATCCCCACACGGAGCCTGAGGGTCGTGAGATGCGGGACAGTGCCCAAATGTCCTACCTCTACTCCTTGGGGTGGGGTGGGGGGCTCGGTTGGGAACTGGTTGGATCTTCCCCTCCTGGAGCCCTCAGACCCAAGCCTTGAAGTTAGAGTCAGCGTGAGCTCCGTCTTCCATTGGGTGGCGGCTGGTCAGAGTGGCTGGTGTGGGGCCTGAGGTTTTGCAGAGAAACCTTCCAGATGCTGAGCTCATGTGAGCAACAGCCTTGTGCAGGCATGGCTTCCTGAGCTGGAGACCACATCCTCTCCCTGCAGATGGTGGGCTGAGGGTGGCCAAGGCCAGCACTCCTCAGGAGAGATGACCACGGCCATCCAAGCCTACGGGGTTGGCTTGAGTGTGAGGGTTGTGTATGCAAGTATGCACGTATCCTGGACTTGCTGGGACGGTTTGGTGCAGATGGTTTGGTGCAGATGCGTTGTCTTGTCCTTCCCCGGCAGTGTCAGCCAGCAAACTGAACATGGCTCCCCAGGGACGTGGCTCAGTGACACTAAGCACTCAGGTGCATGTCCCATCCTTTAGGTTTTCCTCCAGGCATCAGTAGGGCCCCTGCTTCCTCCCCTGCCTCCGCTCCCCTGAGACAGGCTTGTGGGTCCTGGGGTTTGCAGAAGTCCCATGTCCCCTTCTCCTGCAGTCGGGAGTTGGAAGTGTGGGACCCAGTGTCCTGAGTCCTGGTGCCCAGCTTCCGGCCCGTCTCCCTGGCACCCCCAGACACCTGCCGCAGCAGCGAGGGCCCGAGTGAGGCTTTTAAGAGATCCATGTGGGGCCTCAACTGAAGCTTCTCTTGGCAGAATGGGCTCTGATGAGTGTTGCTCATGCCTCTCAGGTGTGTCCTTTTCAAGTCAGCATGTTTGGAAAGTTCCATTTAGGGCAGAGAAGATGGGAACGAGGAGCACACGTGGCCTTTCCTGTGGGCTGGGGCTGGTGAGGGCTTTTCTCCCAGCAGGGGAGAATCTACCTCACCCGGGGACTGACGACTCCCGTGTGTGACTTGCCTGAATGGAGCTTAGCTCTCTGGCCAAGCATCCTCCGGGGCCTTACATGAGGCACAGAACATTGTGGGTGCCCAGTGAATGTTGGTTGGCTGAATGAATGCATGACCGACTAGGAGACTAGAAGCACTGACCAGCTTGGGGGCTGGAAGCACCCTTCTCCACGGCTCCCAGCTGGTGGTGGCCATAAACCTTGCTGGCCCTCCTCCTGCCCGGCATCCCCCCAGCTTCAGCAGGTCTGAATGGCAGCGTAATGGGAACAGGCGGAGAGCTCACGCTAACAATTGGGACATCTCCGGTCGTCCGGGGCCCATTGTGGCCTCTTCCTGTCTCTGCCGCCCACTGGCTGTGCTGGTGTTTGTGTTTCTCCCTCCCAGGCGGCCAGCATCCCGCCCACAGGGTGTCTTCCTGGCCTGCTCTGGTCTCTCAGGATGGCCTGGAAATGTCCAGCTGATTCTTGGGCTCTCCATCCACTCCGGGGAGCCAGGTACCCAGTCTTGGAAACTCAGCGGCTTAGGTCCCAGCTGCTGGAATGCTTGGACTTAAATTTTGTCAGTTGACATTTGCTGAGTACATCCTCAGAGCCCACCTGAGCGCTTGCTGCCAGGGCGATAGCAGGGGGAGAGACACGTTCCCACCTCTAGAGTGGGAGTGCCAAGTCTGGTGGCATGCAGATTCAGAAACTGGTGGGGGGTGGGGCAGAAATGGGACCCAGTGGTCAGAACACGGGCTTTAGAGGCAGCCATCCTGGGTTCAAATCTCAGCGCTGCCCCTCACTCACGGCATGCCTGTACAAGTTGTTTTTTCTCCCAGGGTCTCAGTTTCTACAACTGGAAAACGGGAACAACACGTCCCCTGGCTTGTCACACAGCGTAGGGAGGGCTTGGCCAATGGCTGAGTTTGGGACCTCAGGCCAGGCTGGAGAGGGCTCTGGGAACATGACAGAGGGGTCAGACTTGGGTGGGGAAGCCATCTCTGGGCCTCTGGGACTCTCTCTGCACAGCCCACAGCCCTTGGTAGGAAGCAGGGTTCACCCAGGAGCCGGTGACTTAGTGTGGAATTTCAAAATGGTGAAGGCAGTTGGAGTGTGGGATGGAAAACCCAAATGTGTGCTGCTTCCATGTCCCTTTTTACTCACCCCCCCTCCCCCGTTTCCACACTCTGGAAAGCCCAGAGCCCAGTCTAATGTCCCAGAGGGGTTTCTGAGGGGGTGAGGTTGCTCGCCTGGGTCAGCCACCTTGCAGCCCGTTGTTCAGCAGCCGTGGCTCCTTCCTGGCACCCTGGGCTCCCGAGGCTTGCTGTCCCTTTATGAGGCTCTGAGCCATGCTGAGCACTGCCCCCATTCCGTCCTTCTCTCAAAGTACTGCCAGCACAAGGCCATGACGTGGAGCAGATTTGGGGGCGGGGGTTAGGGTTAATGTGGGAGGGTGGTGGCAGGGGGTGTCACAGCCCAGGAAAGTTGTCAAGCAATCGTCAACCACCCTGTGCCATCGGGAAATATGTCATAGGCTGAGTTTCCCCCAACCTCTGCCTCCTGTCTCCCTGAGGCTTCCCTCTCCTTGGCTTTCCCCTCCCTTCTAGAGCCTTCTTTTCTCTCACTGCCAGCTTCTAAAACCCACATTTCTGTTATTTTCTTACATAGATCTTTTTGTTTCTCCCTTGGCACTAAGACCTGCTTCTGGAAAGTCAAGGAGACATCCAGTATGTTTTCTTAAACAAAAGAAACCACCTCCCCTTGTCTCCACCCTCAGCAAGGCAGGGAGTTGGCAGAAGCTTCCAAACGAGAGGTTTCTCAAACATGATGGACTTCTTAGGTGGGACCCTCTCCCTCCCAACCCTCCTGTAGGTGGGGAGAAGTAGAAGGATTTCTTCTAAGTCCAGAGTGAACCCCCGCACTTACTATTGGCCTATTTTTCTCTGGATCTTGCTGGCACCCCTGGCCCTCATTTTGCGCAGGGAACTGCCCACATGCTTGCTTTGGGGCTGGCCTTCACCCACACGAGAGCCTTCACTCACCACTTTTCTTAGGAATTGGCTTGACCCATTGTCTCTGTTATTTTGTCACCTTTACTTTGCAACGCATTTTGGTTTATTGGACAATTTCTTTGATTCAAATGTGTGTTGAGCCCCAGTTTCCTCACATGAATCAGGGATGATAATAGCCCCTGCGTCCTAGGAGTTGTTTTGGAAGGGTTGAGCTTATACACAGCCAGCATGTGGCACAGTGTGTACAGGTGGTTTTCTACAGGTGGTGTGGTGGTTTCTCTTGGAAAGGACTGGTAACCTGCCCAGTGAGGTCAACTGCTTGAAATTCAGGAAATTACGAACCATCCCTGGTCTGTGCCCAGAAGAATGAGGCCCAGTGGGGAGGGATGCCAGGTTCTGAGGAGCAGCCCTTGATGGTCAGGGAAGGGGCAGGGCTTCTTCCACATGCTTGCTAGTCCTCGAACCACACCTGGTGCTTCTGCACTTCCCTGCCTTTCCCTGTGCTGTTCCCACCTCCTGGAAGTGTCCTTTCTTCCCATCTTGCGTTTATGTTCAAAATGATCCTCCTGCAAGAAGCCTTCCCCAGCAGCCAGGGGTCATGTCTCGGTCTTGGTCTTTCTGAAGCAGTCTGACCAAATACAGCTTCTGTAGCTATTCCGCCTTCACTCCTCTGCTGGAGGAGCAGGGAGCCTGACGCTCCCTCCCAGCCGCCTCCCCAGCGGAGAGGTGGAGAATGGGTGAATTTGGGATTCGAGACCAGGGCCCTAGGAAGACACACCAAGGGGCTGGGCCCCGGGCTGGGAAGCCATCTGTGGGCACCATCCAGCCCATGACTGGGGATCTCACTGCATAGCCCACACATTCCTAGGTCCATCCAGCAAGTAAGCGGCTCCTTGTTGAACTTCAAAATGGCGAAGGCAGTTGGGAGCATTTAAAGGAAAACCCAGACGTGTGCTATCTCCATGTCCCTCCGTGTCCCTCATGTCAGGGAGCATGGAAAGATGGAGGCCTTCTGAGATGGACGACAGCTCCCTGCCCCTGGCTGTTTGATGCCCAGAGGTGCTCCTGGCTACCTGTCATGGGGGTGGGACCATAGCATTCCTTGGGTGACGCTGACCTGTGGGCCAAGGCCTTGTGGCTGTGTCTCCATCTGCTTAGTTACTAAGTGGGCTTTCCTCCAGAGATTTCCCTGTCCCCTGTGCCTGCCTCTTTCTTCCTCTTTTTCCAAGAGGTACCACATACGGGCTTCTGGGTGAGGCAGTTGGCGGTGCTGGGGCAAGCTGCTTAGACTCCGGAGCCGACTCTAACACAAGTCTTACTTTTTGTTCCCTCCAAGGTTCTTCAGAAGACCTGAAATTCTGTGTGCTGTATCTAGCAGAGGTGAGTCCTTGCCTCTGGATCTGAGGAGAGAGCTCTGTGGCCTGGTGCTAGTGGGAAGACATTGATCCTGGTCTAGTCCAGGGCTCTGGGGCCAGGCTCATACCGTGGTCCTGGGCAGGGCTCCTGCCCTGTGGAATGGGGATAGCGGTCCCCGCCTCAGTGCCTCTCACCTCTGTGTGGAGGAGCAGTGGACACAGAAGTGCCTAGAAGGGGGGCGCCTGAATGGCTCAGTCAGTGAAGCGTCTGCCTTTGGCTCAAGTCATGATTCTGGGGTCCTGGGATCGAGTCCCGCATCGGGCTCCCCGCTCAGCGGCTGCCTCCAGTGGCGACCCGAGGGCCAGGAAGGCATCGGATGTCTTCCCCCGTGTGGGCACACCTCCACCAGGCCCAGGAAGCAGCTGTTAGAGGCCCTGCAGAGCCAGTGGGGATTCAGTTCCACAGCGCCCAGCAAACAGCCTAGCAGCTGTGAACTGGCAGGGCCTGAGATGAAGCTCCAGGTTCTTTAATGCCAGGAGAGCTTCCGGCCGGGCTGGTTTGTCTGGCCCAGAGAAAAGCACTTCTGCTTATTGGCTTCCAGGGAGCTGTGACCTCCCCACTCTCCAAAGATTGCTGAAGGGATATTGATCCAGGGCCTTTTATTTCAGTTAAAGTGCCAGGAGTTCTGACCCAAAGGGGCTGGGAGATGGGAGCTCACAGGCAGCCAGAGGCCTCTCTTTTCTCCTAAGAGGCTGTGGGGAGAGGCACGTCTGTAACGGGAAGCCAGGGTGCCTGCTTGCTCTGTAGCCCCACAGAGGCTCCACACGATGGTCTTGGATCCCAAGGGAACCCCAAACTCACATCTTCATGGGACCTTCTTCTTTTTTTTAAAGATTTTATTTATTTATTCGACAGAGAGAGACACAGCGAGAGAGGGGGCACAAGCAGGGGGAGTGGGAGAGGGAGAACCGGACTACCCGCTGAGCAAGGAGCCCGATGTGGGACTCGATCCCAGGACCCTGGGATCATGACCTGAGCCAAAGGCAGACACTTAACGACTGAGCCACCCAGGCGCCCTTCACGGGACCTTCTGACAAGTGGTGTATCTTCATTGTCTAACATGCAGGTGGCACCCAAAAAAGAAAGTGGGGCAAGAGAGTCAGGAGTTTGAGGGATTTTTCCCACTACATTCAGAAAGCCTCAGTTGGCTGGGCGGCCCCAGCTTTGGGTGTTTCCCAGCAGTAGGTCCTGGGTGGGATTGTCCTAAATAGTGCTCGGCCCTGGAGTCTCTGTTCTCCTGGACAGGTATCCCTCAGCCCCTGGGAGCCCAGGGGCAGACGCAGCCCCCTCCTGGCTCGAGAGCACCGGGGTCCCTGGGACAAAAGGGCATGTTGGTCAAGGACCGGTCTCTTAGAATCTGATCCTGTGCTCCATTCATTGAAGAGTTTGCGCTTTGGGGTTAGGAAGACCTAGACTTGAATCTTAGCTCTGCCATTTCCTGACTGAGAGGTCTGGGCAAGTCACATACTCCTCTCTGAAACAAGGCTGATGGGGCCTACCTGGCAGGGCTGTCGTAATGATTAAATGAGATTCAATAAGATACCCTGACCAAAGCACTTAGCACAGAGTCTCGCACACGGTGAGTGTTCCATAAATGGAAGGTATTATGATTGTCAGCTTCATAACGGGGGGAGAGCTTTTCATATTCATTTATTCTCCATTAGAGACATCACCAATGATTTATTGACCTTTTAAAAAGAAAGCTAAGAGGAATATCTCATGTTCCTTGTAATGTACATATAGAGTTATACAAATGTGGTAAGATTACAGGCTCTGGAGGAGGCAGAAGACAGACTTTGACTGTCCTTTCCTGAGGTCTCCTGGGGCCACTGACTTAGCGTCTCCAAGCCTCAGTGTTCTCATCTGAAAAATGGTTCAACGGCTGTGCCTTTCCTTCCTACCTGTGTCATCAGGTCATTAGAATTAAAGGAGAGGTTTGTCAAGGCGAGTGAACAAACAGTAGCAGAAGGGGTTTTATTTCCTATAAAGATAATACTAATTTAGGAACAAGGAGGTGAGGCAAGATGGGGGTTTTAAAGACGCCAGGAGGACCTGGGTTTCTGGTTGGATTTGAGGATGCTCATGTTTGAATGCAGAGGTCCAGGCCCAGTGCTGCCCCATCAGGAGCCCTGTCTCTGGGTGAGTTACGTGAGGATGCCTTCAAGGCTGCTTACAGCCTCAGCCCTGGATCCTGGTAAGAGGAGGGCACGGTGTGCAACGGCATTGAAACCAGTGAGTTAGATCACGTGGGGGATTAAGAGACAGCCTTCATATGTAGAGCAGTCAGGCAGGCAATGGGGTCCCTGATTGGGACAGATGTGTGCAGATGGGAGTTCAGCTTCCCTGGAGGGAGTTGGTTCTGGGCTTTCTCTCTTCACCAGACCAGCCTCCAAAATCTCCTAGAAAGGAGCCTGGGGAGCAAGGACCTCCCCAAAATGTTTGCCCATCTAAGACAGCCAATCCCTGGCCCCGGGCCAGGCCTGGGTTTAGGTCTTTGGTAGCTCAAAAGGCTTCTGGATTCCCTAGCATTATGGGGCTTTCGGCTTCAAGCTCTCAGAGCCAGAGACTCAGCCCTGAACTCTGCTGTTGAGACAGGTCATACGGTCACCATCCCAGGCAGAGAGAAATATGACTTTCTAAAAAGAGATTATCCACAGGGCAGGGGAGAGGAAGTGGTTCTTGTGGGTGTCAGTAAAATGGAGATAATCACAGCTTCTACCTTGCGAGGTTGTTGGAAGAAGTACCGAGACCCCACTGGTGAGGTGCTTAGCACTGTGCGGGGTACGGCATGTCAGTGGGGGGTGACTCAAGATGAGGATGCTGGTAGCCCTGTAACTGTGAGGAGGCGGCCACCATCCTAGAGCTCAGAGCAGTGCTGAGTAGTACAAGACGTTACCAGTGAGCTCTGTGGCTGCCCTTCGAGCCGCTGGCTGACTGAGCTCTTCGAAGGCTTGCGTGCTCTGGTCGCTTTGGGCCCACTCTGCAAGGAGGAGCATTCCCGCCAGCCGGCAGCAGCCCAGCCAGGGCCTCCCGGGGCCTCTCGGGTTTGGGGGATGAAATCTCAACGGGTGTTTCTGCAAGGGTTTGAGCCTTCCTTCTGCTGCTTACTGGCAATAAGGGCCTGGAGGAGGCCCTTGGCCGCTTGGAGCCTTGGTTTTCCCCTTCCTTGAATTGGGAGTAACCATCCAGGAACCTCCCTACCTCTTCATGCAATTGTCAAGAACAAAATGAGAGCATGGGTAGGAAAGTGCTCTTTAAAATGGATAGTTAGATAAAAGGAATTATTATTAAGGCAGAATTCCTGCTTTGGCACAGAAAGAAAAAGGGACGTTTGGCTCCAGGAGATTAAGGGATTTGCTGAAGCCCAAAGAGCTAGGTAGAGGCAGGGCCAGCTTTGTGGAGAGATGGCCTTTCCAAGCTGGAAGGGACCATGGTCCTTGCCTCTCTCCTCACCTGGCAGGGGAACATGATGAGACAGGGAGCCCAGGACCCTCTGGTCAGCTCCTGCCCTGCCTGGCTTCCCTCAGGGGAATCTTGGGGTATTTTTTTGCTGGGCCTGTCCTTCCCCTACAGCAGGCTGGGAGTTCTGAGAAGTGGAGGGAATCTGTTGTTAAGTGGGAGGATTGCCTCCCCATATCCGCCCAGTTCCCTGAAGCCAAGGGGAGGCAATTTCTTCCCTCTCTCCTCTGATGCTTTTAGGAAGATCAGCTTCTGAGCACTTTGGGGCAGGAGAAGAGTGGCTGGCGCGCTTGGGAACATTTAGCAGGGGAGCTGGCCCCGCCCTGAAGGGTGGCTCCCTTAGGGTTCGGGGGGATAGCAGAATAGAGAATGTCCCCACATGCTAGTTGATGATGCTGGTAACCATCTCAGCTCAGAGCCCTCGCATGTGCTGTTCCTTCTGCCTGGAACAGTTTCTCCCAAGCACTTGCCTTGCTGGCCTTTATCGTTCAGGCCTTCGCCCGAATGCTGCCCCTGCGGAGAGGCCTTCTCTGACCACCAGGCTCAGACGGGACCTCTCCCTTTTGGCCTTTTCCCAACTGGTTATGATATTATTTCATTGTTTCTTGGTTTATTGTCTCTTCCCCAACCTGAGGGCCAGAGCTCAGTCTCTCTTATTTGCTTCTTCACCCCCAGGAGCTAGAACAGTCCCTGACATGTAGTAGGTGCTCAATAACTATTTATTAAATGAGCGAAGTACGGAGCAGTAACAACGGTAGCTGCTGTCTGTCGAGGCCTCCGATTGTTCTTGTGACTTACCGGCTCACGAGCTCTGAGAGGGGGTCATGTCATTCCCACTCCCATTCGACAGGCTTTCCTAAGGTGCACCGCTAGGAAGTGGCAAAGCTGGGATTCGAGCCAGGCCTGTCCAACTGCAAAACGAGGAAGGACTGCATAGAAACACTGTCTTTTTCTCTGTTCCAAGCCATCCAGCTCATGCTCTCAGCTCCCTGGCTGAGCTCATGTAATCACAGCCCTGTGAGGTTATAATCAAATTCCAGTGGAGTTGGAAAGAGCCTGCAGTCCCCTGACCAGAGTGTTCTAGAGTGGATGATAGCCCTGGGCATGCTCTACCGCCCCCCCGCCCCTCCCCCCAGCACGCTCCTACTCCCCGGGGCCGCCTCCCTGGGTCTTGGCAGAGCCCTGATGCTTATGCCAAAACTGGCCTGGCTTTGACCTCATCCCGGAAGTCCCTCCGGGAGCTTACCGAGGCCATTACTTGCCCAGTTCTGTGCTGGGCCGAGATGGGAAAGGCCTTCCTGGAAGGATTTTCTAGTCTAGCTGGGGGGGACGAGACTGCACTTAACGAGGTTAGATGGCAAAGCGAGATGCGAATGACAGCAGTGCTAGTGCTGGAGCCTGTCCTTGCACTTGGCTGAGCTGAGGAGCCCGGGTCGGACCCAGCTCCGGTGCCAGGCACGCGTGTGGCTGTAGGGGCCACGTGACTACGCCCGCATGAGACTTTCAGAAGGGACCTGAGTTTCTGTTTGAGTTCTGTTGGTATGTCTGTCCAGCTGCCCATCTAACCTTGGCCTTGTGATCAGATCGTGTGCCCAGGTGGGGGGAGGGGGGCTCTGTGAGCAGGCCGGAGACCTTGGCCCTCTGGGTTCCCCATGTGCTCCTGCAGCTGCCGCCTTGTGCTGCCTGTCCCCGGGGGTGACCTCACCATTTCTGTCCTGTGGCTCTCCACAGGCCTCCACTGTGTGGGGAGCTAACCCTCCCCCCCTCCCCCACCCCAACCCGCGGGCACCCCGCTGCTGCAGCCTCACCCTCTGGAGCTCAGGGATGGGCTTGGGCCTGGGAGCCCCCTGAACCAGGGAGCAGCCCTGACCATCCTCTCCTCTGTTTTCCCTGACGTCAGAAGGCAGAGTGCTTATTCACTTTGGAAGCGCACTCGCAGGAGCAGAAGAAGAGAGTGTGCTGGTGCCTGTCGGAGAACATCGCTAAGCAGCAACAGCTGATGGCTTCGCCCCCGGAGAGCAAGGTAAGGGCCTCGCCGGTGGCCACCGCCCTGGCTGCCTGGCTTCCCCGCCCCAGCCCGGACCTGCAAGCCTCCGAATTGAGCTCGGGACCAGCTCCAGCTTAGGACTTGGATCTGAGCAACAAGCTCTTGGCAGGGAGGCCCGTGCTTGAGTGTCTCTCCCCCTTGGCGTCTCACGGGGTCTACCGGGTGGGTTTTGCATGGCTCAGGTAGAGCGACGGAGCCTAAGGGAGCACGGCCATTGCTTCTCGGCTCTGTTCGATGGTTTGCCTCTGGCCAGGTCGAATCTGGGTTGGCCCGCTGCTGCCGCCTGGCATGGAGTCCCCCTCTGCCATGCGGTAGGTCGTGCCCAGGGGTAGCACACGGGCGTTTAATGCTGGCTGAGGGCCGGCATCGTTGGGAGGTGATGTCTGTGGCGGAAGCTGTTTCTAGTTCACTGCAGGCCACAGCCAAGTGGAACCAAGTGGAGTTTGCTGGGGACTGGGGGCTGGCCAGCTGGAGCATCAGGGAAGATTAGAACCTCCCAGCTGAGGCTGACCTGGGATGGGCGCCCTGAAGCTGGTCCGGTGCCTGTGGAGGGGATGGGACAGGAGCCAGATCCCGGCCTTCCCCTTTGTCAGCCGGATGCCAGCCACCGGGCCCAGCTGTAGTTCCCATTTGTGAGTCAAGCGGGGGGCTTCTCTTTGGTGAAAGTGTTGGCCATTTGGGGGTTTGGTCTGGTTGGCTGCAGGAGGATCTGAGTGGTTGGTCTGCTGGCTCAGGGGGAGAGGATGAATGAAAGCGAGTGGCAGCCAGTAAACTTGCCGGCCTGTTTCTTCTTCCCATGCGTTCGGCAGGCATACGGTGGGGGCTGCAGGGACAGGCCTGCTGAGGGCAGGAGGTTTCTGGGCAGCCTCCTCTGGAGCAGTGGTGGTAGATAGCAGTGGTGGTAGATAGCAGCTAGTCCTGAAGGAAGGGAGTAACAGTCTGAGGCTCCTGTAATCTCAGACTTGAAAGTTATTTTGTTTTATACTAGCCAGAGGCAAGAGTAACTTTGATGAAGGGGGAGAGCGGGAAGGGCACGGACTTCAACTCACACTCTACCGCTGACTGGCGGTGTGACCTTGGGCAAGTCACTCGACTACTCAGTGCTTTGGTGCCTCCATCTGGGAACAACAGTTCCTCCTCCGAAGTGTTGCTAGGAGAGTTAAATGAGATGGTGCATACGCAGTTCATGGCACATTGCCTGGGACGCAGCAGGTGCTCGCTCAACCACAGCGGTGGGGCATGCACTGCCCCCAGCTCTGCCCCAGCAACCTGTGGCTACCCTCCCATTGTCCGGTTCTTCTGCTGATCAGAGCCCTGTTGCTGAGGCTGTAGGCTGCCTTGTACCCTTGATCCTGGCTTGGTCACAGTCAGAAACCAGACCATTCTCTTCACTGGGGCAGTCCCTGGGATGATCCATGACTAAACTCATGCCCCCCAGCTTTCTTATATTTTGGGCTTAGCTCCTTCTGGTGTGGGGGGAAGAGTTCTTTCTGCTTCAACTTCAGAGTTTGCAGGCTCTGGAGTGTGTTGGCAACTGTCTTCTCGGTGCCTTGGGCAGTCTGTCCATCTTCGGTTGGGAGGACAGTTTGAGTGGCTGAAGGTAGTCTGCGTTTCTGAGACAGGCTCTGGGCACTGCAGGCTATGGATTTGGCTGGCTGACACTGGAAGGACCCCAGAGTTTGGGGCCCAGCTTCGGGGCCACGCCGAGACCTATGGGTGCCCTGGGCTGGCAACAGTTAGACGCCTCTTCAAATCAAAACTCTTTAAATGTGTGTTTAATGGAGCAGCTGTGTGTTGGGTGGGAAAAGGGTAAAGAAGGAGGGCCTGAGCACTGGGACAACCTCAGAATTGCCTCCTTGCCTGAGAACTAAACCCTGGCGCAGCCCTACGTACCCCACTGGACCACCATCCTTAGAAGGGAGTTATGTAACCATGTTTTGTTAGGCAGGCAGACCCCTTGGGGTCCCAAGCCCAACCTCCCCCACCCCCACCCCCACCATACACACTTCAAGAGTCTTAGCAACTTATTCCTTCTGGTCCCTTACAAAAAGCTCCCCGAGAGAAATTCTGGTAAGTATGATTTCTCCAGGCCCATGGAGTTCCAGGAGGGCTCTAGCAACCTTAGCAACTTGGCCTGGTGGCCATCCAGCCGGCCCACTGGTCGTCCACCTGTGCTCAGCTCCACCAGGTCCTGGCAGCCTCGGAGGTGACTGTGAACATCTTTGCCAAGGGCTGGGCCACAGCCTTTCTGCTAAGGTTGCTGACCTCCAGGGAGAGAGAAGAGGGAAGACCAGGCAGAGCTCAGGCCCCAGCTCCTTGCTTTTCAGGCAGAAAGAGTCCTGCTTGATTAATTTGTCCTGACTGAGTAGCATGCTTTTTTTTTTTTTTTTTAAATGCCTTTCCTTTCTTTGTTCTTTCTGAGAATGCTCCGCCTTCTGCTGTACATGGGGGAAGCCTTTCCCCAGGCTGCTCCCAGCCTTAACTCAGATGCCTCTCTGGGGAAAGAGGGGTTTGCAAGGGAACTCCCCAGAGTCCCATGCCGCCCCTTCTCAACCCTGTTCAACGGTGTTTGCTGATACCCTGGAATGGGGGACCCTTCACACATCTCAAGGAATGCAAAGTTCGTCCCAAATTTGCAAACCATAAATGGGATGCCCCGAACATGAAATGCTTGTTGGGAAAGGCAGAGGTATTGGAAGAAGATGGATTCCAAGAACAACAGAGAGGCAGCTGGGCCACTACCTGCGTGTGGCCTCTGGCAGCTTCTTCCTCAGTGGTCCTGATCAGGCATGGGTCAGGTGGCTCTTTCTGGCTCTTTGAACTTTGGGATTATCCTGAAAGCTTCCCATGGAAGATTATCATGGAGGGCCTGGGGTCATGCGGTCTCCATGAGGGAACCCTGCCCTGCAGATTCCCCCAGGCCTGGATTGCTGTGAACTCTGCTGCTTGTAGCGGCTGGGTCCGTTGGGGAAGTCACAGGCTTTCCCTGCTGTCCCCGGGGTACCTGTGGGTTGCTGTCCGGGTTGGGGGGGCTCCAGCTGGGGCAGTGTGGACACAATGAGGCAGGCAGTGTCTGGCCTGAACCCCTTCTCTGGGAGCTCTGTTGCCTTTCTCCAGCTCCCTCTAAGGTGCCCGCGGTTAGGGACGGGGCTGCCCTGGGTCGGCCCGTGTGAGCTCCCCTTCTCTCTATAGAATTAAGACCCAGCTTCCTTCCACTCACCACTCACCACACCCTTCTTTCTTATCAGAACTCTGCCTACTTGCTTCAGGATCTATTCCTGGAGGGAACCTACCTTTCTTCTGCCTTGGATAACTTTTACTAGACTCCCTGCCACGGGGAGTGCTGAGATGCTTCTAATCTAGAATAACTCACAGGTAATCCCGCCTGGGGCCACTGAGGTTCTGAGCCAGTAGGGACAAATAGGTGCATCTTATTTTGGTTATTCAATCAAATACACATAACAAATGCCTCCTCTGTGCCAGACACTAGGTTAGATCCTTTGGGGTCACAGAGATGGATGGGACCTGTCCTATGGAACTCTCCTTTCATTGGACAGAGGTGACTGGGAATGGCGATCCACGCTTTAAAGGCTGTGCCTGTTGCGTCCTCAGAGCCGTCCGGTGGGGTCTGGGCCACACATTCGTCATCTCCACTCTGTGACCCTCCACTGAGCCCCCACCACACGCACAGCACTGGCCTGGGCCACGGGAAGGCTCTGAGGAGATTAGGCTTCCGACAGCCATCAGGTAGGCGAGGGGCGCAGGGCATCAGGGACTGCTCCGTTCTTGGGGTACTCCCTGGACTCCACGGTGGGAATGCACGGATGGATCTGCCACGTTCTTTCCTTGCGAGATCGCAGTCCAGGGGCGGAGACAGATCTGCCAACGGATTGCTCAAAAACGATACGGCAAGTGATACGGGAGGTGTAAACTCTTACCACTTTGTGACCTCAGGTGGGGCACCGAGCCTTGCTGAGACTCAGTTTTTTCATCAGTAAAGTGGATGGATTAACAGGGTTCTCGTGATGAGTAAGCTCATGTCATGTGCACACAAGAAGAACTCTGTGAACTAGCTGCTTTTGTTACCATTTTAAAGCTATGTTTATTTAGGACGATTCTTCTAGTGGCCTTGCTTATTGAAGCTGAATGCTGCTACCCTGAGCGCATGGGATGATCGCTCCATGTCACTGCCTGGTAACTGCCTGCTGTGTTCCGGGGTGCAGGCAGGGAAACTGAGGCCTCCTGGGCCTGCTCTGGCTCTGAGACTTCTCCCAGATGTGACGCCTTGTCATCTCCACTGGTCAGCTAGAGGCGGGGCCCCGGTGATGCCAGGGTCTGTCTGAGCACCTTAGGAAGGAACAGGGGCAGGTCCTGGAGACAGGCAGCCCTGGCCTGAGTAGACAGCGAGCTAATTCCAGTTCTGTCTGGTTCCACAGAAACTCCACCCTTATGGCTCTCTCCAGCAGGAGATGGGGCCGGCCAACTCAACCAATGCTACCCAGGATAGAAGCTTTACCTCATCAGGACAGACTCTGATTGGCTGAGCAATCCCAAGGGCGGGACTCTGCTTCTGGCAACTTAACCCTTTCTTGGGCATCCCCTACCACACAGTAACCTCACCTCAACTGGACCCAAAACGGAGGACCAAGATGGTGGGCCTAGGGTCATCCGAAGGGAGTGGCCCGACGGGTGTGTGTGGACTGGCATCAGAAGGACCACAGTGGTATGAGAGGCCCTATGGGCACGTCCCAAATGGAGAAGACTCAGATTTTTCCCTACAAGAAAGAAGGAGGAGAAATAGCATCTGGGCTTCCCGTGGTTCCAGGGCCCGCCTTGGGGGCATAGGAGAGGTTGGCAGAGGTCAGCCATGACGGAGAACAATGTCATCAGCCTCCGCTGCCAGAAGACATCTCCACGCAATCACTTCTTCATCTATTCTCATTCATGCATTCCTTCATCCAGCAGATATTTGGGGGGCATCTACTTTATGCGAGGCTCTAGGCTAGGGGGGATGGAATGTATCGGCCAGTGACCAGGCTGATGTCCCAGCGCAGCAGGGAAACCGGCTCGGCCCGCTGCCTAGCGCTACACGGTGTCTGTGGGCCAGGACTCAGCCCGCAGGGTTAACTCTCAGAGGCGGAGCAGCCGCGTCTGCACAGACAGCAAGGGGCACTTTGATTTCATTTGATTCCCTTACAAAATGACATTAAGGGGAATGTGAGGCCCGGGAGAATTGCCTGTCTGGGAAGGCAGCAAGCTTGACTCTCCAGGACCTGGTCACCAGATAGGTGAGGACGACAGGAGCTCTGGCCACAGGGACATGGAGAATCCGAACACAACACCGAGCCCCGGGGGCAGGGCTTTCCTCCCAGCTTGTCCCCGACCGGCCGCCGACCTGAGTGGCGCTCCCGTTGGGGTCCTAGGCCCGGCCGGCTGCCGGGGGAGCGGACATCAGCTCCTGGAGGGCCTGGGCCCATCTGGCCGGGGACTGTGGTGAGCCACAGCGCCATCGGCGCTCTGCCTCTCAAATCGATGAAACAATTCACTGGGCTCCACGGGCTTGAGAAGATGAAATATGACCGGGTGGCTGGAGCTCTTCAGCGTCCCAGTCCGTCCCCACCGTCCGGGATGATGGACACGCTATGGAAACTGCGTCTGAGAGTCATAATCACGGGAAACACGGCTGGGCCCCACCCTCCACGTAAATCATGCTAAGAAGCTTACACAATGGTCTCTTTCCTGATGGTCCAATTGTCTTGGTTTGGTGTCTGGGGCCCGGGAGCCGGGAGGACGGGAGCACACCATTTATTGTTGAAAAGGCCATCTGTGCGATTTGAATACGAAGTGATCCTTTAAGTTCCCCTCACACCCTTGGATCCCGTGCTTTCTTAGTTTGCAGGCGCTGGGTCTTTTTGAAACTCTGTCTCTCCTGTAAGTAGCCTTGCCGGGTCTCTGCTGGCCTGGCCTTTTGACCCTTTGGGAGCTGGGACCTGCTGGAAATAATGTTGACATTTCTTTAAGTATGTCTTGTTTGTTTGTTTTAATCCTTTATTTAAAATTTTTTCATCAGTTCAGGCACCAAATCCCTCATTTCTCACACACAGCCCCAAGTGGGGGTCTGCAGAGTGAGGGCGGAGGCTGTCTGTGGGAGGGTGCTTCACAGGGACAGCAGGGCCTTCTGGGATGGCAGCCGTGGTCCCTAGGCATTATTCTCTCCCCAGGCCTTCAGCAGCCTCACTGTACGCATGAAAGGGACTGAGACTCAGAGAAGTTAAATGACTTATCCAAGGTCACACAGCAGGCAAGAGGCCAAGCTAGTCTTCAAGCCAAAGACTTTCAACCTAAGCCACTGCTCTTCCCAGATGCCGAGGTTTGCCTTTTGGGGGTGGAAGCAGAGAAATCAATCATCTCCTTCTGGAAGAGGCAGGAGGATGATATCGTGCATGTGGAAGCTGTGGACCTTTTAGCTCTAGAAGAGATGCTTTAGGACGAATGAATGAGATGTCTTATTCTCCACATAGTGGAGAGTAAGCTTCCAGAGTTCATATGTCTGAGGGGTGGCCCAGAAAAGCTCAAGAGCTTCACACCAGATTTGATATGGAGGGCAAGAGAGAGTTCCTGAAGATAGGCTCTCAGGGGGCACTGGGACGGTCGGCTGATGCCCCTTTCTCTTTCGCGTCTGGCATTCAAGAGGATCAGCAGACACAGTATTGGGTGCCCAGCAGCAATGGAACTGTGGCCAAAGGCAGAAAGGGACAGCTACAGGTTTAGGACCTGAGTCTTGGAAGCAGGCCTTTGACCTGAGCCCTGTCAAAGGTGGGGAGAGAGTCTGCTCTGCATTCTGGGCCCAGATTTTGCTAATTGACTAGTACCAAATCTCAACCCCAAGTAACTGGGAATCAGCTGGACTGGATTTCAGATATTCCCCCCAGGAAGCAGACTCTTTTCCCTAAAAGGCTCAAGTGTTTTCCAGTCTTTCCAGCCTTCTCCTCTCCCCTGCTTGCTGCCCACCTGGCTCTGGACAGACTGCCCACTCCGCCATCTTGCTCTTCTCCTCCACCATGGTGCTCTTCCTGCTTTAGCTCTTAATGAAGACAGCACGACCTGACCCTCCATCCTGTCTTGACCTTATCTTCCCTCAAGCCTTTCTCCAAACAGGACCACCATCCTGCAGTTGTTCCCAGATACTTGGTTTAAGGGTAGAACAATAACACAAGGTGGTCCGGTGAGCGCCTACACTGTGACCTCTGTGGTCTCTTTAACCCTCACTCCAGCCCTCATGAGGTTCCTTATCCCCATTACACATCTACTTTCCTTACACCCAACTGGTAGACAAAGACGCCGAGTCTTAGAGAAGTTAAGAAACTTGCCCAAGGTCACACAGCTGGGGTGGCAAGGATTGGACCCTGGCAGCCCAGCTCCAGAGCACCTGCCTTGGATCGCTCTGTATTACTGCTTTCTGGCAATCACAGACCATCCAAGCTGCTTCAGACCACGTGGGAGGCTGTTGTCAGAGTAAAGCCCAGGTCTCTGCTTGGCTCTCAAGGCTCTCCCTGGGTGCGCTATACTCCTGCCGCGTGGCTACAGTCCGGCCGCACTGGATTATTTCAACCCTTCTCCAAACTCACTGTGCACATTCATGTTTTGGCTGTTCCACCTGCAGTTGCCTGCCCTCCTTTGCTGTCCCTGCAGTCCTCAACCTTTAAGGCTTGGCCCCTCTCCTGAGACACCGCTCTCGGACGTGTGTCAAAGGTGCACCAGAAGTCAGTGCTTCCTTCTCTGTGTTCCCGTGGTATTTTGTAGCACAGTGTGTTAAGCAGATATGTCTCATCTGCAAGACTATGAGCTCCTTGGGAGCCAGTGGTGGTCATATCTTATCTATTTCTTTTTCTGTTACTGCCCCATCCTTAGTACGACATGCTCAGGAGATGTTGTAGAATAGAATTGGGTCCTGTGGTTCAAGCCTCTCGTGTTCTAGAATTTAAATGAGGAAACTGAGTCTCAAAGGTCACTCAAGGGAAGTGACCTGGCCACAGTCATGGGACAAGTTAGTGGCTGAGTCAAATCTCCTGTCTTGGCTGAGAGCTTTCTCTGTTGCGCCTCCATCTGGTGAGACCAGAGCCTGGATCCCCACCTGGTTTATTAAACAATCTGGCCAGGCTCATTTCAGGGTCTTGGATACTACCATATTCTGTGCTGACTCCTGGCATCCTCAGAGGCAAAGGACAAACTGACCAGAGCTGCTCCCATGGCTCTTTTCCCCAGGTTTGTGGCCTCCCCTCTCACTGAACCCCTTGCCCTCAGAGAAAACCAGAGTAGGATTCTGAAAATCTTGGTTCCAATCCTGATGGTGCCCGTAACTCACTGTGTGACTTGGGGCAAATTACTTTCTCTCTCTGATCATCTGTTTCTTTACCAAGAAAAATGAGGCAGTTGAGCCTAAATGGGCTCCAGGAGTCATCCTCAAAGCCTCAGGACTCTAACAGCAGGTTAAAGGAAGAAAGAAAACAGACGTTTTGGTCTTCACATTGAAACAAGAGTATGCGCGGTGGATATATGCAAATGCTGTACGTGGTTAATATTCATCATGGACTCGTGACACGTAAGGTATACTTAACGGATCTTGTACGGGAAGGGATCCCCGTCATAGGTACACAAGTTATAAGCACATTGCTGCCTCCTCCCCACCCAAAGGTGCCTCCTTCCAGGCTGGCCCCTGGGAAGCCAGTACAAAGAGCTTTCCAGCCCCAAATCCTCCCCTCTTCCTTCTTCCTTTCTACTCACCAAACTCTTTTGTTTGAACTTCACATATATATGTTCTTTAACCTTTCCCATGACTGGGTCGACTCTTTCAAGTGGAATTTGTGGTGATCAATACGCAGTGCCTTTCGTTTCTCGTGTGGTCAGAAATCTCCTTCAGACTCTTCCCCAGAAGTCACCACTGACTTTTTTTTCATTGACTTTAATGTATATCTTCTTTCACTCAAACACTACTCCAGGTAAATTTCCTAAGACAGTGTCTTTCAAATGTGAGCAGCTCTCTGTGATAGCTTTTGGCTGTTTTTCCTTGTGGAAGAACATTCAGGGTTAAGTAAGTAGGCTAGCCTGAGGAGCTGACCACCATTTATAACAGAGTTTTCAGTGGGGGAATGCATTCTGAGACCCATAATCAGCTCTCAGACGGACTCTGGGAACACAACTCAACACATACCCAAAAGCCGATGAATACAGTGTTTATTTTATGAATGACTAGAATTTTGATGGGACCATTGAACCTTTGAATGTGGAACTGAAAATCCTTCCTCCTCCCACACCAATACCAGTTGATGAACAAGCTGATTTATAGAAACCAAGACCAAGAGAGGGGCAAGAACCTGGCCAGGGCTAAGCAGTTGGTGCTAGGACTGGAAGTAGGCCCCAGACCTCTAGCTTCTAGGCCAGTGTTCCTCTTTGGGGACTTTTGAAGAGTCGGCCAGGTTGGGGGTGGTGGGCGGGTGGGGCACAGATGTCCTAGAGATGCCCTCCTTGTCTCACTCAGCTGGAAAAGTAAGTCACCACCAAAAGTAACCACTTTGGGCTGTCATGGAACTAGTGAGAAATGGCCTGGCTACTGGCGTGGGGAGAGGTTGTCTAGTGGGCTGGCCCGTCTATAAATTCCTGGTGTGTTCCTGCTGGAGCGGAATGAATGGGCAGCTGTTTTACCTGGGGCTCTGAGCATGGCAGGACTGGTGGGGATGCTCCCTGTGCTCTGTTCTAAAAAGAGTGGTGGGAATGGAGCTGAGGGGAAGAGGAGGGGGGTCCTTGGGGAGCTGGGTGGGGCACCTCGCCCCCTTCCTCTTCCTGCCAGGCCCTCTGTGAGGAAGGGCCAGAGGTTCAGAGGAGTTAGATCTGGGAGGGTCCCGGAGCCATCAGCCCTCACACCCCGTCCACACACAGGAGAGGAGGCCCCACAGGCCCCAAGAGGGGAGAGGACTGGCCAGCAGTGGCTGAGCCCAGGGTAAAGGCCCCAGCTCGTAGGCTCTTTTCCTCCCGCTGTTTCAGCAGGGCAGCTGCGGGCCTCGGGAGGCTTTCTCTCACTGCCTCTGGGCGTGCACAGGGCCTGGGAACTCCTGGGGCCGGATGTGGTTGCTTCCTGAGAGTCGCCCAGCAGGCGAGGAGCACCGGCTAGTCTGCCCCCAAGCCCTGACCTCTGCCGGTGGGCCTTCCAGCACCACGCCCTCCGTTTGCTGGTGTCCCCACCCTTGCTAACTTGTTCTTCTGTTGCCTCCTGGCCTGTCTGCAGGGACGGCGGACGAGGGCCTACAGGACAGAGGGCCTACTAGCTCAGGACCTTTCTCCACCCTCCCTTAGGAACAAGGAGACCTAGCTAAGGTTCAAACCCCAGCTCTGCTTCTCGGTAGCTGTGCAGGTAGTGGTGGGTCACCTAGCATCTGTCAAATGAGATGAGGACCCCTATCTCACTGGATTCTTGGGAACATCCGAGGGGTTGGATTGTGCGAAGTCCCTGGCGTGTAGTAGGTACTCAGTCATGGGAGCTGTCACCACCAGATCAAGCATGGGCACAGGCTTGACTTTCTGCAACCCCCCTCCATGGGGCTTCTACCAATGGAGATATGACAGTTGTTGGTTTGTTTTTTAAAGGCAGTTGACTTTTGTCGTGTTGTTTCAAAAAGTGATTGGTGTTTAATATGAAGAAAACATTTAATACAGTTGAACCAGAAGAAGGAAATGAAATTTGCTTTTAATCCCAACACCCAGAGATAACCACTTTTAACATTTCGGGGGTGTATCCTGTCAGGCATTTGTTTATATACACATATATCTACTTGCAAATTGGGGCTACTGGTGCACACAACTTTCTAACTTGTTTTTTTTCCATTCAGCAATGTGTAGTGTATCCATGTTTCCATGTCAATAAATATTCTACAGCATCATTTTTAGCACTTGGGGATTATTTCATTGTGTAAGTGAAATAGTTTTATCTAAATAGTCTCCAATAGGGGCGCCTGGGTGGCTCAGTCGTTAAGCGTCTGCCTTTGTTCTGCTCGGGTCATGATCCCGGGGTCCTGGGATTGAGCCCCGCATCGGGCTCCCTGCTCGGCGGGAAGCCTGCTTCTCCCTCTCCCACTCCCCCTGCTTGTGTTCCCTCTCTCGCTGTGTCTCTCTGTGTCACATAAATAAATAAAATCTTTAAAAAAAAAAATCCTTAGAGGCATATCTTAGTATCCCCAGCATTATCCAATGTACATGTTTGATCCTCTACAAACATTTGTTGAATGAATATTTTGTTAGAATAAGTTCCAGGTAGTAGACTTTCCAAGCCAGAAGGTATATTTTTGTAAAAAAGGTTCTTGGTATCTATTGCTAAATGACTCCCTGGAATGGCTGTACTGATTTATGATCAATACTTTAAAGATTTTATTTATTTGAGAGAGAGAGAGAGAACACAAGCAGAGGAAGGGGCAGTGGGAGAGGGAGAGAGAGAGAGAGAGAATCTCAAGCAGACTCTGTGCTGAGTGCGGAGCCTGATGTGGGGCTTGATCTCAAGACCCTGAGATCATGACCTGAGCTGAAACCAAGAGTCAGACACTTAACCAACTGAGCTACCCAGGCACCCCAGGACTTTCCCTTTTTAGCACAGAAAGTCCTGCTTGCTGAGAAACCCCTTAGTCCCAAGCAAACTGAGAGTCTGGGTGAGAGAATGCCCATTTCCCCACACCCTCACCAACACCACATTGTTACACTTTGACGGGGGTTAATTTCTTTGATTACTAGAGATGTTGAATATTTATTTATATGCCTTTAGTCACTTATGTTGCCTCTTTTGTGAGTCATTTTGCACATTTTTTTAAATTGGGCTGCTTATAGTTTAACTATTAGTTGACAAGAGCTCTCTGTATAATAAGGATGTTTGTGTTTTATTTATTATTCTTTGAAACTATAGATGTTTCAGATCGACAGGTAGTCTGTCATGTCTATAAATTGTTTTGGTAGTAGTTTTTTGAGATATTATTCATATGTCATATAATTCATTCATTAGTGTGGGTTTTTTTGGTGTATTTCACAGAGACTTGTGCAACAATCACCACCATCAATATTAGACTCTCCAAAAGAAACCATACCCTATAGCTGTCATCCCCCATCTCCTCCAACCCAAGGCAACCACTGAGACACTTTCTTGTCTCTATAGATTTGCCTATTCTGGACAGTTTGTATCAATGGAATCCTATAATATATGGTGTTTGGTGGCCAGCTTCTTTCACTTTGCATCATGTTTTCAGGGTTCATCCATATGGTAGCACATAACAGTACTTCATTTCTCTCTATGGCTGAATAATATTTCATGGATGGATGGATCCATGGATATACCGCATTTTATTTATCCAGTCATCCATCGATGAACATTTGAGTTGTTCCTACCTTTTAGCTACTATGAATAATGCTGCCATAAATGCTTGTGTGCAGGTTTTTGTGTGGACATATGTATTCACTTCTCTTGAATATATACCTCGCTGTAAAATCCCCGGGTCAAATGGCAACTCTATGTGTAACTTTTGGAGGACTCGCTAGACTGTTTTCAAGAGGGGCTGCGTGGTTTCACATCCCCACCATCAGTGTATTAGGGTTCCACTTTCTCTGCATCCTCTCGGATAACACTTGTTATTTTCCCATTTTAAAAATGATAGCCATCCTAGTGGGTTTGAAGTTGTAGCTCACTGTGGTTTTGAATTGCATTTTTCTGATGACTAATATATCTATAAATTTTTAAGTTTTTTTTTTTTTTTGGCCTTTGGGGTTGTGGTATTCACCACAGGATTATATAATATTCACCCCCCTCGAACTGTTTGGTTTATTTTTCAAATTTTACCCTCCCCATTAACTGTCTATTCCTACAGCAGGTTTGTTATAGCTTTATGGTAAGTGGTAATCAATGCACACATCCCAAGGCTGCCCTCCCAGTATTCCGCAAAATTTCCTCTGAAATTCTACACCTTCATTCTAGTCTGCCAGAGTTTTACCCTTACCTTTTCCATAAACATATTTTTTTTTTTAAGATTTTATTTATTTATCTGACAGAAAGAGACACAGCGAGAACAGGAACACAAGCAGGGGGAGTGGGAGGGAGAAGCAGGCTTCCTGCCGAGCAGGGAGCCCGATGCGGGGCTCGATCCCAGGACCCCGGGATCATGACCTGAGCCGAAGGCAGACGCTTAACGACTGAGCCACCCAGGCGCCCCCATAAACATATGTCCATATCAGGCATGACACCAGATCTAGAATAGTTTGTCCTCACCTCCTACTGCTCATAGCGAATGAGTCAGCTAGCCCATACTTCTCTTTGCTTTCCTCCGTGCCTCCCAGGGATGGTTGAAATCATCTGGAGTTTTAGTTTGTGATTATTATCATTTTTAGACATTCGTCCTGTTATGTTTTAAGAGTCATTTATTTAAATTGCATTTAATTCCTCGATTATGTTACCAGTGGTTAGGTATATACATGTTTCTGGCTTCCTTGCTTGCCCGTCTCTCAGACACCACACCATCTCATTCTTGACTCCTTGACTTGGATTCATTTTTTTTCTCTGGAGAGCTTTCTTGAGTAATTTTTCCAGAAAGGGTCTGTGGGTGGCATAGTTTCTTAGTCTTTCTAAGTCTGAAAATATTTGCCCTCACATTTGAGTCACCTTTTCCGAAGTAGAGAATTCTAGGCTAACAGTCCTTCTCCAGAAACTTGAGAGTGATGCTTTGTCATCCCAACATTAATGTTGTAGGAAGCACCGTACTCAGCTGATTCTCTAAAGTTTCTTTATGGAAACAAGCAGGATTTCTCTTTCTGGTCTTGGAATTTAGAAACATCACCAGATCATTTCTAAGCTGTTTGTTCTCCATTGGTAGTGTTTCCTGGTACCAACCAGGTAAGCTCTTTCAGCTTATACTCGTTCAGGCAAACAGGTGAATGGTGGTGCCCATTCTCTAAGGCAGGAACAGTAAAGAGGGAACAGTTTGGGTGATGGAGGATTAGTTAGTGGGTTCTCATGGAAACAAGAACCTTTAGAGCAGGACTTCTTAAACCGCCTGTGGTGAAGGGCCTTCTGCTTTTATAAAACTCTCACTACATGTGATTTCCCATGCTGGTTTGCTAATGCCAGAACCAACCTTGTACCCAATTCACATTCAGTAAGACCAGTCCGCTGGGCTTGGGCTTGGGTATCATGGCAATGTCAAATGGCTACAAAAGTTTCCAAACACTTG
The DNA here is from genome assembly GCF_002201575.2 of Neomonachus schauinslandi. NCBI lineage: Eukaryota > Metazoa > Chordata > Mammalia > Carnivora > Phocidae > Neomonachus > Neomonachus schauinslandi. The sequence goes on from NC_058415.1 coordinate 73,665,376, forward strand.
ATTTTGCTGCTCATAGCACTGCAAGCCAGTAACAAGAAGTGTGTGGATCAGTACCATTCTGCAGACCACGCTGAGCAACACTGACCTCGTCAAAGCCCGGTGCCCATTTTAGAAACAGGGAAGCTGAGGCCCAGAGAGGAGATTGGCCTTGCCCTAGATCTCACAGGAGACAGCAGCAAAATCAGCATTTCAGTCCGGTCTTTCCTCCGCTGACCCTCTGCTGTGGTGGCCTGGGCCCAAAGCCAGCAGGTCAAGCAGCACGTAGACTCAGGAGGCGCTATACCTAGCAGTCAAGGTCACGGGGCTGGCCTCCAGGTATCTGAGCTGGCGGCTCTGTGCTGAATGCCAGCTGGGAACTCGGGAAGTCAGGGCCCAGCCTGACCCTGGAGCTAGCACAGGCACAGTGGGTTGGGGATTGCTCCCTGAAGCCTGAAATCCTAGGCCGGCATGTGGCTGGTTGGACTGCAGCCAGGAAGGGAGACGGTCTTGGCCCTTGGCCACCCTGTACATTGGCAGCTACCTGAGGTCAGGCTGATGCCACCGAGGCACAGCAGTGGGTGCCCAGGTTGGAGGCAGGAGCCAGCCAGGGACAGTTCACAGGGACATTTGGTCTCCTGGCTTTTGCCGCACATGGGCCTCTCCTCATTGTGGTTGGGAGATCTAGCTCCCGGGAGCAGATTGTGAATCGGCCTTGCCGCCTGAAGTTGTTGAGGGTAGGGGAAGGTGGCAAGAGGAGAAGGGCTTAGGGAACAGGAGCTGGGGGCAGAGCGTACAGGGGAAGAGCATAGGCCTTGGGGCCATTGTTTCTGCCACATGACCTTTCTGTACCTTAGTTTCCCCCTCTGCAAGATGGACCTGTCGCTCAATAAATGTGAACGGCTATCAGCTGGGAGGACATGCCAGGCACCGTGTTAGGCCCTGCTCGTCTGTTAGAACGTCAGCAGATACTTTCACATTTGACTCTTCACATCAGCCCTCTCCAGGTGAATTCTGTCCTTTTCAGAGGATAGCCCCAGCAATGCCAACCCAACAACAATGATGCTGCTACTTACTTGTTACACACTTACCGTGTGCTGGGTACTCCACATGCACCACCTCATTTGGTCCTCCACAGGGCCCAGTGAGGCACATGGTAATAGCCCCATCTTACAGATGAGGCAGCTGAGACTCAGAGACATTAAAATGGCTTCCCAAGGTAACTCACACTCTGATTTTTTTTTGGACTCCAAAGCCTGTGTTCTTTCTAAATTCCACTGACTGAACTCATTCCTTTAGTGAGAGAGCCTGGAGGGGCCTGGGACTGGCCACTGAAAGGGGGCTGGGAGCAGGGCTGGGTCCACTGGATACCCTTCTCTGGCCTCGCTTTAGGGATAGAAGACAGGCCAGTCAGGAGGAAGGGACTCACCTGGGTCCTGCAGACTATAGGCCAGATCCTCCCATGGATTTGAACTTGAGGATACCTGCTGTGACCTGTCCCACCTCACCGCCTGTAGCTCATGCCCCAAGAACAAAGCTAGTAATACCAGGAAGAGCCAGGTACGTGCCCTTAGCAAGCAGTGGGAGAGCAGGTCCCCTACCCTGGCATTAGGGTCACGGAGGCCAGAACACGGCAGGACAGTCCCTGCCTGCAGCGTCCACGCCATGATCAGCTATGCTGACTCTCCAGGTCAGATCTTGGGGGCAGGCTACTTCCCTGTCTGCCTGTGACCATAGTTCTGAGCACGGGCTCCAGCGCATGTAGAGATTCGGTGTTTATTGAAATAACAAATGTGTCTTGGCTTACTCTTCTGTGGGGAGGGCCTTTCTGAACGGAGTCCATAGACCTCTAAATCAGGGATGTGAGACCCAATGAGTAAAGGCCCAGAAATTCCTAAGTGGGTTAGCAGATTTAAAGCTTGGGCTGGGGTGGGTGTGTACAGATAATTCTGCAGTCTCCTAAGGCAGCCCAGGCTCATCATACTCTTCTGTAGCAGATTGGGGCAGGAGCAGGGCTCTGGAGAAGGTCAGGCCAACATACCCTGGCCCAGGCTTTTGCTGCCCTGCCACTCAAGCACAGACTTGGCTCTTTTATTCTCCAGGGAGAATGTTCCAGGGAGAATGTTCCAGGGAGAATTAAAGCCCGAGCCGCTGCTGGTGGGGACTGCAGTGGTCTTAGTCTGTTACATGCCCTGGAATTCCTGGGACCACACCTCTCCCTGGCTTGTGCCCAGTTTCTGCCCTAGCAGCATCACTCTCCTCCCCACCCCGGAACAAAATCCCAGTGTACTTTGGATCGGAAGGCAGGATGGGGAAACTTATTAAGTAACCTTTGGCAAGGACCCTCCTTTCCTTGAGGAGGGCGTTGCCAGCACGCAGCGTCCCTCAGGTAGAGTCTGCCGGAGGAAGGAGGGTGGGTGGGTTTCCGTGTGTGCACGGCTCATGATGGGATCTTGGGAGCCCAAGCCCGGGTACAGCAGCTTCATGCAGTGGAGGCAGTAAGGGAGAATGGTGGACACGTTGCCGTGGTGCCGCTGCAGGGGAACGGCCCGTCCAGTTGCCCGGGCTGCCTCCTGAGGCTGCCGAATCTCCCTAGGGGCCTCTCTGGAGCCTTGGGCTTTGGCTGGGGGTGCTGCCCGCCAGAAACGGGAGGTACATATACACTGGCTTCCTGCTGACCCTCGCTGGCCCCAGCCCTGGGAGCCGCTGCCGGCTTGTCTGAACAGTGGGAAGTTTGCTTGCGTGATTGGGCCATATAGCCAGCCAGCTTCTCAGGCTAGCCGGGGGTGGGGTGGGGGCTCGTCTGTTGCATGGGCTGCCCTGTGCGGCGGTGCAGGGCACAGTGGAGAGTGGACTGGGTTTGACCCATAGCTCTGCGCTTACCAGCATGTGGCCTTGAGCATGTTTCATCATCTCTCTGCCTCTGTTTACTCATTTGTAAAGTGGGGACATTAGACATCATATCTGATAGGGCTGTGAAGGTTTAACGAGACAATAACAGGGAAGTGCTTTGACCAGTGCTGACACATAGGAAGTGTCAAATAAATGTTTGTTAAGTGAATTATGTGGATCCGTAAATGGGGCCTAGGCCTTGAATGCTCAGGTGCCCATCCCTGTGGCCGGAGAGCCACCTAGATCTCATTGTTCTCTGGACCCCAGTTCGCCCTGTGCTGAACAGCACCATCATTTATGTAGGTCTGAAGAGCACTGGGGTGCAGTGGAAGGAGCACGACGCTGGGAGGAGCAATCCTTGGTCCCGGCCCTACCACTCAGTTGCTCTGTTTCCTGCGGGCCTCAGTTTCACTGTCTGTAAATGGGAAACAGCAGTGAAAGATCTCCAAGAGCCCTTCTGGCTTAGATAGCCCGAGTGTCTGTGACTCCCCGTTCTGCCCCAGGCTCTACACTGGGAGGCCCATCTGCTTCGCTGATTTGTGTCTGGAGCTATGGAGAGAGAGGCAGAGGGCAGTGGCTGTGTGGGTTCCAAGTTGATCCAAGTGCTCTCCTGACCTGGTCTGGCAGGCCCCTGGGCCTCAGGGCGCTGAGCTGCTGGGCCCTTTGCTCATTATCCTTGTGGTCCAGAGCACTGATGAATGCATTCTGGATCTGTTCTGGACCCCGCCCCCTGGACTGGCAGAGCTGTTCTTCCCATCGTGGCACAGTGTCCAGTTACAATCTCAGTAGTCTGGCTGTTTGGCTGATGTCTGTCTCCCTCAGGAACTTTGTGAGTGCAGGGCCCAGGTCTGTCCATTCTCTACCGCATCTCGAGGGCCCAGCACGGAACCTGGCATGTAGTTGGTGCTCCAGAACTATTTGTTGATGGAGAGGTGAAGACCCAGCTGAAACCTGGGGGCTCCTCTCATGTCAACTCAGGCTCTCCACCCTAAGCAATCTTATCCCACGCACCAGAAATGCCATCCTGGGAACCAGTCAGCCCCACTGGAAATTGGTCAGCCCCATTAGAACTGGACTCTCTTGAGACTCACCTTCTTGGTTTCCCAAGATAAGGCGGACCCTGCTTCCCAGGAGCCTGCAGGATGACAGTCTTCCAGTCTGGAAGGCTCTTGGGCCCTGCCAGGACTGCCTTGGCGCTGCCCCCAGGAACAAGACAAAGTATTGATCGGAGTTTGTAAGTGACAGCTCAGATGAGGGCTGTTCCAAGTTGACCCTGATATAGGATGTTTTCTTCTACCTGCACGCGAGTGTATGCTTGTACGTGTGAGATGAGACAGGCATGGAGTCAGAGACAGGGGCAGGGAGATGGGCAGCGAGAGGCCTCCAGAGACAGTGAGACTGACACAGGGAGAGTAAGAGGCAGAGGACAGCCCTTCAGCCCAGGGTGGGGTGAGGTGGGAAAGGGGCACGGGGGCTCCTTCTGCCCATAGTTTTTCCTATGTGACATCCCAGGGGGCCCACCACCCCGGTAGTAAGCAGTTTCAGGTTGGAGCTGCTGTCGGATGGGCACCCCTAGCCTGGGCCCCAGGCACAACCCAGGGTGTGTTGTCGATATCAGACAACCAACTGCAACAGCCCCAACATCAGACAGCTTGGCGGTGGCAAAGCAGTTTCCTGGCGGCGGGCCATGCAGGGGTGAGGAGCAGGCACCCTGGAGTTGGCCCCACTGGTCTTCAGTCCTGAAGCTAGCTGTGTGACTTTGGGCAACTTCCAAGCCCATTCTGTACCTGACATTCCCCGTCTGTGAGTAGGGTGGTAATAGCCCCTGCCTCACAACGTGCTGGCGAGGATTAAGCGAATTAACGAAAGCCAAATTCTGAGAGTAACGCCTGGCATGGGATCATTGAATTCTCTGAATCCCACAGTTGGGCAGGTCAAGGGTTGTCAGCCCCATTTTACAGATGAGGAAACCAAGGCTCAGAGGTGGGCGGGGACTTGATCAGGGATACCCAGCCAACCAGTGCTGGAGCTGGAACTGGAACTGGGGGCTCCTGCCTCCCAGTGCAGGGCTCTTTCCTCTGAGCGCCCCCATCCCTCTGTTAGGGATGTCTCTTTCACTTGTGGCCCTAACTCTTGAGCTGTTGTACTGTGCTCCTCCCAGCCATCGCACTGTGGGGGAGGAAGCCCCGCGCTCTCTGTCCATCGGATGCCCCGGAGTTTGACACGCACGAGTGCTAAGCTCCGGCTACACTGGATGGTGCTGTTGTGCGCTGAGCATAGCCGGCCACTGCCCCATCCCAGCTCCCCCATCCCGAGGCGGTGACATTCTCAGAGTCCGCCGCACGTTGGCTGCAGGACCCTGGGTTAAATTGCAGCCGCCCACAGGGATGTGAGCAGCGTGGGGGTGGGGGCGTGCCGGGAAGCCCGCGTGACGGGCTCCATCCTGCCGGGAACGGCAGCCAGTGGCTTTGCACTGCCCCTGCGGGGGGAGCCCTCAGCATGGCTGTGGGGTGCACCCGGCTCGGGGATCCCAGTGCCAGGGGCCGCCACCCTCAGCGATGGCTGCCTCTTCCTCCAGAGCGGCACTTGGGGGGCCTGCCCAGGCCCCGGGGACGGGCACAGGGGAGCCAGGGCCAGTGCGTGCCTGCGTGTGAGTGTGAGCATGTAACCAAGCGGCCGAGAGAACCGGGGCTCCTTGCAGGCTGAAGGACTGGCTGCCGGCAGAGGACGAGGACGCTTCCTGAGACCTCCCGCTCTCCTCCTCCTCCCCGGATGAAAGTGACTTGGGAAATCAGAGTTTTCTTTGATGGAAGAAAGAAAAGCAGAGCATCGGCTGCCGGCTGGACAGGGTGTGTGTTTGGAAAGGAGGAAGAGGAGGAGGAAGAGGAGGAGGAAGAGGAGGAGGGCAAGGAGGAGGAGGAGGAGGAAGAGGAGGAGGGGCGAGTGATGCAAGGGTTTTGAAAACGCTACCTAGATGTGGGAGGTGGAACCTGGTCATTTGGTTCTGCTTTTCCCAGCAGGTATCGCTGCCCTGGGGAACTTGGGTAAGTCCATAAATAGCCCTGCTGACACAAAGAAGCTCTGTCTGGGGCAGGCGGCCGCTTGACACGGGCGGCCGGGCGGCCAGGAGCTGCCACAGCCACGGCCACCCGCCCGCCCACCCGCCCTCCCACGGGAGGAGCCCGGCCGAGACCGAGACCGAGACCGAGACCGGGACCAGGCTGGTGGGCTGGCTGGCAAGAGCAGCAGCCAGGAGTCTCCTGGGTCCCTGCTGGAGTGTGCTGGGTAGGTGCCTTGGTGACAGGGTGGGTGTGCGGTAGGCGGGGGTGGGGGCACTTGTCCAGGCCACCCCAGGCCCCTGTCTCCATTGTTTCTTCCCCAGGGCAGCCATTGATAGGCATGTTGCAACTAAATCGTGTGTGTTATGCTCTGAGATAGCTCTGTGTGTGTGTGTGTGTGTGTGTGTGTGTGTGTGTGTGTGTCTGTCTGTCTGTCTGTCTGTCTGTCTTTCTCAGGGTGGGGACCCACAGGGCCCGGGGCATGTAAACCACTATGTGCTGCTCCCCACTTCTAGGCTGGTCAGCTGGTTTTTCTTTCTGGGAGAAAGGAATGTTTGGTGACCACAAGTTGGGACACTGCATGGGGAGGGAGTGTCCAGCTAGCCGTGTTGGTGACCATGTCAGGGACGCTGACTGTACTCCAGCCACCAGGATGGCCCCTCTTGCCTAGTTCGTGTCAGGGAAGGAGATGGTCTGGGGTGGGGGTGGGGTGGGGGGTGGGGAGGCGGGTCTCAGCGGGGGAGGGGGTTGCCTCTGATTCAAGAGACTTCTGCTGAAATGTCTGCAGAAAGCACAAGCGGGGATGCTCTGGCTCCTGAGCCCCTTGAGAAAGGTCCTCCTGCACCTGCTCCCCTGGCTCCAGTTGAGAACTGTAGGCAGGGGGGTAATTGTTAGGGACCTGCTCACCCCACAGAGCTAACCACGGTGAGGGGACAGAGGGCAATCCTTTTATCAACTTGGAAGCCCCACATCTCTATTCTTGTCCTGAGGTGTCTGGGAAGAACCTTTGTGCCCTGGGACCTCAGCGTTGTGGAAGAGCCATGGTCCAGATTGGGAAGGGGCTGTGTCCACACGGCAGGCCTCTGGCCAAGACCAGGATGGAGGACTTCTGCTTCCTGGAGCAGTGAGGACAGGACACATGGGTGCCATTACCTTGCCTCAGCTCTGAATCTGGTACTCCTGGCTTGAGATGCCTGGTGGGGTACAGAGCCCTCACTGAAAACTTTCCACATCCTGCTGCCCTCAGGCCTATGGCTGGGGGCTACTATATGGCTCCTCCCTCGAGGTGGCTGGAGTGGGTATATCTCTTAGAAGGAAGGAGCTGCAGGGCCTGCCCACCGATACCTGTGGATCCCAGCCAGCGCACTGAGGCCATAGTCAGAGTTTCCACCGGGGCCCCTTGAGTCCTCCGTCCCCAGCCAAGGGGCACCTCCCTTCTTCCCCAGCCCTAGCATGAGGCATGCCTTAGCCCACGGCGGGCCCTTCAGGGAGCCAAGTTCCACAACAGGGCTTGCTTCAGGCCCAGCCTGGCATCTGAAGCAGCCAGGGGGATGGTGAAGATGGAGGCAGCTGAGGCGAGGGACCCCCTGTTGGGAAGTCTCCAGGGCCTTGAACCAGAAACGCTTGATGGGGCTGCTGATCCTAGGACTTGGTATCAGTGAGACCACCCCACCCCCCCCAGCGTACTTGCCTTTGCACACATTTCTGCTGCCTGGAAAGCCCATTTCTTCTCTCCAGGTCTTCATCCTGGAGACCCCGAACTTCTACAGCTAGAGCAAATACTCCTGTGGGAACCTGTCTGTCCATTGGTGGTGGCACCCAGGTGGTTACTTCATGTCTTATTTACGTGGGATCTGGGCCTTATTCATCTCTGGGTCCCAAAGGCCTAGCCTGGGACGCAGGGCATGGTGGGAAAGGGCTAGGATGGGCTTTCCTTGAGGACAAGCCCTGATGTCCAAGTCAGCTCTTTTCTGCCCATCTCCTAGCTCTACATGTCAGAGAGTGCTGTTTTGCTCCCATAGGGCCAAGGGGTTGGGGGGTGGGATTTGACAGGAGGTGAAGCAAGGAGAATTTTAGCTTCAGCTTGTCTGAGGTCACGGGGGAGCCTACTTGGATCATGTTGGGCTAGGTGGTGTTCACACCATGACCTGGGCCATCGAGGATGGAAGGGGCAGCCCCGGCTGCTTTGAATGCAATGTGCGTGGTCCTTTGCACAGACTGCAGTGGCTTAGAGCCCAGCTTGGGCCCCCTTGGGATACTGCCAACCATGGAGGTGGATCTGGGATTTTGTGGGGGGGGGTGGTTCTCAGCCAGTGGGCTGCCTGGCTTCCCCAGAAAAGGCACAGTTGAGGAGGGAGTACCTGTGCCCAGCTGGGATCCTGGAGGCCCTTACAGCTTCTTCCCATTTACTTACCCAAGGCCCTGGAGATGGCTGAGTCCATTTGCCTTCTGGACAGATAGGGGACTAAGGCAGGAGAGGAAGGACTTGCCTGAGGCTCAGTAGCCAAGTGGGGACGAGAACCCAGGTCTCCGGTTTCCCAGCCCAAATCTCTCTCTAACTGGATCACACCAGCTGGATGACTCAGAATAAACCTAGCTTTCATCTTGATGTTCCCTCTTTTTTGGACTTCCCAGTGACATGTTCCTTTCTAGAACCCCCCGGCTTACCACCTAGAGCCTATCTCTCCTCTGAAAAACTGTGTGCAGTACAGAAAGCCCTTGCTGGGCCAACAGGCCAGAGACTGAGGCACATTCTAGCTCCTACTCACTGGATGATCTCAGGCAAATATCCTTCCCCGCCCCCCCCCCCCCCCGGCTCAGTTTCCCCTTTGGAGCAACCAGGAACTGGACCAGGTCCCTTGTAGGGATCCAGTTCTTTGATTCTCTGTAGACTCTCTTCCTGGGTTCTGTGAGTCATAGGTCAGGGCGAGGGTCTGGCTCAGGAGGGAAGTAGCCCCTAACCTGTTACTCAGGCATTTTTGGCCAGAGGCCTTCTCCTGTAAGCTGGAGCCCAGGGCAGGGCTGGGAGCTTTGTTGTTGTTTGTGGAACCAGGCCGTTTCCAAGATGTCATTGCTCAGGGAAAACCGTCATTCCTCCCAGGGATAAACAAGGCTGCTTATGGCTCAGCCCGCTAAGCCCAGAGAGGCTGGTGCCACTCACAGCAGGCCAGGCTCAGCCCCAAGGAGCTGCCACCTTCCCCTGCACAGCCAGCTGCATCCAGGCATCTGGGATTGGGGTGGGGGTGGGGCAGGACTGGGGACAGGGGTGCTGGGGCTATGACCCGCTGGGGAGATCAGAGCCTCCAGGCACAGAGGAGAGGGCGGGGTGGGGGGTGTCCCAGGATTCCTTCTTACTCTGGTAATGGGCCTCCGTCACTGCTCCAGATGTGTGGATAGCTGCCAGGTGTGCTCTCTGTTCCAGATGGCCCAGGGCTTGTCCCCTCTCCCTGCCTGCCATGGGCCAGCCTGCTTGCACCTGGCACTGTAGATCAGGCTGCCGCCGAACTGTCAGCGGCTCCCAACTTAGAAAGGCCGGGGGTGTAGTAAGTTATTTTGAACTGGGCATGCTTTTCCCCATGTAGCCAGGGCTCTCTGTGGTGTCCTCAGTTACCTCTTGGTGGGGTTACCCTCGGGCTACTAGAACTCAGGCACTTGGGGCAGGGTGGCGGTGGGGAGAGAAAGCTGGACAGAGCAAATGGCTGTCCACAACCTTGGGACAAAGGCTAGGGGCAGCCAGGGGGAGGGCCATGGAATGGAAGGGGGTGTGGCCGTGCAGCTCCTTAGGTCGGGGGTTGCAAGCAATGCTCATCCTGGACACGGAAACCTGCACTGCTCCGACCTCGATTCATGGTTTAAGAGCATCTCTGAACTTGCCCTCTCTGCCTGCCCCCCTCCCTCCCTTCCTTCCACAGGTGTAAAATACTGGCTGTGTACCACGCACTGGCCAGGTAGTGGAGGTATAGACATAAAGGGCCCGATCTTTAACCCGGGGCTAAAGACGGGCATGTGATGTATGGTAACAGCACAGCTCTGATGGGGAGACTCAGGGAGTGGCAACCCTGGGGAAGCTTCTAACCCAGCCTGGGAGCCTCAGCAACGCTTCCTGCAGGAGGCGAGGCAGAGTCTGGATGCATAGGTGCTTGTCCATCGAAGGAGCAAGTCTCTACCCTGGTCCACCCACCCTTTTGTAGTGTAGACGTGATTCCTGCCCAGCCGTAGAGATCCCCTGTGTGTGTCCAGGCGCTGTTCCTTCTAATCCCAGGGGAGGCTGCCTAGTGTGTGTTGTGTAGGGGTGTGGGCTCTGGACTGGAGCTTTACAGCTGTGCACCCTTGGACAAGACACTGACCGCCCCCCTCGCCTCCGCCTCTTCAGGCAATGGCCCGGCCTCATCGGGTTAGATGAGAGGTTGTGTGCATGCAGGGCTTCGTGGGCAGCCCCTGGGTGCTTCTAGCACCTTACCTCACGGCGGCTGTCAGTGAATGAGGTGATGTGGGCGAAGCGAGGCCCTTGGCATGGGGTCTGACACAGAGTTGGCGTTCCGGAAAGGGGAGCTGGTGCAGCGGCTTTTGGGGGGCGGTGTTGGCATGTGCTTCAGAGATGTGCACCAAGGACGGGGGCTCGTGGTGGAAGGAGGGAAGGGGGGGTGGACCCTGGGACGAGGGCTTTTGTTTGCCTTTTAAGTAAACTTCTCAACTGAAATGCAACAGACTTAGAGAAAGATTAGAACTATACAGCTGATGAGTTTTCACAAAGTGAACAAACTCTCCAGGTCAAGAAATAGAACATTCGAGTACCCCGGAAATAACCCACACTCCCTTTGAGTCATCAGCGCCTTAGAAGTAACCCCTGTCCTGACTCCTCTCATTAATCAGTGTCTCCTGATTTTGAACTTGGTATACCTGGAATCACTGAGCATGTACTCCTTCACGCTGACTTCTCTGGGTCCACAGTTTGATGATGAAACTTGTCAACATTCCTGTATGAAGTGTTACTTTGTTCATTCTCACTACTGTCCTATTTGGCTGTGTGACTATCCTGCAATTTACCCATTCTACTGTTGAACCTTTGGGTTGTTGCCAGCTGGAGGTTATCGTGGAGAGCACTGCTATGAATAGTCTCATGGAGTCTTTGCTGCACCGTATATACTTTTCTGTTGGGTAAATACGTAAGGTTTACAATTGCTGAGTCATAAAGTGGTATATAATTAGCTTTAGTAGATCCTATCATATAATTTTCCCAAGTGCGACACCAGGGCACTCTCTGCGAGCTGTGTATAAGAGCTTCTGTTACCCCACGTCCTCACCAACGTTATTGGTATTAGATACTGCGATAACTAAATGTGGGTTTAATTTGCATTTCCTTGGTGACTAATAAGGTTCAGGACCTTTCCCTATGTTGATTGGCCACCTCTTAGTGAAGCGTCTCTTCCAGCTTCTTCCCTCCCAGCTTTCCCTTTGGTTGTCTGTTTTTTTCTTACTGGTTTGTGCGAGCTTAAGAAATATTCTGGATACGTTTTCACTGTGGAATATACACATTGCAAATATCTCCTCCCACCCTGTGTCTTGCCTTTTCCCTCTTTTGATTCTCTGAAGAATACAAGGTCTTAACGGAGCCCAACCTGTCAGTGTTTTTCGTTAAGGAGAGTGCTTACTGAATCCTGTTTCTTTGCCTGTTACAAAGTTGTGGATATGTTCTGTGTTATCTTCCAGAAGTTCCGTTGTTTTATGTTTCATATTTTGGTCTAAAATCCACTTGAAATAGATTCTTATGTATGGTGGATGTAGAAGTCAAGACTCATTTTCTCAGGGTGGTTATCCAATTAGTTTAAGAAAAAAAACCCATCCTTTCTCACTGTTGGGGATCATCGTCTTTGTCAGAAATCAATGGGCAATACACATGGGGGTGATTTGAATTTGGAAGGATGAGTAGGAGTTTGCCCCGTGGACAAGAGAGGGGAGGGTGTTCTAAGTAGGAAGTACAGTGAGCAGAGGTTTCGAGGTGCCTGAGAGTAGAGTGTGTTTGGGGAACTACAAATGATTTAGACCTGCTGGAGGGAAGGGAAGAGAAACGGCGTGGTGGGGAGATCAGTTAGCAGGGGTAGAACACACAGGGTAAGGAGCTGGGACTATCCCAGAGGGAGAGAAGGGTTTTCAGTGGGAGAGGAATATAATCAGGTTCTTGTGAGGGAGATGAGACGAAGTCCCATGACAGGAGGAGGCAAGAGGATGGTTTTAGAGCAGACTGCAAACCCACATGACCCCAGCCTCAACATCACCCCCTAGCAGAGAGCGTGTCTGCTTCGGGGGGCAGTGGTGGACGTAGCAATGTGCCTGGGGCCTTGGAGGTGACCTTTGGCCACAGGGTGGTGGCTGAGCCCAATGGCCAGATATCCATTCTAGTGTCCTGGAATGGAAGAGCCTCCCCCCTCAGCTCCCGACCCAGTGTCTCCAGCACTGCAGGCCCCGAAAGAAGAATATTTTAGGAACTGGGGCACACAGACAAAGGTTGGGGTCCCTGGAGAGGGGGTGCTTTCTGCTTCTCCTGCCCTCGATGTACCCACAAGGAGACCTGGCCATACCATGGGCCTTGGTTCTTCCAGGCTGGCTGAGATTCAGAGCTGGGCAGACCCCCTCCAGAAGATGTGACCTAGAGAGGGAAGTAATTTGGCCCAGGCCCCACAGGGAGCCAGACTGACCCAGCCTAGGGGAAACTGAGCACAAGCTCAGCTGCCTATCCAGCCTCCGGGGCCTTTGGTACGGGCCTCAGTTTCCTCCCCTGAAATGTACAGATAATAGTGCCCCCATCTTAAGGCTGTTGTCAGAATGTGCCAAGTAGCATCTCCCAGAGTGGGATGCAGGGAAGGGGACTGATGATGTTAACACTGTTGGTAGTAATAAGTATGATTACAGGAACTGGAAATGTTTATCGAGCACCCACTATGTGCCGGCCCCTTTATGTGGATTCTCTCCCAACAATGCTGTGGTATAGGTACTAACTACTTATATCACCATTTACAGATGAGAGAATTGAACCTGGAACAGGGTAAGCAGCCTGCCCAGAGGTAAGGGCACCAGGCAAGAAAGTGGCAGAGGCAGGATTTGAACCTGAGTCTGTGTCTCCAGACCTCAGTTCTTCACCAGCATTCGGCTTCCCTCCACCACCCCTGGCTTTGAAGGCGCTCTCTGTTCTCTGAGCCTTAGATTTGGGGTTGGTCCCTGGTACCTGCCGTGAGAGAGAGCGGGAGCCAAGTGGTGAAGAGGAGGGGCACCCCAGCGGGCTGAGCACCACTGTGCACCAGGCCCTGCCTCCTGCCCTGTGGGGGGTGTCACATTGAGTCAGCCACAGGGTTAGGAAGTGAGATTCAACCCCAGGCCCTCCTGATTCCAAATCCTGGTCTCATGACCACCGTGCTATTTGTGCCCTTCCCTGGGGTCCTCCTAGCTTGGCAGAGCTTTTCTGTTTGATCAACCTGGCATAGGACAGCACAGAGACATCACACGCTTCCGGCTTCTCCGCACATGAAGTGGGCCCTGGAGGGAAACAGGTTGGGAAGGTCACCAGCTGTATGGAATGCTGTACCACCCCACCCTCTCCAGGTGAGTCAGACACCTGCCCCTCACTCTCCACCAGTTTGGGGTATGAGCAGGGCCCCTATGTCTGGAATGGCTCACCGTGCCTCACGGCGCCTGGCCCAGGTGGGTGCTGGGTGAGGTCTTTTGAAGGAAGGGAGGGAGGGGGGTGAGGAAAGGCAGTGAAGGGGCCAGAAAGGAGGTTGTGGGGTAGTAGAAAGAACAGGGCTTTGCAGCCAGGCCGACCATGTGACTCCTCTACTTACTTGCTTGGTGATCCTGCACGTCACTGAACCTCCCTGAGTCCCAGTCCCAGCTTCCTTATTTGCCAACTGGGGCCGGTGGTACCGACCATACGGGGCTGCAGGGGGTGAGCGAGTGTATGGAAAGCAACTATCATGGTGCCTGGTATCTGGGAGACACTCAAGTCATGGTTTCTCTCTTCCTCTCTCCCCCCCCATCATTATCACTGTTCTCTGTTTCCATCATCTCTGGCTCCACCTTCCCTATATCTCTGCAGCATCACACAAACACGGCTCTCGGGGTGAAGTCCAAATTCCTGAACATACCCATGCTTCTGCTCGCGGAACCACCTGCACTTCCTTGAAGGTTCCATGCTGTCTCTGGCTTTGGCCTGGGTCCTCTCCCATCCCTGTCCCCATGACCTCCTCCAAGAGCCATCCCCTTCTTTCCTGCTGCCTCTGTAGCCCCCTAGGGAAGGGGGAGTGTAATGGGTGGGTAGGAGAGTGACATGGGCCTCTCACCTGGTTCTCTGCCCCATAGGCCAGCACCTTCAGGGAAGGGAAGGTGTCTTGCCACTGTTTGCCCTGCACAGGCCCTGGCACGTGGCTGGGGCTCTGTCGGTATTTGCTGAGTAACTCTGGGGGTTGGCGGGGGAAGTAAGTGAGCCAGGGACACAATCCTGATGAGCCAAAGCAGGGCCTGCCCAGAGCCATGAGAGCAGGGCAGGCCGGACATTGGCAGGAGAGCAGAGAGCCCTCTAGCCAGGGCATCCCAGGGAGCGTTTAACTGGGCTCTGGGGGATGGGCAGGAGATGGACTTAAGAGGTAGAGACAATAGGGAAGTGAGACAGTGCGTGGATCAGGCAGAGAAAGGGGGTGCCAGGGGGAAGGGGAATGGTGGCGGAGCCCGCAGGGGCTGGTTCTGAGCAGAGAGCCCAGAGGTGGGGCAGGAGAGGCCCCTGGGGCCTGGCATTCTCCTTCTGACGGAGGCTCTGGTCCCTATGGGGACAGGAAGCAGCTGGGACAGCCCTGCTCTCCACTTTCATGCTTTCAGAAGAGAAGGGAGCTGAGGTATGGAAGGGGTCTTGGGTTTGGGGGGCTCCCAATCCAGGTCCCCCCCACACACACACATTGAAGCAGTGGCATCTGGGTCCCGAGAAGAGGGGCTTAGCCAGATGGTGATGGGGGAGCTTGGTCCTGGAAACTCTCACTTTGGGAGGTGCCTTCCCTGCCCGGTGAGAAGCTGGGCATCCAGTAAGCTCCAAAGGCCTGAGGACATGTCCTTCTGGCTTACCCAGGTGGCGGTGCCAAGAGTAGGGAAGCCTCAAAGACGGGTGTCTTCACTTCTCCTTCCTTAAGGATTCTCCTTCCCTGTGTGTTGGCTTTGTCCTGACGGTTTCTGACCTGGGAAAGCTACTTCTCTGTGTCTCAGTATTGCTTCCAGTCAGTGGGTCTGGTATGCTCCCTGTTGTGGTGCGTCGCCCTCCTGAGTCCCCGACAGACCCAGGAGGAGTCGTGGGATCTTTTAGGAATGGAGAATTTTCGGTCTGCATTCAAATTCCTCTTTCCTTTCTCTCCTGCAGCTGGGCCTCTGTGAATAGGACGCATGAACGGGTAGCTGCCTCCAGTGAGCTTGCCTGCTCCTTGTCTGGGGACAAGGGGCTGCTGAGGTCATGCCTCTTCTGCATGGGCTTCCCATGGTAGAGGGAGTGCTGTGTGTTGGAATTGGTCCTGCACTGGGTTCTGGTCTGCATGCATGTCCTGATTCTGTTGTATGACCTTGGGTACATCACCTCCCTTCTCTGGGCCTCACTCATCCTATCGGTTAACGGGGGCTGCTCCCCAGGATTATGTGGGGAGTTGGAAAAAAGTCAAGATGCCAGCCCTACTCTTAGGGAATCTTATCCAGTAAGGTCTGGAATTGGGCCTAGATATAGATATTTTTAAAATGCTCCACCGGTGATTCTGAAGTGTACCTCTCTTTTGAGAACCAATAGTCTGGATCAGTGATATTTTTAATGTGCAAATTAATCTCTTGGAATCTTGGTAAAATGCAGATTCTGATCCAGCACCTGTGGGTGGAAGACTAAGAGTCTATATCTCGTGTGGGCTTCCAGGAGCTGCTACCGCTGCTGTTTCAGGGGCCCCACTTTAGGTCCTAGATGGTCCTGTGAAGTTCACTGGATTGCCCGCTCATTCATTCATTCATTCGTTCATCCCTCATCAAACACTTGAGATGGAGAGTGGTGGGAGGTAAAGCCAAAGGGAGACAGAGCCCAGACCCGCTCAGGGCTACAGAATTTGGACTTCATCTGGAAGGCATTAGGGAGCCTTGTCAGGGCTTTAGGCAGAGGCGTGACAGGGTCAGATGTGCCTAAAAGGCTCCTCTGGCATGGCGACCAAAGGGGTCTGGGCTGCCGCTGCGAGGTCCTCATCAATTCCGGTGGGAGATGACCGTGTCTGAAGGGAGGTGGTGGTAGTGGAGATGGAGGGAGTGGAGAGGTGATTTTTTTTCTAAGTTAATCAACTTGGCTTTTGGAGCAGTTTCAGGGATTGAGAGGAAGGTATATGGAGTTCCCATATACTCCCTGTCCCCACACTTGCATCCCCTACCCCAGGGGGATGATTCTGAAGATTTTCCAAGGGGCAATCAGGAGGTTTTGGTGACTGGCCAGAGTTGGTGGGGAGGGTGGTAGTGAAGGGACAGTGAGAGAGGATGATACCCGGGTCCCTGGTTTGGGCAGCTGACGATGGCATCCTGGATGGAGTGGACTCGCATTCAGCCTCGGGCACGTTGAGCTGGGAGCACTGGCGGGGTGTGCAGAGGGCAGTTTCTGTCTTTCTGCCTGGGCTCTAGCCACACAGGTGTCCTCCAATGCACCAGGGTGCTGGCCTCCCTGCCCACGCAGATCTGGGGCTCAGTGTCGTCGCAGAGCGGCCTTTCCCACCTGACATGCATTCTCTCCCGCCGCACCTTACGGTTTTCCTGTCCATCACCGGCCACACTTTGTATCCATTACGTGTTTCTGTGGGCGATGTCGTGGCTCGTGTCAGTGCTTCCTCTCTGGCCTCAAAGCCCTGCTCGGACAGGGATCGTGTCTTTCTCATTTCCTGTCGTACCCACAGAGCCTAGGACAGTGTTTGGGAGCAGCGCTGTTTCACGAGTGCTTGGTGAACCCTTGCCTCTGGGATCAAGACTCAGGAGACAGGTCGGGGCTGGCAGTGTGGGCTGGGCAGTGGCCAGGTGGCACGGATGGTGACTGTAGCCCGGGGAGGGGATGGGTGCACCAGGGAGCGTGCAGGACTGAGACGGGCGGGGGTCTGGGACAGGTTCCCATGGACGGACCAAGAGGCCCAGGACCTGGTGGAAGAGGGGTCATCAGACTGGTGGCGGGGGGTGGGATCCAGGGAAGGAGATGTAGGAGTTGGGCTGTCCCACTGTGGTCGTGGCTGCCGTCCGGGTGCTCCGTCTGCCGCAAGGTGCCCGGCTCCGGGTGCACGTCAGCTCAGCGCTCCTCCCACCGAGCTGAGGAGCTGTCAGGAATCCCATGTTATGGCTGATGGAACTGGGGCTCAAAGAGGCTCTGCCTGAGGTCACCCAGCCAGTGAGTGAGGAGGGGGTCAGTCTCCAGAGCTCTCTCCACTGTAAGGTGCTGTCCCCATGCCCCGTGTTCTGTGTCAGACCTGTCATGCTGGGGACAGGGGAGGAGGAGAACAGCCTGGAGGCTCTGAGCTGGCAGGCAGAGGCAGGGTGGTGGCTCCAGCCTCTGGGTGTCAAGAAATCAGGCGGAGGAGCTGGACGAAGGCTGGGCTGGGGGAGCAAAGTGTTGGCCAGGCAGCTGAGGTTCCTGGAAGCCAGCCTCATGCTGGGGACCTGGAAGCCAGGGAGCTGCTTAGGAACCCAGAGTGTGCCAAACTTGAAGGAGCAACCCCATCTCGCAAGTCAAGCCTGGAGATCAGGCACTGGGCAGGAATTCTAATAGCCTCTCCCTTTCTCCAACCACGTTCCAGTTCACAGAGCACTCTCCTGTCCTTTCTCAGACTTGGTCCCCTTAGCCCTCTGGAAGAGGGGTGGTGGTGGCAGGAAGTGTCCTCACTTCGTGTCCCATTTCACAGCAGAGGAACCCAGAAGTGAGAGCCTGTCACACAGCTAGCAGATGATGGAGTCAGGATTCCAACGCAGGCCTTCTGGCTTTCTGTCCATGCTCTATCTGTAAAATCCTAGCTGTGTAAGGGCCACCCAGAGACAAAGGCAAACCCTAGTTCACACCCCCTGCCCCCGCTCCAGGGCAGGAAGTGGTTTTTGAGGACAGATGCAGAGCCCAGCATCTGTGGTGGATGTGATGAGTCATCTCAGGGTGAGAGCTGCAGGTTGACTCTGGGGTCAGCAGACCTGCTCCACATTTAGTAGCTGTGTGACATTGGGCAAGTCACTTCCAGCAGCTCACTGCCACCCCCTACCCCAGCAGCAGGGCGGGGCCCAGGAGATGCTCTGGGAGTCCCACCTGCCACCCTTCCCGGCCTCTTCTGAGCCCTGGATTGGACTGGGGGCAGAATTTGATTAGCTCCTAAACAGCAGCTTCATGTAGAGGGCCTGGCTCATTTCCTGTGTGCTTCTAGCCGGCAAGACATGGACAGAATTAACGCTGGGCCAGCCAAGCCAGAGAAGTGCAGACTCCCCACAGGAAGGGGACCGCTGCTCAGAACACTCTGGACCCAAGGCCCTGGGCCAGCAGGCGGATCTCTCTGGGGCCCTGTGGCTGGATTCTTATCACCCCAACCTGTTGCAAAGCAGTCTAACTGGGTGTTGCCTGTTAGCTCCCTGTACCTCCTCTGTCAGAACATTCGTCGCAGGCCTTACGACCAATTGTCCAGCCTCTGTTTTTTTTCTGCTCAACGGAGGGCAGTTATTGTGTGTGACTTGTCCCCTTCTGTCCTTTCAGGGGCTCCTTCAGTGCCTGAGCGCACCGTTGCATGTTAGGACGCATGCGTGTCCCTGCGGTCCTGCCCCCACCCCCTGCTCACACTGCCCAGAGCAGTTTTGACATAGCAGGGCTCTGCATGGATCACTCTGTTCCTCATAGGACAGTCCCACGCCTGGCATCCCTTGTGACATACTCTCGTCTTTATCTCTTTTCCTGTCCTAATTCCTTCACTGGCCACCCCTCCCCCCAGATTTCTGAGGTTTCCTGTATTTGCTCCAGAAGCCCCCTCCCCCCAAGGCACTCCCAACCCCAGCTCGCCCAGGAACACTGGCCTGACCAAACCCGTGTGGGCACTCACACGAGCCCGATCCTGGAGCACAGGGAAGAACCAAAGAGCTCCGGCTGGTCCTCCTTTGCCAGTACCTGCCCTGTGTGTATGGGGCCCAGGTGAGGGGCCTCTGGCAGTGCTCAGCCTCCCCCCGCCCCCACCTTCCCGCTAGACTCCTGGGTCCACCATATTGTGTGGAAGGGCCCAATGAAGCCAGGAGGTACCCTTGGCCAGGAGACTTGAGGGCTGATTCTAAATCAGCCTCCAGTTTCTTAGGTAACTCCCTTAGCTTCTGGGACCTCAGTTTCCCCATCTGTGAAATAAGACTGGACTAATGATAGCCACCATGTTACCAAACGCGTCGCCTGGGCCAGGCCCTGTGGGGAGCACTGAGAATGGTCCCCGTGAGTCCCTGGTGTGATGGGATGGCCCTGTTCCAGGTGAGGGGACGGGGACCGAGAGGTTGGGAGGCTGGCCAGAGTCGCACAGCTGGAAAGCAACACCGCTGACATCTGAACACCGATCCCTGGGCCCTCTCAGAGCCCTTGAGTCCTGGGTGGTTTCTCGGCTGCCCCAGGGCGGGGGCCCTCCGGGGATGGTGGCACTTCCCCTCCTGGCTTTGTTTGGTTTGGCCTCAGTTTGGGGCAGGATTGGCAGAGGCAGGCTGACTTGCATTTCTGGTTTTGGGTCTGTGGCTGCACTTTTCCCGAGGAGGGTAGGCGGGCTCAGGCTCAGTCAGTGCTGGGACAGGCCCGGCCCCACCCCCACCCCCCAGGAAAGGGGAAATGTGGCCTGCTCCCCGCTCAGGGCCACTCCGTGCCAGGCCCCGAGGGCACCGGTTGCTGCTTCCTTCCATCTGTCCTTCCAGGTCGGGGGGTCTGGCCAAGGGGGCGGGTGATTGAATGTGGGGCACCAGGGAGCTGGCTGTTTGTTTTCTTCGAGGAGCATGCTCCCTGGTGGGTGGGGGGAGGGGTGGAGGACTGGGCTGCTCTGGAATGAGATCAGAAGCAGGCCTGGGAAGAAGGAGCCAGAGGCCCTGCTCTCACCCCAGCCGAGCCCCGATTGGTGCTGGTGCTTTGGGGCATGTCTGTAGGTCACTGTCCAGGCTGGGCCTCAGCCTTGCTGTCTGTCCATCAGCAGGGGAGCTCTCTCTCTCCCTGGGAGCAGTCTGATGGGGCTAGAGCACAGACCTTGGTTTCTAGATGAGATTTCTGGAGAGGCCCGCCGTCACAATCACCAGCTTTGATTCTGGGCATTTGGCCAGAGCTTGCTTCCAGGGGTCCGTGGGAAGGATGGGCCACGGTTTGGGGTCTGTGACTTCAGCTCTTCCCTCTAGACCCATTGTTCCAGTCACTACAACTGCCACCACCACCAGCATCCCGTTCAAGAGTTTTATACTTTCGGGGCGCCTGGCTGGCTCAGTTGGGAGAACGTGCGCTTCTTGATCTTGGGATCGTGAGTTCAAGCCCCGCCTTGGGCATAGAGCCTACTTAAAAAAGAAAAGACCTTTATCCTTTCTATGTTTATTCTCCTGGCTTGTCACTTGTGTGTGTGGGTTATTTCATTCAATGGGTGGGGACCTTGAGACCCAGGGGGTTTAGCGACTGGCTTTCCCTGGCCCTGCTGTGTGATAGGCCCTTGGCTCCTGACCCTCTCTGGGCCTCAGCCTCCCGCTCTGTGCACTGGGGATTTGGGATCAAGGATGTGTCAGGGCCTGAGGCTGAGGTGTGAGGGGTCTCTGGGTAGAGTCATCTCCCACCTGCAGGTACGATTTATAGGGCAGGGAGTCCCTGTGGGTGGACGCCTGTCTTCGGCTGTGCCTGAGAACCGAACCCTGGCCAGATCATCCTAGAGTCCTCTAAGGCCCACTCCGCTGCCTTGCTCAGTCATTCTCTCCATCGGGGGGGGGGCTCCCCTTTCACTTTCATGCTCCCAGCCTGTGGCCCTTACCCACACCGTGCTTTCATATCCGCTCTGGTGCCCCCAGATGCCAGTGGGACCCCTGCCACGTGTGGGCAGCACTCTGTGGCTGCCTTGAGCCACGGCTGGGCCACAGGCTGGGGCGTCACCGTCACGGCCTCCCCAGGCCTGAAAAGACTTCTTAGCTTTGGGCACAGCCTCTCAGTCCTGGGCACCTGTGCAGTAGTGGAAAAGTCACTGCTGTTTGTGCTCAGCATGGTCATCCATCAAATGGACGTTATAATGGTCTCTACAACGAGAGCTCTTAACCTATGTTCTGGGAGTACTTACATCTCTGGATCTCGGCCAGCGTCCGCGTGTGTGCACGCGTGTGCGTGGACGCGCACATTCCCGTATATCTGTAGAGTCCCCAGGGACGTGTGGCCACTTTCCCCTTCTAGGTGGCCATGGCCTCTTGACGGGTGAAACCCAGACCCCAGATAGTTCTCGCGCCAGCATTCCAAGTCCTTGGGTGTGATGAGTGGCCCGGCCCAGGCTTGAGACCTGCTTCCCCCCCGTGCGGTTGCAGTCCCGTGGATACTCCTGACCCTTCTCTGAGCCCCAGGTCTTCCTGCGAGCAAGCTGGCTTTCAGACTTCATCAAGGGCACTATTTTTTTCCCTTTGCAAATGAAATCTGTAGGAATCCAGCAAAAATGCCGAGGGTTTGAGGGTTGTGTGTCAGGCAGGAAAAGCTTTCTTCTTCTGTGTGGAGCTCCTGAGGTTCCTCCAAACACAGTTTAAAAACCACTGGGTGGATAATCCCTCAGGGAGGCCCCCATGTGCCCGTGACATCTGTGTTGTCCAAGGGTGGGCAATATTTTGAAGTTCTGGTTTCATTCCAGTTTGCTAGTTTCAAAGAGATACTTAAATATTCAGAGCAAGTTCTTGTTTGAATGGGATTTTTTTAAAACTTTGGTTCAGGTAGAAGATACCCTTTGGCCAGGTCCAAGGTTCTATCACTTTGTGATTGCTCTGGCTTGGGACTTGGCTTGGTTCTGGTCCATGAAGGAGGAGCCTGCGTGGCCCCTCCTTTACTCGGAGACACCATGACACTTCCCTCAGAGGGCCGTCAGGAAGATCGCACAAGAGGAGTGTTTAATCTGGCACGGCCCCGGCAGGCAATAGGATCCAGATAATGGCAGTTACCCCTCCTTCCTCCCCTAAATGACCAGCCACGCTTTTGATGGAGCAAACAGAAGATTCAAGCAAGAAGACAAGGATGGGAACCCATGTGCAGCGAAGCCAAAAGGGCTTTCTGTTTCCAATTCTCACTTTAGCTTTCAGACTGCGGGCGGTCAGGTGTGCGGTTCCGGCCATTGCCTGATTTATTTCAGTCTCTGTGAGGTTGGCTCGTGTACATTGCCTGGCATCTCAGAGCTTTCTGTTCTGAACCTTTCTTGTTTGCTTCTTGTTTCCCAGATGTTTGAGCCAGAGGCAGATGAGAAGCGAGAGATGCCCTTGGAGGAAGGGAAGGGGCTGGGTGCTGAGGACCCCCCACCCAGCAAGGACCCCTCTCCAGGCCAGGAGCCTCCTTCAGGACAAGACTTGTCACCCAACAAGGACCCCTCTCCTGGCCAGGAAGCTTCTCCTGGCCAAGAGTCACCGTCCAGCAAAGACTCACCTTCCTGCAAGGAACCTCCTCCAGGCCCAGAGCCCCAGCCAAACAAGGACTCCCCACCATGCCAGGAACCCCCTGCAGCCCCGGCCCTCCCTCCCTGCCAGGAACTTCCTCCTAGGCAAGAGCCCCCTCCCAGCCAAGACCTCCCTGTCATCCAGGACACCCCTGCTCAGGAGCTTGCGCCCTGTCAAGACCTGCCCCCCGGCCAGGTCCCCCAGCCAGCTAAGGAGACTGGAAGCTCTGGGGACCCCCCAGCAGCCACCAGGGACCTGCCTGTGGCCTCCAGGCCAACCTTTGTGATCCCTGAGGTCCGGCTGGACAGTGCTTACAGCCAGAAGGCCGGGGCAGAGGGGGGCAGCCTGGCCGATGAGGAGGACGAGGAAGAGGCTGAGGAGGGCGAGGAGGGAGAGGAAGAAGAGGAGGAGGACACGAGTGATGACAACTATGGAGAGCGCCGTGAGGCCAAGCGCAGCAGCATGATCGAGGCGGGCCAGGCTGAGGGCGGCCTCTCCCTACGGGTGCAGAACTCCCTGCGGCGGCGGACACACAGCGAGGGAAGCCTGCTGCAGGAAGCCCGCGGGCCCTGCTTTGCCTCCGACACCACCTTGCACTGCTCGGACGGGGAGGGCACCACGTCCGCCTGGGCCATGCCTTCGCCCCGCACCCTCAAGAAGGAACTGGGCCGCAACGGTGGCTCCATGCACCACCTTTCCCTCTTTTTCACGGGACACCGGAAGGTAAGAAGGCCGAGGGTGGGTGGGAGTGGGTAATAAATGGGGTGGTACGGAGCGGGGAGGTGGGTCCAGGAGCTGCAGGGGACGAGCAACGCAGTCCCACCCCAGCGCCTCTCTAAGCCTTCCAGGGAGCCTTCTACCCATTTGACAGAGGATACAGCTGAGGCACGGAGGGACCGAGAAGGCCGCGCCTGCACTTAAGCCCGTGACTCTGACTCCAGATGCTGTGTTCTTACAGCTCCTTTGGACTGGGGGTCCCCACCGAAGTAGAGCAGGTGTGGCCTCCCCCAGGACATCGTGCGTTTGGATCCAGAAGGTCTGAGACATTCGCTGGAGGACTGTCTCCTGTAGTAGAACAATTTAGGCTCGGTCCAGGCCTAGCCAGACTAGAAATCCATCAGCCAGCAACGATAGCACACATCTACCCTGTGTTGGCATTATGCTATGCAATTTATTTTTTGTTGTTTTTTTATTTTTTGAGAGAGAGAGAGAGAGTGAGAGCACGACTGGGGGGCAGGGGCAGAGGGAGAGGGAAAGAGAGAATCTTAAGCAGGCTCCACGCCCAGCACAGAGCCCCAAGCAGGGCTCGATCTCATGAGATCATGACCTGAGCCAAAACCAAGAGTTTGATGCTTAACCGACTGAGCCCTCAGGCGCCCCCATTCTAAGCAATTTAGCTGACTTCACCAATGCTCATGACAGCCTCATGAAGGAGATACTGTTGAAGCTCCCTCCAGATGAGGAGACCGAGGCACTCAGGGGTTATCTCACTTACCCCAGGCCACACGGTTTATAAATGTCTGCCCCAGAATTAGATTCTGGCTCCAGGGCTGGAGTGCATCCCTACCATGCCGCAAATATTTATAAATAGACGAATAAGTGTTTATTGATTTCCTGCCGAGTGCCAGGCCCTGTGTCCTGTGCCAGTGCGGGGCCGCAGGAATGTGTGAGGCTGCTCTCAGCCTGTGAGCAATGAGCTATCTGTGTGGGTGCAGAAGCTGGCCCCTCAGTGAAAAGATTGCATCACGTCCTCGAAGCCCACTAGCCAGCTTGAGCCTGGGCTTGGTCTCTCACTTACTGTGTGGCCTTGGGTGAGCCACTCAGCTCCTCTGAGCCTTAGTGTCCTTCTGTGAAAAGCAGAGATGAATTGCACTCGTGTCGCAGGGTGGTTGAGGATGAACCAGAAGAGCCTGTTGCCTGGTGACCTTTAGTGCAGGAACCGGTAGATGCTTTTGAGATGCTAGCAGCCAGCGCGGTGCGAGGTGTTGTTATGACAACGTTGTGAGGCCAGGTGCGTGGGGGGGCGGGGGCAGGGACCTGGGAGTTCATGGAGGAAAGACCTCAGGGCCTTAAGCCATCAGGGAAAAGCTTCTGGAGCAAGATGCCCTTTGGCTTGGCCTTGAGGATTGAGCAGGTTTAGAATGAAGAGGGGATGAGACAGGCATTCTGGGCACAGTGTCTGTAGAAGCCAGTTTGGCTAGAGCAGGGGATTCCTAAAATGCAGGGATGGCAGACGCAAGGTACTCACGCTGCCCTTCCTGCCTCCACACCCAGGGCAGACATGACTAATGGAGTCCAGCTCATTTCCCCACTGAGTTGGGCCATGGCTTTGGAAGCCTTCTTCGCCTCAGGCACTAGTGAGAAGGCTGACTTCACACTTGGGAGGACACTGCTACAATGTGGTTGGACTGGAAGGGCAGGCTGGGACCCCCCCCCCGAAAAGGCCTTAAACTTTGGGCCCCGGAAATTGGAACCAAATCCCAAAGGAACTGGGACTGGACTCAGTTTCCTCATCCACAGACACGTGTGGTTCTAACTTTGATGTGCTCCATAATGACCAGAAGGAGGTTATTCATACATAGATTTCTAAGTCTCCAGCCCCAGGCTCCTGGAATCAGAATTTCCAGCATATGGTGCCCAGACTCTGCATTTTAGACAAGCTCCCCAGGGACTGTGCTGTTCCTCATAGTTGGAATATCACCATCTTTGGCCATTTCTTGATGCAGCTAGAGAGAGTCTAGAACTCTGCCCTACCTGGGTGAGGCCTCAGGCTCACTCAGACCAGGCCTGGCCACTCCTCTCCGGTGGGCACCGAGATCCCCGGGCTCACTACCCTGTTTCCACACCCCCTCCCCAAGACCCTCCCAAGTTCTGTTCTGTATGTAAATACAAATATCTATATACAGATACAGCCACCCACCTACACGCACATCCTTCTACTTCCCCCCCAGCCAGCTGATCCGAGCTCCTATTTTGGGGCAGATACTCCTGCGCAGGAGTCCGGCAGGCCTGGACCAGCTCTGTCATGCTTCAGCTTCCTCCTTTGGGAGCCCAGGGTTTTCACGGGTATCCCCCACCCTCTCCTGGCCTCTTGTTTCCTTTCTTGGGCTTGAGCGACAGAGTTGGCAGGGGCCTCAGAGGCTGTGCTCCCACAGTTGCCACGGACCCGGCTGCTAGTCCATCATCATGTGTATCCTGCTCACTGCAGCCAGCCAGCTTCGCTAAGAACCCTGCCCTGGAGGTTGAGGCTGGGCAAGCCCCTGGTCCCGCGCCATCCCTCACTGCCAGTGGGCCTGGGGCAAGTCCCTGCCCTTTCTCTGAGCCTCAGTTTCTTCATCAGTGAAACGGGTATGGTAATAATACCTCCTTTGTAGGACTGCGGGGAAGATAAAGTAGGCCAGCGTGGGTGGAGTGTTTCGGGCAGTTGCCGGTACTCAGCACTCGGTGGGTGCTCCATAAATGGGAATCATGTTGATGACGACGAGGAGGAGGAGAGCAGTGGCAAACGTGGTGGCCGTTATGCCAACATTCACAAAGTGCCCCCAGCTCCCTTTCCTGGCCTGCACGACACTGCTGCAGGGTGGGACTCCTTGTCCTCGTCCTCCAGCGGGGAGCCTGAGGCTGAGCGAGAAGTGTTTTGTCCCAGGCCACACAGCGAGCACTGCTAGAGCTGGGCCGTGGCCTCACCCTGCGCAGTCCTCCCTGGCTCGACCCCAGACCCTGCTCACCTCACCTCAGGCTGGTGAGGGACAGGGTGTGGGGGGCTGGCAGCGGGCAGGGGCGGCGGTGGGTTCCCCTGTGACTTCCATCTTCCTGGCTTGGGCCTGGCATGGGCCTGGCTTTCTTGGGAGGGTCAGCTGCTGCCTCCAGGCCACTGTTTCCAGGCTATGCCAGGCAGGAGGTGAAGAGGAGAGTTCAAATCTCAGCTCTGCCTCCTCCGTCCTGGTCCCGAGACCCTGGCCAAGTTAGGTCTTTCTTTGAGCTTTCGTTTTCTCTTATAAAGTGGGAGTGCTAAGTCTTCCTTGGAGGTATCCCAGGGATTCGAGAAGATTGCACTATGTGGAAAGCTCTGCGCCCATGGCAGGGATCCTGTCATGATGTGAAACCCAGGAGGGCCAGACAGAGCTGGTGTGGCCCCGGGGCTGTATGGCTAAGCTGAGGCTGCCCGGAGGGCATGCTGCCTGTCACAGGGGTGACCCTTACTTGTCACCCTTTGCCCTCTTGTGCGCTGAGTGATTTCTTTCTACTGGGAGTAGGAGTATCTGAACCAGACAGATCTGAGAGACGGCCCACTCGTCATGGTCATTTTACAGATGGGCTGCTGGAGGTCCAGAGAGGAGAAGACCTCCCCACCAAGGTTAACCCCTGGGCCATCCCCTGTGCCTGGCTCCCCGTGCCGAGTTGAGTGGTCTCACAGTGCCCTCTGCTGCCAGACCCCTGCCTTGCTGGCTGCCCCCTGGTGGCCCCGCGGGCAGAACCACGGGCCTGCATCTGCCCTTTTCCTGGGAGCCTGGGAAGCCCTGAGCGAATCTGTGTCTGGGCCCAGGGTTGCTGCCCTTCACTTCCGCCTCAGCCTAGCCTGGCGTGGCCCAGGGTCGTGGTCGTTCTTTGACAGTGAGGAGACAGAGGCTGCCGCC
Source organism: Neomonachus schauinslandi (assembly GCF_002201575.2). Lineage (NCBI taxonomy): Eukaryota > Metazoa > Chordata > Mammalia > Carnivora > Phocidae > Neomonachus > Neomonachus schauinslandi. The sequence goes on from NC_058415.1 coordinate 73,692,596, forward strand.
CCTCCCAGGCCATCCTTCCTTCTCCCCCGCCCCCTGCGGGGACTGGCTTGGGCAGAGGCTGTCTGCCACACCAAGCTTCCCGCCTAGGCAGGAGGTCAGACCAGAGGGCCTCTTAAGATGCCTTCCAGCTCCAAGATGTGACAGTACTCTCGAGCCTCCTGTTTACAAGGCGCTTAAAGAAAAATTATTTCCTGTGTCCAAACAAATACGTGTAGCATTCAGATCCAGTGTTTCCACAAGGTTGTATGGGGCCCGCCAGGCTGGGCCAGGTCAGAGGGGGACAGGGTGTGGGGCGCTGGCGCCAGCATGGCCGGGTAGCCCCAGAAGTTGGGTCCAGACCAGCGAGAGGAACCAGGTGAGGCCCCTGCTCACAAGAGCCCTCAGTCATGGGTGGGCTCTGGAGCCAGGCCTGAAATTCGCTGCCACTTGGCAGCTTGTGCCTCAGTTTCCTCCGCTGTGGACTGGGGCAGGTGACAACAAATCGTTCTCAGAACGGTCGTGAAGATGGAACGAGGTAAAAACATGAAAGCCCTTCACTGCAGACCTGGCACGTAGTGAGCGCTCAGCGAACACTCGCGATAACCCCCACAGCCGGCAGCAGTGGGGCGCTGGGCATATAGGTACCGAACTAGGCTTTTCCTGTGTGTTCGCTTAGTTAATCCGCACCACGCCCCGATGAGGCAGGTCCGGTTATTATCCCCACTTTACAGCTACAGAGACCGAGGCACCGGGAGAGGTTGTAACTCGGCTAAAGTCAATTAGCTCCTAAGTCACTGAGGTAGGATCCCAATCCAGGCAATTTAGAATCGACACCCTTAACCACAACTATTATTATAGTGATAATTACAGTAAGAATTATAGTTATTATTCCAAGGGGTGGGGAGCTCCCAGTGCCTGGAGTGGCCGGGCGGGCCCCAGGGATTCCTGCCTGGTGGCTCTGGGCCCCCCTCCATTTCCCTTCCAGCAGGGAGGGCCCTGGAGAGGAGCAAGGCCGTGGGGAGCAGATGGGAAGGAGAGGCCTTTTGTGTGCTGGGTACCGGGCAGGACCTCCTGAAGAGGGGAGCCTTGGGGGCCACTGTGGGGCTGGGAATCAGAACCCTGACTTTCTGGCTCAGTTTCTTCTCTGTCTAGCCTGCAGCCACCCCCACGTAGTGCCTGGGTTTCCCCAGCTGCTCTGCGGGTCACTGCCCAGGCACTGGGCTATCAGGCCGATTGGTGTGGGTTGGTCCCTGCCGAAGATGACCCCCTCCCAGCAGTGGAAGGAAGAGCCCATTTCCCAGCAGTGCAGAGGCTGAGGGGTGCGGGCGGGGCGGGAGTGGCCCCCAGGCCCATTGTGTGGGCTCGATAAAGTACGGAAGCTGAGGTTAGAATGGGAGGAAGCCCAGCGCCCGTGGCCCTTTCCCACGGGTGGGGGCTCCAGGCACTGCCTAGCCCGGCCAGTGTGACTGCAGCCGGTGTGTGCAACGGGCCCAGCTTGGGGAGCCCAGGGGAGACTCACTGAGCAATGACCCCGGGCAGCCCTGGTTACAGAGGGCCCCAGCATTGGGCCACAGGGGCTGAGGCTTGATCGTGGTGACTCTTCCAACTGCCAGGGGGCTGTCACCCCACCTATGCTGTAGCTAACGAAGCTGAAGCTGAGAGGCTAAGAAACTCTGCCAGAGTCAGGACAAATAGGATCAGTACCTGCTTCCTGCAAACCCGAGCTCTGGAATCACACACCGTAGATGGGTGTGTGCCTGTGTGTGCACGTACACACAAGTGTTTACAACCCTGGCGGGGCAGTCTTCTCAGGAAGGAGGTGGCACTTCCCCCGAGACTTTTACTGAAAACATTCAGAATGTGCCCCATCCTTACATTTGAACAGCAGCATCCTCTAGTGGAGAAACACGGGCCTTAAATGCACACAGACCTAGATTCCCGCAGTCACTTCAACTCTGGGTATCTTTGGGCAAGTGGCTTAACTTCTCTGAACCTCTGTTTGCTTTATGGACTTCCTCTGAAGATTAATGAGATAGTATCTGGATAATGCCCATTCCAGGGTCTGGTCTATAGTATGAATTCATCCATCCATCCGTCTGTCCGTTCATCCATTCATCCATCCATCCGTCCATCCATGGGTGTGTATTCCACTGAGGCTAGTAGCTCCCCCTGTTGGCTATATCTGGAATAAGGCCACTTTTCTTTCCAGAATTAAGAGCGCTTTAAGAATTGGCCCATCTTTATTTTACAAATGAGGAAATTGAGGCCCAGGGTGGGACTCATGAGGAATCAGAGCTGAGATGCACACTGGGTGGCATTCTGTCTTGTCTTGGGACATAACGTCCATGCCCAGCCTACTCTGAGCTCTAGCTCCTCTCCCATCCTCAGAGCACTTCCTGGGCTCCTGCCCCAGGGTGGCACTGTTGGGGCCTCGGGTTTCTTCTGGAAGAAGATGGACAAGCACCAGCAGGGCAAGGGAAACAGGACAGCCCTGAGATGGTGGGAATCTGGAGTGGTCTGGAGAAGAGGAGTGGCAGACTGGGGGGAAGAGGAGAGAGGCATTCCAGGAAGAGGACACAGCGCAGGCAAAGGGGAGGGGAGAGAGGGGTGGGAGAGGTGCAGTCTGTGGGCTGCAGTGGAGCGGAGGGGGTGGGGGATACAGCTGCAAGCTGGGATTCAGGCAGTGAGGGCCTCAAGACTCATTGTTTCCAGTCTGCTTTCCCTCTCTTGATGCATTCATTCATTCGACAAATATTTGTTGAGCTCCTAATTGTGAGGTGCTCACCCCGTGAGGGTGACCCAGGCAGACAGAGGCCTCGCTCATGAGAACTCACAGCCAAGCAGAGGGGACAGATTTAGAAAAAGCCCTCTTGAATGTGGCGGGGACCTCAAAAGCGGTGAAGGGGGCACAGCCTTGGTCTAGGGGTTTGGGAGTGCTCCCTAGGTGAGGAGGCATTTAAGTGGCTTACCCGAGGTCTGGTCTTTCCTGAGGCTGGGTCTTGGGAGTAAAGGGAGACGGGAGGGTCACAAAAGCATCCCCCGTGGAAGGTGTAGCCCAGGTAAAGGCCTGAGGTGAGGGGGCAGTTCATGCAAAGACATTCCATTTGGCTGGAGGGCAGGGTCAAGGAGGGAGCTGGACCGGAGAGATAACTGAAGGACTGTAACTGATGTTCAAATGCAACTTTCTGCCCAGCTCCTAAGACGGCAGACCCTGTATATCATGTCACAGAGTTTGGATGTTACCCTGGGGGCACTGGGGAGCCATGGAAGGCCTTAAGGCAGGAGAGCTTCTCTCAGGCTTGTGCGACAATTCACTGTCCACCCTGCTGACCAATCCCAGGTCTCTACCAAACCTCAGAAGCCCGAGTTAGTCATTAGGACCTTGATTTCTTTTTTTTCAAAGATTTTATTTATTTATTTGTCAGAGAGAGACAGAGAGGGAGCACAAGCAGGGGGAGGGGCAGGCAGAGGCAGAGGGAGGAGCAGGCTCCCCGCTGAACAAGCAGCCCGATGCGGGACTCGATCCCAGGACCCTGGGATCATGACCTGAGCCGAAGGCAGACGCTTCACCGACTGAGCCACTCAGGCATCCCAGGATCTCGATTTTGAAATTAAGAAATCGAGGCTCACCGAGGGACCATGACTGGCCGAATCCCACTGCAGAAGCCCTCCTGTAGCCCTGCTCTCCAGTCTGCTGTCTCTGGTTCTGCCATCAGTGCTGTGTCTTCGGCTTCTCCCTCGCAAACCGGGCTCCTAGTTGCACCGGGAGGAGACCCCTTTGGCTGGAGGATCTGCCAAGCCAGCCACACTTCATGGACAGACTGTTCCCAGTAATGGGCTTCCCTGTCCCTCACCTGAGGGGTAGGAGCTTTGCAGGAGAGGGGTGGGACAGTTTGCAGGCGCCGTTGGATCCCTGAGCCTCTCTTTGCTCAGGCAGCAAGCAGCCTTTGGATGCCCCGACTATAACGTGTCTATCTTTCTTCCACAGATGAGTGGGGCTGACACGGCTGGGGATGATGATGAAGCCTCTCAGAAGAGAAAGAGCAAAAACCTGTACGTTGGGAAGATCCCTGGTCCTCAACCTTGCAGTTGGGGAGGCTCCCCAACCCCCTCCTCTTCATCTGTCCTCGGGCTTGTCTCTCCTCCAGGGGGACAGGTGGGGAGGAGGGGCTGTGGCCAGTCCTGCCCTAGACAGACACCAGTGAACAACAGGATCTTAAGACTTGCAAGTGGCCCCAGTGTGGGGTCGCTAGGGTCCTGAGCGTCTGACACTGCCCTCAGCATTCATGCAGAGTGAGGCAACATGCTGATTCAGTACTGGAAGCCCCAGGGAACCAAGCAGAGGCAACCAGCCGGGTTGTCCTGGCCCGGGCCCAGCCTCTAAGCCAAGCAGTGGCTGAGTGACCTTGACAAGTGCTTTGCTCCCTGAGAAAGGACACGTGATTCCCCTTTTGTCCTCTTGAGCTCTTGAAGGCTAGCAGTCTTTGGCATTGCCAGGAGGTGGCGCTGCTGGTCCAGGTAGCGTACCCCATACTCTCCAGCCTTTCGGGCCAGGCTCTGGGGCCTTACACATCCGTTTGGAGGTTTGGAGGTGCCAGTTAAATGAACAGGGTGTGTGTGGGTTCTCCTTAGGCTCCTTGTACACCTGGGCCCAAGGACCTGGAGACTAGGGGCGGGATGGAGAGGAGGCGGTGGGGCACACGGTGGCCCCCAGAGGGAGTCCCCCTCCCCTCCGGCTTGTGTAGTGCCCACCTTTATTTACCAGTTGGGCCTGGGCGGGGAGGACGGGCTCTTCCCAGATGCCTCCTGTAGCCGTTTTCCTGGCCTCTACTCTGGCGAGCGTCCACGACTCTAGAAACTCTTTCTCCCCCAGCCCCTCGGGCCTCTCCAGGTTCCTGTGGCAACTGTAATCCCGCCTTCTAGGGCAGGTAACAGGCATCAAAAATAGCCCTTTGGTCCAGGTATCACCAAAGCTGCTGGGGTGTCGCTCCCAGGGGTGCAGCAGTGGCAGGCCGTGGAGGGTGGGCATCTGGGGATGCTGGGGCTGTCCTGGGCCTGTCCTAACTCCAGCCTCCCTTCAGGGTGGGTGCTGCCTTTTGAATGTCTGAAGCTCACATTCTTAAAAGCTTCATCGAGGACTCTTAGAATCTGGGATAACAATAAAAATAACTAATCTTTATTGTGCCGGGCACTGTTCTGTGCGCGTTCCATATATTATCTAATTTAATCTTTACCACTGTTTTTATTTTACATTTCCTTTTTCTTCTTACGTATCCTATTTGACCAATGAGTAAACTGAAACAAAAAGAAGTTACTCGTCTCCGGTCCCACAGCAAGTGTGTGGCCGAGTGGGGATCGGATACCTGGTGTGCTGGCTCTAATATTATAAATATAAATACATATATATATATTATTATTTTTCTCTTCAGAGCCTGTTATATTGAAGCTCAGTGTAGAGCGTTCTGAAGGAGGTTCACAGCAGCCCTGCTGTGTAGCCTTTGAGCCTCTAGTGATGAGAGTCCATTCCCCAGAGGCCACCCATTCCATTTCTTCATGGCTCTGACTGAAGGAAAGTGCTCCTTTAGCTTCCTCTTGTGGGTCCCTGTTTTGCCTTCTGGACCCACGTGGGAACACTCGGGGGCCCGTCTGAGCTCTGCCATCCTGTCAGACAGACCACTATGTCCCAGGAAGTCAAATGCTGGCACCCTAGTCACCCCTAGGGTGGCATTCTGAGGGCCCCAGTCCTCACCCAGAAGACTCCCAATCCCTGGACTCCTTGCCCTTAGTTCCTTGGCTTGGACTTTCTAGAGCAGGGTCCCCATCCCTGGGCAGCTGCCGCAGACCCTCAGGACACAGTGGGCCGCCACTCCCTTCTCTCTCTCTCCTGAGCACTTTTGCCCCAGGCAATGTGCTAAAACTTTATGCGCATTTTCTCCTTGCTTCTCACAACAACCCCAGCAGATGGTAGGTACTATTATCATCCCTGTTTGATGGATGGGAAAATTTGACGTTCTGAGAGGTGAGGTAACTTGACCAAGAGCACACAGTTGGCAACTGCTGGAGCTGGGATTTGAACCCAAGGCTGTGTGGTTGCAGAGCTTCACACTTAACCTCCACGGGGCACCGCCTCCCTCACCGACTCACCCAGGGTGTCCCGGGGGTCTTAATGCCGCTTTAAGCTCCAGTAACTTCAGAAGTATAAATACTACAAACTTAACAAACACCCATTTGAAAGTTGAATTATTTAAATTTCTTCTACACTTATTTAGCTTTGTGATTTTGCCAACGCATTTTTTATTTTAACTTTTGGTTTCAGTCGGCATTTTTTTTATCGTTGATCAGCAGAACAGAGACCAAAACTTAAAATTAAAAAAAAAAAAAATGTATCGTTCAAAAATCACAACACTCAATGTGCATTAAAAAATTACATAATTACAATTCCAAATGACATTTTGGGAAGTTTATAGGACTTGTACTCCTGAAGTTATTCGAGCTTGAAACCGTACTCAGGCTTGTGGGACATCCTCTTGCACATTCATGGATGCTTGTATCCAAAGCCAGTGACTGAGGCCGAGGCCGGCTGCCAGGAGCTATCCCGGAGGTGCCCAGGGTAGGGGGTCCAGCGACAAGGGGGGCAAACGTGAGCACGGGGCATTTAACCCCTTTCTTGCCAGCAGCTTTGGCCAGTCCCAAAATCGGCTGCCTCCTGAGGGAGTGGCAAGGCTAAAAATGCTTCCTGGCTAAAAATAGCCAGGCCTGCCACCCTGGTGGGCAGAGCACTCCCCCCTCCCTCCCAGCAATTTGCTGCCTTGTTTTCTCCTTCCCCCGGCGCCGCCATGGCAACGGGGAGGCCGGTCACAAATAACTTGGTCGGGCCCCAGAGGCCGGCCCTTGCAGACACATGCCCCTTTCACGGGCTCCCGCTCGGGGTTGGCCAGGAGGGATTTTTTTTTTTTTTTTTCCGCTCCCTGTGCTGGTCCCTCCCATTTCCTGGCTCCTCCTGTCTGAGTCCCAGCCCGGCCTGTGCCTGGGAGCCCCAGTCATCCGGCTGGGATCCCGGCGAACGAACGCTTGGCTGCAGCCCGCGCCGCCCCGGGACGCAGGGAGGGGAAGAAGGAACCTGGGGGCTGCTCCCTGCAGACCGTCCCGGGCCCCAAGGTGGGGGGCCCTACAGAGATGCTCCGAGGCATGTACCTCACACGCAACGGGAACCTACAGAGGCGGCACACGATGAAGGAGTAGGTGCCTCTGCCCCCAGGCGCGCACCCTTCCCACCCTGAGTGTGCAGGGGCCGAGCGCGCCAGGCTGACCGACCCCCTTCTCTGCTTCTGCCCCCAGAGCCAAGGACATGAAGAACAAGCTGGGCATCTTCAGGCGGAGGAACGAGTCCCCCGGGGCCCAACCAGCGTGCAAGGCAGACAAAATGGTGAAGTCATTCAAGTAGGTCCTCTCTGCACCCTGGGGCCCCTCGGGCACTCGCTGGTCCCCAGGGGAGCAGGGCTGGCGGTGGGGTCAAATGGAAAGGGGTTTTTTGGCTTGATCCAGCTCTGAGTTGGACGGAGGCTGTCTTCGAGGGAGCCTGGTACCTGGCAAGCCCTCACGGGGGACAGACTCTCTGGGAAGGCCGGCCGGGCAGGGGCAGAGGCGATGGGGCCCAAAGAGAGGGGCTGGGCTCCCCAAATGGGCTCGGCCACTGCCCAGGCCAAGGGCAGCTAACAGAGACCCCCCCCACACCCACTTCCCCGAACCTCACGGTGCCTCACTCTGCCCCTTCCCTCGCCCCTCAGGCCCACCTCAGAGGAAGCCCTCAAGTGGGGCGAGTCCTTGGAGAAGCTGCTGCTTCACAAATGTAAGTGGGGGCCAGCTGGCCTGCTCCCCTCCCTGCATGATCTCCCCCCCTTCCCTTTCCTCCTCTCCCAGACCCAGAGAGTGTGTCTGCTCCCAGAGAGGTGGCCTTTCCCTCTTTCCTGGGTCCCGTCAGGTGTCCCTGCCGTTGGGAGAGGCCGAGGCCCTTGGGCTGGCCTTGGAGCCGGCTTCGGCCAGCCCCTCCCTGTCCATGGGAGCTGGCAGTGCCTGCAAGAGGCTGCGGGGCCTGTGTGCTCACACCCAGATTCCCAGAATAACAATAAACATTTCCACGTACCGAGGGCTTCCACTGGGCCACATGTGCTCCGCATCTCGTGGGCAGGATCCCCTCCGATCCTCACAGGGCTCCAGGAGATAGACTCATGACCCCCATTTTACAGATGAGGGAACTGAGGCACAGACGGGAGAGATGTGGCCAAGGCCCACAGAGAGGCAGTGGCAGGGGTGGGTCCACATCCCAGGGGCTCCTGGCCCTTTGAAGTGGTTATCTTACTAAGCTCCCAACATCTGCACCCTCAAAGGCCCCTGGAGGGGAGGCTGGGGGGTCCAGAAGGCAGGAGGGGCTGGTTCTGCCTCTCACCCCAGGGCCTGGGCTTCTCGTCACAGATGGCTTAGCAGTGTTCCAGGCCTTCCTTCGCACCGAGTTTAGTGAGGAGAACCTGGAATTCTGGCTGGCATGTGAGGACTTCAAGAAGGTCAAGTCACAGTCCAAGATGGCGGCCAAGGCCAAGAAGATCTTCGCTGAGTACATTGCGATCCAGGCGTGCAAGGAGGTAAGGCCTCAGGCTGGGCCCTCGGGTGCCCCAGCCCCATCCCCATCCCCAGTGGCCTCTCAGTGATCACAGGTACCTGGCAGCCTCAGCAAGGAGCTCAGGAAGGGGAGGGGCCAGAGTGACTCTTGGGGACCATGTGTCCAGGGTGGAGAGGAAGCAAGCTGGGGCCCTGGGAAGAACAGAATTCTGTCGGCACCAGAAATGGGCACTGTCGAGGCACTGTGTGCCGGGCATACGCCAAGCCCTTTATGGATGCACTCTTTTATTTGATCCTCATGACAACCTGTAAAATGGGTTTAATATTATCATCATTTGAAAAATGAGGAGACAGTCTCAGAGAGCCTAGCTTGGAGTCGCTAACATCTAGTGAGTGCTTACTGAGGGCCAGGCACTGTGTGCAGACTTGCAGTGGGTGATCTGTTGATTGACTCCGTATCTCTTTACCATGGATGACCTTGTTTAGTCTTTGGCACTCTGAGGAGTGTACCATCCTTCCTTGCCTATAGATAAGACAAGGGGGCCTCAGAGCACTTAGGTGATCTGCTCAGGGTCACATGCCTAGGTATGGCACTGCTGGAATTCCAACCAGGCAGTCTGACCTTAGAGGTGGTATGTCCAGGCCCTATAAACTACCCGCCTTAGAGTGAGTGACCGAGCCAGGACTTGAATCGCTGCCCCGAGGGTCTCCACTCTGAGACTTAAGACATGGAACAGAGGGGCTTGGCGGTGAAGGGCTGGGGAGGTCCCATTCCTGGCCCCCCGTGCCCAGGGTCAGCCCCGTGCCAGTGGACCTGACCATACTGCCCTCTGCCCCCACAGGTCAACCTGGACTCCTACACACGGGAGCACACCAAGGACAACCTGCAGAGCGTCACCCGCGGCTGCTTCGATCTGGCGCAGAAGCGCATCTTCGGGCTCATGGAAAAGGACTCCTATCCACGCTTCCTCCGCTCTGACCTCTACCTGGACCTCATTAACCAGAAGAAGATGAGTCCCCCGCTTTAGGGGCTGACAGGGTAGAGCTCCGTGTTCACACCAGGCGGGCTGGGCCCCCTTCCCACCTGCCTCTCTCCCTCTGCGACGGAGGGGGCAAGCAAGCCCCCGGAGGCTGCGTCTCCGGACAGACAGACGGACATTCGGATGAGAGGCCTGGACCAAGGGAGGCCCAGGCCACTGGAGGAGTAGAAGGATTGGCCCCGTTGGGTCCACACTGCCCCGGTACGAGGGGGCCTGAGGGCCCTGGCAGGTCAGGGGCCCTGGCTGAGCCAGATCCGGAGCTGCTGTTCCGTGCTGCGTGGGCTCAGCATTGACCAAGTTCCTGAAAGAACTGGCTGATGGGGCAGGGGGCCTAGCTGTGGGCTCCAGAGCTCTCCAGGGGGGCCGCTGGGACTCGCAGCTCAGACCCCGTGCCTTGAGTTTTATTTATTTAAACAGTAGTCGGATGCTTGGCACGCTGTCCTGTAATAGGAAATTTTTGCCTCATCGGTTTTCCTAATTTACAAGTGCAATATTTTAACCAACGCCTTGTGAAAAAGCCACCTCACCGAGAGGGTGGACACCACTTCCCAGTTTCAGGGGATTTGCTGGTCCCAGGCACCGTGGCAGGCAGCTGGGCCTTCCAGACTGATGAGGCCTGGAGGGGCGGGTGCTGCCGTGTGACCTCGCACAGGAATCCCGCACTCCCCAAGGGAGGTGTCCCTCAGGGGCTCTGGGAGAGCATGGCACCCTCAGACCACACAGCAGCCGAGTTCTGGAACAAATAAAAGGCCTGTGTTATTTCTTGTTCTTGCCCCTTTCTGTGTGTTTCTGGGTTTGAGCTTTCCCAAGGTGGACTGGGGCTGGGGGGGGGGGCGGTCAATCCGGCGGCTTCTCCTCTCTTGCCATCACCCGCCTCCCATCCCAGAGCCACACACACGATCTTCCGGGCTCGCGGCTCCCTGGCAGGCTGTTTCCCTGTGCTAGGCACTCTGCCGTGCTCGTTCCGTGTAATTACCTCTCCCCTTCTCCACCAGCCTGGGAGGTGGGGGGTTATGCCCGTTTCACAGATGGGGAGAGTGAAGCACAGACAGGGTGGGTGACTCGTCCAAGGTCATACGGCTGGCAAGTGGCAGAGACAGGGTTCTGCCTAAGCCCTGCTGGCTACCAAGTCTGTGCTCCGGATTGCTGTCCCCTGCTTGCCACAGGACAGAGTTCTAGCTTGGCCACCAGCTGGCTACATTCCTCTGCCCACCACACCCTGAGATTCCAGTGGAACTTTCAGGTGGCACAGGGCTGGTTGGTGGAGGTGGACAAGGCTAGCCTCTCAGGCTGCAGATGGGCCGGCCCATGGATGCCGTTAGGACAGAGGTAAGAGCTGGGCAGGTGACAAGAAGTAGGGCTTACAGAGACCCCCTCTGTGTCCCAGAGGAAGGCTTCCCACTCCGTGCCTAACTGGAGACGCAAATTTAGGCAAGGCCTGGAGGCCCCAGACCACTTGTCTGGAGGAGGTAGAAGAGAGCCTGGAACCCAGGCCAAGCTGACGCCAGAGCTGGCCCCCGCTGCCCCCACATACAGCCTGCCAGGGTCTGGGGGGCGCTGCCTGGAGTGGGGCCTGGCCCAGCTGGGCTGACTTCCATGCAGCTGGAGGGAATTGGTGGGGCTGGCCCCATCTCCCTGGATCTTGTTCCCTGCCTGGGGTCCTGGGTTCAGGTCTGCCCACCATGATTTGGAAACACAAAGGACATGGGGCTTTGTAGCCATTCTCCTCTGTGCCTCCCCTCGCTGTTTGCCCTGGAGGCCTAACCTAGGGCCAGGCATACAGTAGGTGCTCAGTACATGTTCCAGCCTTTTTTTCTAGCACCGGGAGTGTGAGCTCTTCCAGGAGTGGAGCTGGGTCTGGCACTGGACCCGGCCTGAGCCCTGTTGGGCCTTGTAATCAGTGAAGGACTTGCCTGCCCCGGAGCCCCCAGAGCCTCAATGAGGCTGGAAGGACAGCGAGGGGCAGAGATGTGCCCCTAATCCAGAGCAAGACCACCTCACAGGTGTCATCCAGGCCTGAGATTTGGGGACCTGACAGCTTGGGAAAACAGGCCCAGAGGGGACCACAGTACCACTCCTGTTCCTTTCAAAATGGCTAGTGGCTGAGCTGACAGCGGAGCTCAGGACTTGAGTCCCAGCCCGGCCCGGCCTCTCTGTGGTGTCTTCCCCTGGAGGAGACACTGTGGGCCCGAAGAGACTCACCTTCCCCTTTCTTCAGGGTCCAGGGATTTAGCCTAGGGCCAAGCCCTCCACCTTCCCACCCCCAAGTTGCCATGGAAACAGAAGTCCCGTAGAGCAAAGTCAGACAGATGGAATTCCCATTTCCGAAGGCCCCGCTGCCTGGTTTCCATTACTCACATGGGGTCCCTTGCTTGGCCCAGAGCAGCTGTGGTTGTGCTGAGCATCCGGAGAGCGGGCTGGAGAGGTGCCTGGGTCCTCCTGCCCTGGGCCGTGCCTGGGCTCCCTGGGGACCGTCACCTTCACAGTGTCCGGGCTGCTCCCCATTTATTTTTATTTTATTTTTTTAAGATTTTATTTATTTATCTGACAGAGAGAGACACAGCGAGAGAGGGAACACAAGCAGGGGGAGTGGGAGAGAGAGAAGCAGGCTTCCCGCGGAGCAGGAAGCCCGACGTGGGGCTCGATCCCAGGACCCTGGGATCATGACCTGAGCCAAAGGCAGACACTTAATGACTGAGCCACCCAGGCGCCCGCCCCCCTTTTTTTTTAAACATGCGAGGAAGGAGCAGGCCCCTTGCTCTCTGTCTGGCAATCCCAGGCTGGTCAGTGTAGGATATGAGGGCTGTGAGGTCCTCATGTCCAGGTCCCTTCCCATTCCGCAGATGGGAAGACTGAGGCGGCGGGAGAGAAGCAGCACTGCATAGAGGCGAAAGGCCTGGGCCCTGGCTCCATTGCTTACTACTAGCTCTAAATCTCTGAAAAAATCACGTCACCTCTCTTTGCCTCAGTTTTGTCATCTGTAAATTGTGCATACTGGCACCTTTCCCAGGGCTTTGGTGACTAAGTGAGGTGGTGCTGGCAGCTTAGTGACATCATCACTCAGGGTCACGGGGAGGTAGAAAGCTCGTGCTCAAGTGGTCCAGGTCCCGGGCTCTCCCCTGATCAGAGTGGACAGGGAGCCTCCAGTCTCAGACCCCAGATCACCGTCCTTCCAGGAACATTCAGCTAGAGGACAAAGCCAGCCTGTTCCAGGGAGTGTCAGAAACAGGCTGTCCTTGCACCACTGCCCAGTCAGCCTGGTTGGGAGCCGCTGGGGTCAGCTTGCAAATAGGCTGTGAAGGGTGGAAAGGGGAAAGGGCACGGTTGGATGCCAGTGGGAGGGGACTCAGCGTTGGCCTGCCTGTGCCAAACTTCGTCCGACTCCTTTTGGGCCGGTCAGCTCCCTCACGTTCTTGGCCTCTTGGCCCGGCTTGGGGCAGATAGGGCCTCCGAGACTCTCCAGCCTGGAAGAGACCACCTGGTCTAAACTGCTGTCTCGTGCTTGCGTCCCTTCTTGGGTTCCTGCTTGCATCTCTCCTGTGACAGGGAGCTCATTACCTCACAAGGCAGCTCAGAAGGGCCTGGGAGCATCTGGGGGTTCTAAAATTCTTTCCCTGTGAAGTCAGGATCCTGGGGTGGGGTGGGGTGAGAGGGGCAGTTCAGCAGTAACCCCTATGAGTCTCCCACCTGGATAGCCTCCTCCAGGCTCCCTAATTCTCTGGTTTCACTCCTCTCTGCTCCCCCCACCTTCACCAAACTCCTCTGCGCTCCCCACCCCTATGTCTCTGCCTTTCTCCTCTGCTCCCTTTGCCTACTGTCTCCTCCCTAGGTCCCTCTGCCATCCTACTCTAGAAAGTCTCCCCGATTCACCCCTCTGCTGCATCCTCTCCCTCAGTGCTCTCCAGCCCTCAGGCAACAGACCCTGGGCTGCAGACAAGTGCTCTTGTGCTCTTGTTTTGCTCACCATCGGCAACATCTGTGAAACATCTGGCTCTGCCTATCCTCTCCCTGGCAGGGCCAGGCAGGAGGAAAGGGGGTACCCTGGGTCCCTGCCCCCAGGGTGCCCCTTCCTTGGGTTGGAGGAGACAGTGGGGGTGAGGAAGAGCTTCGGGGCTGGTCCAGGCCTGCTCAGCACGGATGAGAGTGGGGCTTGGGGGAGGGCAGTGTCAGCTGCAGATAAAAAAATCGTATCTCCCGCCACACAAGGCACACACCAAGGGCATCCCATGCCTTATCTCCAGCAGTCCTCACGTCAGGCTCGGAGAGGTGCTGAGTATTGTTTTTCCTTTACCAGTGAGGAAGTTCACGTTCAGGGAAAGTGGAAAAGTATGCTGAAGCTGAGCAGAGACTGCGAGCCCAATCCCTAACGTCCAGGCAGCCTCACCTCCAGCCGGTCAGAGGGAATTGGTGGAGAGCACAGGTTCTCCTGGCCTTCAGGACGAGCTTGTCTAAGGAAGGTCATGAGCTTCAGTGTGTGGGGATGTCTGGTCCTGGGCTGACTCCCAGTTCTCAGTAGAGCTTTTGATAAATTGCCTTACTTTTCCCAGCCTCGATCATGTCACCTATAAAATGGGAATAATAAGTCCACCTGACGGGTCTCACGTGGACTCAGTGAGATAAAGAACAGGTGTAAACCCTCAGCACAGGGCCAGCCACAGAGTGGGTGCCCCACGGAGGGGCAGACAGAGGGAGGTCTGGGGCTACCACTGAGCATCCAAGAGGTGAGTTCAGGCCAAGCGAGCAGCTGCGCAGGAGGAAGCCGCCACCACAGCGGCTCCATGGCCAGTTTCTAAGACAAGGTCACCAGTGATTCAAGGACAAGGGCGGGGCCCCAGGGTGGTGGGATTGGGCCCCAGGCCTCAGTGGGCTCCGCAGGGTCCCGCATGCTGTCTCAGGGACTACCGAATAGCATCCCTGCTGGCAGGAGGTGCCTTGCCCTCAGATCTGTCCCAAGCCTGCGTGTGATCTTGTGTGAGGCCCCTCCCCTCTCTTGTTGGTTTCTTCTGGAAAACAAGGAGAACCAAGCTTTCTGTCTGTCTGAGGACCTTCCGAGGGGGCAGATGGTGCTTTGTGTGATGTGAGGGGCTGGGATCCAGGCCAGGTGTATCTGCCTATGAGTGTGTGTGTGTGTGTGTGCGTGCATGTGTGTTGTTAGGACTGAAAACAGAGTTTTAGCTACCTCCCCAGACGACCGGAGGGGCCTCGGGACACTGCTGTCCATGTCCTCTAGCCGGGCTGAGCCGAGGAAGGATGTGCTCATTATTCACATACCCGTTCCCTCCAGGTAAAACCCGCACCTCCCCTACCTCTGCTACACACACAGCCCCGAGCCCAGCCAGAGAACCTTCCAGCAGCCGAGCCAGTGTGCAAAGGCAAAGCTGACAGTCCCCGGACTTGCGGAAAGGAAACCCGCCCCCACCGTCTGCTTCTGCTGCCAATTTGTGGTAAGTCCCTTCCCTCACTGGGCCTCACTTGGCCCATCTGAAAAATGGGTGGGGGGCGTTCCAAGGTCTCTCGAGAAGCCGTCTGACTCTGACCTTAGGTTGCATTCATTTCTCCCTCTGAAGTGCTCTTGCAGCTTGCTCCCCGGAATCTGTCCGTATTGCAAGGCAGTGGAGAATGGTGATGAGGAGCATGGGCTTCCAGGCTCGGACGCTTACTCATTGTGTGACCATGGACAAGTCACTTCATCTTTCCGAGCCACTGTGTCCTCATCGAGAAAGAGGGGGTAAAAATAGTTCCCACTAGTAGGGTTGTTGTGGAGGCTGAAAGCAGGTTGTGAGCTCCCTGCTTACCATCCTCCTGGTCCGTGTTCAGGTCCTCCAATGCACCACACTCCACCCCTGGGCTCAGATCTGCTCTGGGCAGAAAGATCAGCCTCTCCCCAGGGAAAGGTCTCACCGAAATGGAAGTGGTTTGGGTTTTCTTTTTCATTTTTAATTTTGAAATAATTATATGTTCACAGGAAACTGCAAAGAAATGTCCCATGTCCCCTTCACCTAGTTTCCCCCTGTAGCTACATCTCCCATAGTTATAGTACAATCTCAAAACCAAATTCGGACATTGGTACAGTGTGTGTTTCTGTTATTTTGTCACATGTGTTGATTATGGAACCACTATGGAAATGGAAACACAGAACCGTGTCACCACAAAGATCTCCCTGGATACTCTTTTATAGTCACACCCATCCCCAACCCCCCATCCCTAACCCCTCGAAACCACTCATCTGCTCTCCAGCTCTATAATTTTGTCATTTTAAGAATGTTATATAAATGGAAGCATGCACTATGTGACCTTTCGAGATTGTCTTTCTGCACGCATCATAATGCCCTTGAGATCCATCCAAGTTGCTGTGTGTACCAATAGTTCGACCCTGTTTATTGTTGAGTAGTGTTCTGTGGTATGGATGTACCGCATCTGGTTTCACCATTCACTTATTTTTTTGTTTTTTTTGTTTTTTTAGATTTTATTTATTTATTCGTCAAAGAGAGAGAGCACAAGCAGGGGTGAGGGGCAGAGGGAGAAGCAGACTCCCCGCCGAGCAAAGAGCCCGATGCAGGACTTGATCCCAGGCCCCTGGGATCATGACCTGAGCCAAGGCAGATGCTTCACCGACTGAGCCACCCAGGCGTCCCAACCATTCACTTATTGACGGACCCAGTTTCCATATGAAGCTGCTACGGGCAGTTGTGCAGAGAATTTTTTGTGGACACAAGTTTTCATTTGTCTGGGATAAATGTCCGGGAGTGCAATTGCTCAGTCGTACGGTAAGTATAGGTTCAATTTGTAAGAAACTGCCACACTGTCTTCCCTGAGTAGCTGCACAGTGAGAGAGCGAGTTTCTCTGCTTCCTTGCCAGCATTTAATGTTGCCCCTATGTTTTTTACTGTAGCTGTTCCAATAATTGTGGGGTGCAATCTCAGGATTTCATTTGTGTTTCCCCGATGACTGATATTGGGCATCTTCTTGTGTACTTATCCTCCATCTGTATATCCTCTTTGGTGAAATGTCACTTCACGTTTCCGGCTCATTTTCTAGTTAGAGTGTTTGCTTTTTTACCATTTTGAGTTTGAGAGCACTTTATATATTCTGTGAATGAATCCGTTGTCATGTATGTGATTTGCAAATCATTTCTCTGGGTTTGCAACTTGTCTTTCCATGCTCCTAACGCATCTTTTGCAAAGCAAAAGTTTTTTAATGTTGACCAAGTTCAATTTATCACTTTTTTCTTTTTAGTTTTTTTAAAGTTTTTAATTGTATTTTTAAGTAATCTCTACACCCATCATGGGGCTCAAACTCACAACCCTGAGATCAAGTCACACGCTTCTCCGACTGAGCCAGCCAGGTGCCCCCTTTGTTCCTTTCCTTTCCTTTCGTTTCCTTTTGTTTCCTTTCTTTTCCTTTCTCTTTTCTTTCCTTTTCTCTTTATTTTGTTGTGGTGGTTATGCTTTTCCTGCTTTTTTTCTTTTAGATCATGTTTTGGGTGTTATGTCTCAAAACTTTTCACCAATCCCTTGGTCTAAAGATTTTCTCCTACACATTTCATAGTTTTATGTTTTAATCTATAGTCCCCCATTAATTCTTGTGGAAGATGTGAAGTTGAAATTGAGATTCTTGGTTTGTTTTTTGTTTTGTTTTGGGTTTTTTGGGGGGGGGGCACAAGGATGTCCATTTGCTTTAGCACCATTTGTTGAAAAGACTATCCTTCACCTATAAAATTGTTTTTTAAAAAAACCCAGCTTTACTGAGATGTAACCGCACATCATGTAATCTACCTATTTAAAGTGTACAACTCAATGGTTTTTAGTATTTTCACAGAGCTGTACAACCATCACCACAATCAATTTTAGAACATTTTCATCACCCCCTAAAAAATCTCCATACCTATTAGTGGTCACTCCCTTCTCTACATCCCTACCTTCCCAGCTTTGGGCAACCACTAATCTGCTTTCTGTCTCTACAATTTGCCTATTCTGGACATTTCATGCAAATGAAATCATACGATATGTGGTCTTTTCTGTCTGGCTTCTTTGACTTAGCATAACATTTTCAAGGTCTGTCATGTGATACTGTGGATCAGTCCTTCCTTTTTTTTGTACTGCTTGGTAATATTCCATTGTATCGATCCTATGTACCATGTAATAGATCACACTGTATTTACCCATTCATCAGTTGATGGGCCTTTGAGTTGTTTCCGCTTTTTGGTTATTATGAATAGTGCTGCTATGAACATCCATGTGCAAGGTTTTGGGTGGACATACGTTTTCAGTTCTCTTGTGTGTATATGTAGGTTTAGTCGTAAACAAACCCTATATGCTTAAACTTTGGAGGAACTGCGTTTCAAGCTTCACCATGTACTTTCCCACCAGCAGTATGTGAGGCCTCCAATCTCTCCACATTTTTACTAAACCCTTGTTATAATGTCTTTTTTATTTCAGCCATCCTCATGCGTGTAAGGTGTTATCATTGAATTGCTTTTGCGCTTTTGCAAAAATCGGTTGGCTATACGTCTAGGGGTCTATTTCTCGCTTCTCTATTCTGTTCTGTTGATCAGTGTTTCTGTCCTTTCACCAATGCTGTAGGGTCTTGATTACTGTAGCTACATAATTAAGTCTTGAAATAAGTAGACCGATTTTCCTATTTTGTTCTTTTTTTTTTTCAAAATTGTTCTACCTCTTCTAGTTCCTTTGCCTTTCTATATAAATTTTAGGATAATCTTGCCTCATCTACAAAAAGTCTTCCTGAGATCTTGATAGTAATTGTGTTAAACCTGTATTTCAATTTGTGGAGAACTGGTATCTTTACGATGTGGAATATTCCAATTCACAAGCCTGCCATGTCTCGCCATTTATTTAGATCTGTTTTGATTTCTTTTTTTTTTTTTTTAAGATTTTATTTATTTGAGAGAGAGAGAATGAGAGAGAGAGCGCGCACATGAGAGAGGGGAGGGTCAGAGGGAGAAGCAGACTCCCTGCTGAGCAGGGAACCTGATGTGGGACTCGATCCCGGGGCTCCAGGATCATGACCTGAGCCGAAGACAGTCGCTTAACCAACTGAGCCACCCAGGCATCCCTGTTTTGATTTCTTTCATCAGCATACTGTCGTTCCCAGCATACAAGTCCCATTTTGTTAGATTTAAACCCAAGTATTCCATTCTTTTTTTAGTGATTGTAAAGAATATGAGTTTCAGTTTCCATGTTCATTGCTTGCACATTGGAAGGCAGTGGATTTTTGTACATTGACCTTGTAGCTTGTGACCTTGCTGAGTTCAGTAGTTCTGGGAGGTTTTTTTTGCAGATGCCTTGGAGTTTTCTGCACAAACAATCATGTCATCTGCAAATAGATAGTTTTATTTTTTCTTTCCTGATCCGTATATCATTTACTTACCTTTCTAGTCTTGTTGGGTTTCAGTCTTTCACCAGTAAGAATGATATGAGCAGTCGGTGTTTTCTAAATGCTATTTACTAAGCTATTTTATTTATGTAGCGTGTTTATATATTTATATTTACATATGTTTATAGAGGACGTTTGTTTATATGTGAATTGCTCTCTATTCCTAATCTTCTGAAAAGTTTTTCCCTGAGTGGGTGTTGAATTCTGTTAAAAACTTTTTTTTTGTGCATCAATTGGTATGATCATAGGACTTTTCTTGGTAAGCCTGTGAATATGGTGGATTATACTGACTGATTTTTCAAGTATCAAACCAGTCTTGCCTCCCTGAAGTAAACTTCATTTGGTAATGGTATTTGATTTCTTAATATGTTGCTGAATTCTCTTTGCTAATATTTTGTTAAGGATTTGTGCTTCATCTACAGAACTATTGGTCTGTGGTTTTTCTTTTTTGTACTGTCTTTGGTTTTGGTATCAAGGTAATACTGGATTCCTAAAATGAATTGGGAAGTGCTCCCTCGTCTTTTGTTTTCTGGGACAGATTGTATAGAATGGGTGTTTTTCTTTCAGATGCAAGTGTATGTTAAGCCTCTGTTTGAAACTTGTCTGCTGTTGTCCTATTGGCCAAGATCAGTCACCTGGCTGGGCCCCACGGGGAGGGTGGGAAGGATGGTCGACCTCCAGCAGGCCGAGCTGCAAACTCACACGGCAAACCGAGTGCGTGCTGGGAGGGGTGAAGAACTGGGGCCAATGGGGCAATCACAGAGGAGCTCACCTTTGGGGTATATTTCACCCAGCGAAGCTCTTCACTCCAGGCTGTAAGCACTCACAGGCCAGTGCATGCGGGTCCTTACTGGAATCCACATCTGCCTGACTGGACCCTCCCACCAGGGGCTTCTGGATGGGTCTGTGTGATATAGGTACTCTCAACTTAAGCACAGCTTATTAATCAAACCCCCAGTGTGGAAATGACAGAAGACCTTGCTTACAGAATAATCAGTTATCAAATTCCCAGACTGTAAGTGAGCTCCGAAAACAGGATTTAATCTACTCAATTTAGTTTATTCCCATTTTTCTTTCTTTTTTTTTTTAAGATTTTATTTATTTGAGAGAGAGTGCGCACAAGCAGGCAGAGGGGCAGAGGCAGAGGGAGAAGCAGACTCCCTGCTGAGCAGGGAGCCCAATGCAGGGCTCGATCCCGGGACCTCAAGATCATGACCTGAGCCAAAGGCAGACGCTCAACTGATTGAGCCACCCAGATGCCCCATTCCCATTTTTTCAACTGTTTACTGTTTCATTCGCCAGCCTTTGTGTTGGTGAGTACTGTGTTTGCGTCCGTGGGGAATGCAGAGAAGAATGAAATCTGGTCCCCGCAGACATTTGCAGCCTCATTACCGGCACACCCATCTCTGCCCTGTACCCCCCCACACCCCAGGTGCACCCCAGGACCTTTGCACATGTTGTTCTCATGGCTTTCCTGCCTCCTCTTTATCTGGCCATCTCCTTCTTAACCTTCAAAACTCAGCTCAGAGGGTATGTCCTCCAGGGACCCTTTGCCGACGTCCCAAGTCGGGAGAACCCTTCTCTGAGCTGCCCCAGCACAATGCTCAGGGGACTCAGTCCTGGAGTTGCCACTCGCTGCTTCTTTTCTGAACTGTGAGCCCCTCAAAGGCTGGAACGGAGTGGCTGTCTGGGTCCCCGGCACCCAGCCCAGGGTTCAGCGCCGAGCAGGAGCTTCAAGGCTGACCGCTGAAAGCCTGAATGTCCGGAAGCTGACTGTGGTGATCACAGCCCCACAGGCAGATCCTCTGGGGTCCACCTCATGTGTCTCTGGGGAGCAGCGCCCTCTCACGCCTGGAGGGGGGTGCCAAGGGCACCTTTCTGTCCTCCTCAGCCCTGGGCTTCTCCTTCAGGACTGCTACTAGCCCTTAGGGAAGAGCTCAGAGGAAGCCCCGGAAGTGAGCGTGACCACAGACCCGCCCCAGCCAAGGCATGGCCTGGAAGGTCAGGAAAGCCTTGCCTGGCATTCTGGACCCGGCTCCACGGAGCCTGAGCTGCCCTTCAAGGCTCCCTTCCCACAGCCTCTCACTGTTCTGCTTGGCCTCGTCCCTCCTCCCTTTGCTTCTGCTGTTCCTGCCACCTGGAGTGCCTTTCCCTATTTCTCTTTGCTTTGTCAGTCATGGCCTGTTCTTCCAGGGTTTTCCTCGGAACCAGCCACAGTCCGCACCAAGGGCCTGCCCTCAGGGAATTATAACTGGTCTCAATTTTCCACTAAATATTTTGCGGGTGTGAGTTTGGACTCTCCCCTGAGGGTGATCTGGGAGCTGGCCAAGCTGGACTTGGCCCAGAGTAGTGGCCAGGAAGAGTGGGGCCGCTCCTGACCCCTGCAGTGAGATAAGCAGCTGGACCCCAACACTCCGGTGGGACTATTTTCAGCGGCTGGTTCCCGGCAGGCCGGGCCTGCTCTGGGCCTGGAGGGAGAACAATGGGCCATTGAGCCTTATCCAGCCCTGTGCCCTGTGAGGCCCGTTGGAGGGCAAGTGACAGTGTGTGTGCTGGGGACAGGGGGGCAGTGCTCGAGGCCCGGAGGACAGAAGTTGCCTGCCCCCCATGCTGACCAGCCCACAGGCAGGAAGAGATTCTATTGAGAGCTCTTTGTCAGACTTCCTGTGGGGCCAGGTGCTGGGCCAGCTGAGCCGCTCCAGAAGACTGTTCTCAGCGGCCGCGGCACGAACACTTCTTAAGCCCTTTCTGCGGGCCAGACCCCGGGCTAAGCACCACACGTGCTGTCTCGTCTTTGTCAGCCTCATTGTACAGATGTGGAAACTGAGGCCCCGGCTCACACAGCGAGCAAGAGGCGTAGACGGGACTTGGACCCAGGTCCTCTCTGTCTCCATCTGTGGGCGGGACACTGCAGGGCTCTCCGGCCCCTGCCTCCCCCTCTCAGGTCCTCCCTGGGACTTGTGGGCTTTGGTCTCTCCTTCCTCCCGGCTTTGACTCCATGAACCACCTTGGGCACATCACTTGCCTTCTCTGGGCCTCAGTTTACTCATCTGTGCACTTTCTCTCGGGGTTGTTGAGGGTGGAACCAGGGGCCAAGGGGGATGATGCTCCAGAGATGGGGAGGGGTCGTGCGTGGTGGGGCCTCTCTCCTTCCCAGCTTTCGATGATTTAAAGAGCCAGGAACCGAAGTGCTGTTCATCCCGGAAGCTGTTCACCCAGGAAATGCTCCCCAGAGTTTTCAGGGTGTGGTGGCTTTGCAGCTCTGAAGGATGGGAAGGGCAGCTCTGTCCAGTGCCCGCAGGGGATTCAGTCTGGAAGGGGCGGCAGGCCCACCAGTCGGTGACGGCAGTGCCCTGAGACCCATGCATGAAAACAGCGGCGCTAGGCAAGCCTCCTTGGGGCCATAGCTGAGCGCCACAGACCCACTGGCCGAGACAACAGAGACGATTTCCTCCCTGTGCTGGGGGCTGGGAGTCCGAGGTTGAGGTGTTAACAGTTGTTTCTCCTGAGCCCTCTCTCTTGGCTTGCAGATGGTCGCCTTCTCCCCGGGTCTCCACATCATGGCCCTCTGTGCGAGTCTCTGTCAAAATCTCCTCTTCAGATAAGGACACCAGTCCCACAGGATTCCGACCACTCTATTGACTTCATTTTGACTTAATCACCTCTTCAAAGGCCCCTATCTTGCCTACAGTCATATTCTGGGGGCCTGGGGGTTAGGACACAATTCAGCCCAGAACAATGGCTCTTTAAAATAACAGACAACAGCTGCTCTGCCTAATGGCACAGAGTGAATCTGTCTCCGGTGAGGCCCCTCCAGGGGTCTCCAAGTCTCCCAGGAGCCAGCCAGAGGAAGGTGTCCCACCGAACAGGAGAAGGGGGAGGGCCTCCGAGGGGGAGGGGTTTCCAGAACACTCTCAGGAGGGCAGGTCCCTCCGCCGTCCCAGCCGGTTAGAGATTCTCTGGGGTCAGGGATGCCTGACAAACTCCCGGGAGCTGCGCTGCCCCTGAATGGCAGTTTGTCCTGGGCGCTGGACTCGCTCTCCGCAGTCTCCACGATGCCAGTGAACTCCGCTATCCAAAGTAACTCTGCATTGCAAGGCCTTTGGGATAAGGTGGGGGGTGCGGTGTTTCCAGACTGGAGCCCAGTGGGCCGCTGGGACGGAGGGCAGCTGTAGGGGCAGAGAGCAAGGAGGACCAATGAGGACATAAGCCTGCCGAAATCCACATGAACCCCGGGGAGGATATGCCAGGCCGCAGGGTGTGGACTGGAGTAATCTTATCACACAGGACAGGGGGATATGGGGACACCAGGCAGTTCTCCTTGGGAAGAAGGCACCTACACTGGCTTGGAGTGGTGGGCATCAGGGAAGGCTTCCTGGAGGAAGTGAAGACTAAAGTGGGTCTTTTTTTTTTAGATTTATTTATTTGAGGGAGAGAAAGAGCGCATGCGCACGTGCGAGAGCGTAAGCGCGGTGGGAGGGGCAGAGAAAGAGGGAGAGAGAATGCCAAGCAGACTCTGCGCTGAGTGTGGGGCTCAACACCGGGCTTGATCCCACGACCCGGAGATCACGACCCCAGCCAAAACCAAGAGTCCGACGCTTAACCAACTGCACCACCCGGGGACCCCAAGACTAAGGTGAGTCTTTAGGTGTGCATCGGAGATTGCCAGAGGAGGGCAAAGGCATCCGCCTGTTGTCTGCAGAGGCTGAATCCCACCTTGCTGAGCTGTCTCCCATGTGCCAGGCCCCCAGCTAAGTGCTTCCCATAGGTAATGAAAGCAGGTGGCCACGAGGGACTGGCTGGTGTGATAGGTTCAAGGTGAGAAGGTGCAGGAGAGAGGAGGAGGGGTGCTGGCCTGACCGAGGGGGGTGTTGAGATGTGACTGAAGGCTTTACTGCAGTGGGGAGGCAGGAGAGGCTTTACGCAGGGGTGGTCAAGTGACGTGATCCCAGGGAGGGAAATGCCTGATGGCCTTTGACGAGTCCTCAGTGCCTGGTGTCGGGGTACACGTGGAGTGGTGAATAGGACCACGGAGCTCGGGGTCAGGCAGCCCAGAGGTCGCAGAGGGCCACTCCAGGCTCGGCAGTTGGGTTGGTTCCTGGATGGCATCTTGATGAATGGCCTGCCTATTCCAAGAAGGGCTTGATGCTGGCTTTCCAAGAATTGCTGTTTCTTTCTCCCATGCAGCTCCTGCTCGGGCCAGGAGGGGAGGGGCCCTCAAGCCAGTCAAGCCCCGCTTGTAACTCTCGCTGACCTGTGTGGCCGGGGCCAGGAACAGGACACGCGTCAGTCAAGTGCCTCCCCGGTGCCTGGCCTGGGCCACGTGCCTCACACACCCACACGTGCTTCCCCAACCGTCCCAGAAGGCAGATCCTGTTATCCCCACCTTACGAGGAAACCAGGCCTCAGGGAGGGAGAAGGACTTGCCCAAGGCCCCTGGGCTCTGTAGAAAGGCCTTGACTCTGGGTCTTTCTTTCCAAAAAGCCCATCTCCACGTACACAATATATATGCACATACTCTACCACGCATGTCATACACATGGGCCATATTCATACATTATCAGACACAGATTTATACATACACACAGATGCCTACAGAACTCTAGGATATTTAGCATCTTAAAAAAAAAATTTATTGGGCGCCTGGGTGGCTCAGTTGGTTAAGCGACTGCCTTCGGCCTAGGTCATGATCCTGGAGTCCCGGGATCGAGTCCCACATCGGGCTCCTTGCTCAGCGGGGAGTCTGCTTCTCCCTCTGACCCTCCTCCCTCTCATGCTCTCTGTCTCTCATTCTCTCTCTCGCAAATAAATAAAATCTTAAAAAAAAAAATTTATTTACATGAGAGAGAGAGAGAGCACGTGCACGCACAAGCAGGGGGAGGGGCAGAGGGAGAGGAAGAAGCAGGCTCCCCGCTGAGCAGGGAGCCCAACCAGGACCCCGGGGATCATGACCTGAGCCGAAGGCAGATGCTTAACCAACTGAGCCACCCAGGCAGCCCCATTTAGCATCTTTTGATTGAGAAAATAACAAAAGCTTCAGGGGTTCGGTGATGCTCAAAAATGATTTGGCACTTCATTCATCCCCAGAGTGTCTTTGGACAAGTGGAAACCAGCCATTCAAAGCTACACCAAACACATTGTTTATTCTGGTCCCAGACAGTGCCCAGATCGTATGGATCCAGGCACCCCAGTGGGGATGCTGCACATGCCAGAGCTCCGGGGTGCCACGGTGGGAACCCCTGGTTCAAGCCACCCTTCAGTCTCTCCGTTCCAGGGAGACTTTGGTCTCCGAGTCTCTTGCTCCTCCACTGTCCTCATCCTGTGCATGGCTTCTCTCCACATCCCAGGCCCGAGGCTGTGTGCATGCGTGTGTGTATCTGTGTGTGTGTGTGTGTGTGTGTTGGGGGAGGGAGGCGGGCATCGTGCCGGGCAGCCTTCATCCTGCCACATCCATGAGCTCATGAACCACTATCCCCAGGATCCTCCTGCAGAGAAACTTCCTGGTCAGCTCCACCCAGAAGGGAGAGCAGATGGAAAATTGGAGCAAGCCCTCCTCTTGGGTCAGGGAAGAAAATATTCTTTTTCCCCCTTCTCTCTAAAAATATGCTCAGACCTTTTTTGAGCCTTGATGCAATAAAAACCAGCTGTGGCTTAGAACAGCCCCCGCAGCTTTTGCCCAGGGAGAAGGAAAACACAAACAGCCGTTGGAGGCGGGGTCCATGCCTGTGTCTGGGCGCCAGGCCCAGCCTCCAGCCACCTCTACCCTGGAGTTGTGTCCCAAGTGGGGACTCAAGAGTCCCTGCTCGTTTGTCCTGCTGTGGGCTCAGGGAACCAGGGGTCACTTAGCCCTTCTTTAAATTCTTGGTGCAAGGATGACAAGATGACAAGAGGCAGGTGTCATCTGTGACTTGGATTCTGCCCCCAGGTACTCCTCTACCGGGGGACACAGATGGGTACTCGAGATGCCCAGAGCCAAACTAAAGGAGTCCTCTGGTGGCTTAGGGGAGGCAGAGGTCATGTCTGATATGGGGAACAGGAAGGCTTCCTGCAAAATGGGACCGTGAGGTTTGTCCCTTTCTCTGGAAGATCCGTTCTGGGCCGGCTCATGAGGCCCTGATGACAGATGGGGAAGGGACAGCCCTCTGTCACCCAGCACACCAACAGCCAGTAGGGTGGGCACCCAGGCTCTGGAGGAGGGCTTCCGGGTATGGATTTGTGGTTTGGAGAGCCCATGCCGGGGCTGGTTTCCCAATACAACTCTGTCCCCAGAAAGCTGTCGCCCCCATCAGCCGTGCGCTGCAGGTGAGAAGCCCATGAGGCCTGTTCCTCCCTCCTGGGGACGGGACTTCAAGTGATGCCTAATGGGGACACTCATGTCATCCTGTCTCATTCCCCCATGGAACCTGTGAGGATGGGTTTGTCACCCTTTCACAGAAGACAAAACTGAGTCCCGAGGGGTGAATCGTCTTTCCCCAAGACCTACAGCAGTTACAGAGGAGAGCTGGGATCCGAGCCTTGTGTGCCAGCCTGGGGCCGCTCTGCCTCGGGATCCTGTCCTTCCTGCCACCCCCTGCCCCCTCTAACCATCGTGGGATCCCAGGCCCTGCAGGCCACACAGTGGGGGTCCAGGGAATGTTTGCGGGATGGCTGGATGGCCTGGGGAGAAAATCCAGGCTGGGCCAGAGCCTCCTCAGCCAAAGTCCTTCCCTGGCCTGGAGACGCCTCCCCTTCGGGCAACCCCAATGCAATGTCCCTTCGCTCCTCTCCAGGTTCCATGAGCCACCGAGGGAGGCCTGGCTGCCTGAAGGCTGCTCCCCCATCCCCCACCGTGCCCAGCCCAGCAAGGTGAGTGGACACCAGCGCAGACACTGGGAGGTAAATGGAGGTGATGGTCAGTAGTGACCTTAAGGGTATTGGGGCTACCAGGAGTGGTTGGGGACCCCTGAAAAAGTAGAAGGGGGTCCCCCAGGGGCAGATGAGCTAAAAGTCATTATGGGGTGAGTGTGTGTGCGTGTGCGCGTGCGTGTGTGCACACTCGCGCCCACTGCAGCCCATGCTGCATCTTGGGCCAACTCTCCCATTGGCCCTAGATGTCCCTCAGTGTTTTCTGGAGCCTCTGAGTGGTGCCAGCAGCAACAGCCCCTAGAAGCAGGTGCCTCCTGGCATTGTGGCGAGTCTACCATCTTCCTGACTCAGGGATCCTCACAGTCTTGCTCCCAAACCTCCCAGCCACCCTGGAATCCCCGCTTTTCTCTGTCTCAGCCTGGACCCCTCCCACCTGCCGAGAGCTTTCCTGTCTTACTTTAGATTTCGTCCCGACACCCCTCTCACTTCCTCTGGAGCTTCCCGGAGATCCACGGCAATCGGAGAAGTGATGATGATGTAAGAATAATATGATGATCGTAAAGCCAGTGATGTTCTTGGTGCATTTTATCAAGCAGTAAGTACTGGTAGCTGTGCTAAATGCTTTGCGTTCATTCTTGCTTTCAATCCTCACAATAAGCCTGAGAAGTAGTTAATGGTGCAGACTCCTAAAAAAAACACGAGGCCTGATCAAAGGGTGGATTCAGTGGGTGTCAAACTTGAGTCACTGGGGGCATCAGAACCCTGGTGCTCGTGTCCTGCCCCCAGGGGTTGTGATTTCATCGGTCTGGGGTGTTCGCCTGGGGTTTTGAAATTTTTAAAGGATTCCAGAAGATTCTAGTGTACTGACAAGTTTGGGCACTGTGGGCTTTCGTGAAAAGTGTAATAAAGGGATTTAAAAAAAGAGCTTTACTGAGGTATTGTTAACATACAGTCAACTGCATTTACTTAAACTATATAATTTGATGAGGTTTTTGTTCACCATCTTAATCATTTTTAAGTGTTATGGTTCAGTAGTGTTGAGTCTATTCACATTGTTGTGCAATGGATCTCCAGAACTTCTTATCTTGCAAAATTGAAACTGTGTACCCATTAAGCAACGACTCCCCATCTCCCCCTCCTCCCTCCCCAGCAACCATCCCTCTACTTTCTGTCTCTGTGACTTTGCCTACTCTAGGTGCCTCATGTAAGTGGAATTCAGACAGTATTTCTCTTCTTGTGATTGGCTTATTTCACTTAGCAGAGTGTCCTCAGGGTCCATCCATGTTGTAGCAGGTGTCCGAATATCCTTCCTTTTTAAGACTGGATCATATTCCATTGTAGGTGTGAACCACATCATGCTCATTTGTTCATCCATTTATGGATGCTTGGGTTGCTTCCATGGCTTCCTGGCTCTTGTAAATAATGCTACTATGAACACGGGTGTACAAATATCTCTTTGATACCTTGCTTTCAAGACCTGGAGGTGGGATGGCTGGATCATAGGGTAGTTCTATTTTTAATTTTTTGAGGAACCTCCATACTGTTTTCCACCCCACCCCACCCCACCCCCCAGGGCACAAGGCTTCCAGCTTCTCTCCATCCTCGCAGGCACTTGGTATTTCCTGTTTGTTTTGTTTTGTTTTGTTGATAATGGCCTTCCATAGGAGGTGCCACCTGACTGTGGTTTCGAGTTGCATTCTCTAATGTGTAGTGACATGAAACATCTTTTTGTGTGCTTGTTGGGCATTTCTCTATCATCTTGGGAGATCAATGAAAGGATTTTTCACTGAAGTGTGGTGAGGGGTTAAGGACCCAATAGGGGATGAGGACGCCCCAGAGACCAGTGCCAGCAGGAAGCTGTAAGCACTTGTTGGCAAGAGGTGGGCACAGCACTGTCAGAACCCACCAGAACAGGAGGTGTGGAATAGGGGCTGCCCGACAGGAGTGGTGACCCCCAGAACTATGGCCCAGCAGAGGGCGTGTGGAAACTCCCTGACCTCTCTCTCCTCCTGGCACCCTCCGACCTCCAGCCTGGGTGAGGTCAGTCTCCTGGGGAGCAGGGCAGGGAGAAGTGAATCTGGGGGGGCAAGGGGCAGGGCAAACGAAATAACCCCTGAAAGAGGTGTCTGTCACTAACTCCATTTTTTAGTCGAGGAAACGGAGTCAAATTCCGCACAGCTGGGAGGTCATCAGACCAAGATTTGAACACTGGTCTAGGTGATGCCAGCCTGAATATTCTAGCGATGGGCCGTGCTGTCTCCTGGCGGTGGGCGATGCTCATGCAGCGTGGGAGGGGGCTCCTTCAGCCACGGTGGCAGCCCCTCCCTTGAACTTGGCCAGGCTGATCTGCCTCCTTCTCCCTCCTTCCTCTTGCACTGAGAAAGTCATCAGGTTGAATGGCAAATTTTGTTCTTGATGGGGCTGGGGGCAGGGAAGGGACCTGTCACTCACTGAAGACATCCAGCTCTGTTGAGCTCTGCCCCTATGGGAGGTCCAACCTTGGCTGCTTCTTATCTGCTCCTGGGGCCACCAAATCCTAGAGCTGAGAGAGACTCCACAGGTTCTCTGGACCAAGCCTCTCATTGTTCAGAAGGAGAGATGGAGGCCTGTCTCCCAGCTGGGACTAGCCCCCCAGCCTCCTGCCTGTCATCCCAGGGCTCCTCCAGGGTAGCCGGGCCTGCTCTGCGCACCAGAGGCAGCCGTGACTGGGCTGTCACCTCCTGGGAGCCCACAGGCCCAAAGATGCTGGATCGTGGATCAGTCTCATGCATCCACTGAAGCAGGCCCCCCGCACTCTACTGGTTCAGGATGCTCTTCCAAACTCCAGACCAGGAAAAGAAAAAAACTGGGTTGGTGAGTGAGACATGCAACCAGCCCTCTGGGAAGAGAGTCTGTTTTCAAGCTCTTTGGTGGCACCAGTGGCCTCTGTGTGGCTCAGTTGGGCAGAGTGGCCACTTTTCCCGCCTTCCAGCCCCCAACCCTGCATGCCCTGTGCCTGGAGGGCCTCCCTGTGTCCACCTGCAGCCCAGAGGCCCTCCAAGACTTAACCTGGAAGAGTCACAGGGTCTTGGGCTCTCCCCAGGGGAAGATGTCCATCCCCCAGGTCTAGCGCCTCCCTGTGGAGATGGGGGGGCTGCAGTGCGGAGAAGTTGAGTGACTTGCCCTGGGCTGTCCTGAGATGCACACAGGTGCTGGATGTTGGCGCTGTCTGGGCTTGGTACGCTCAGCCCTCTCTTCCCACCCGTTCCCTGGAGTTCTGCTCAGCAACCACCCGCTTGCATTTTTGCAAAGTGATATCATCTGCAGATAATGGTTTTTCCGTTCCTGGTGGAGCAGGAGTTCCAGATATTGTGCTATGGGGGAGGAGTTCACGAGAGCTGGTTATCCACCCCTTAGACATGGGGGGGGCTGGGTAGACACCCCCCACAAACACTCTGACAGACACATCTAAGGTGCAGAAAGCTGAGCTTCTGGAGCCATGAATGAGCAAAACTGCAAGGGTCCCCAGAGAGAAGCCTCTCCACCTCTTCTTTATGCAGTTGGGAGTCTGAGGCTCAGAGAGGGCAGGGCCTGGCCCAAGCTCACACAGGATTTAGAGGAAAAACACTGGACTCACACCCCAACTCCTGACAGCCTGGGCCAATAGCCCATAGTTCAAGGTCTCCCAGTCTCAGCACTGTTGACATTTTGGGTGAGGGGGGCTTTGTTGTGGGGGCGGTCCTGTGCAATGTAGAATGTGTAGTAGTGTTCCCGGCCTCTACCCACTAGATGACAGTAGCACCTCCCCTGAGTTGTGACAACCAACAAACATATCCAGCTATTGCCAGATGTCCCCTCCCACCCCAGGAGAGAGCAAAACCGTCCGTCCTCCCTTGAGAACCAGTTCCGTAGTTGTGGAACCCGGCCGCAATCGCATATTCTACCACCCTCCATTTTTAGACTTTTTTGCAATAGGAGAGGCTGGGAAAAGTTCCTTTTGTCCCCAGGAAGAAAGTAGCCCTCCACCTCCTGAGCCCTTTAGCCACTGCTGTGGGCAGGAGAGGGTTCTGGAATCTGAAGCCCACGGGTGCTTTGTCTGAGGACGCGACTCCATGTCAGACACCCTCAGGATGTGAGGGCGGCCCTGGAGGGGGCCGTGAGGGGCTGGCCAGGGTCCAGGACCTCCTCCTGGCTAGGAACACTGCTTCCTCTGACCACTTTTCTTGGAGCAAAACTGCCTTTTTATTTTCTTGGGGAAATAAAAATAAATGCTGGTTCTTGTAATCCCATCCCCAATCCCATCTGGAAAAGCCAGGCTCACAGAGCTTGGCTGCCCAAGCTCCAAGGGGCTGTGTCTGGCAGAACCTGGAGTCATGATGGGAGCCTGAACATCGGAACAGGCTCGGCTGACATTTCCTTTCCTGTTACAAGGTTCCTTGGAATGTTAGCAGCCCCGGGAGGCAGTTCGTGGGCAGGCGGAATTTGGTGGAAAGGAGCCCTGGACAGGCCAGAGGCCAGCTCAGCTTCTGACTTGCTGTGTGACTTCAAGCCATTGCTCTAACCCTTTCTGGGCCTCAATTTCCCCATCTGCGAAGTGGGAGGAGCAGGATTTCTCAACATGTGGTCCACGGATCACAGGATCAGAATCCCTTAAGGAATGTATTTAAAATGCATATTCCTGATTCCTCCCTCAGATGTCCTACAGCTTTGAATGAGCTTCCAAGTGATTTTAATGTGCTTAATTTTGGGGCCTGAAGAACCCCACATTTCCCCCTCCAGGTCTCAAGTTTGAACACACTAGAGTTCTGCGGGGTCTCCTTTCCCCCTCTAATCACCAAGTGTGAGGGTCTCAGCTGAGGGGAGGGGTACAGTTATGTGGTGGGTCGGGACTGGGCATTGCTCCTGAAAATTATCTGCTTTCAAGCTCTTGGCAGGGTCCCCAAGGTTCTCAATCCAACTGAAGTCACTGGTAAAGCACTTTATTCCTCCAACGATGAAACTCGAGCTGCTAGTTATAGAGTTTGGTTTCAAAATTGTGCCATTTATTATTTTTGTTGGAATGGCTTGTAAACCCTTGTATAGTCATACATCATTTATAACTGCATTATTCCACAAGAATGCATTTTCCAGATGAGGTCTATTCCTTCTGTGAAAAACTAAGAAAAAAAAAATCTTTCTTTTTATATTAAATGGAAGTCTTTCAGTATGTGTTACCTATTTATATCACCTGAAATGGAGGTCAGGGAACATAATTTTACTCCTGGATGCCCAAGGACTGTCATTGTGAGCTTCAACTCTTGTATGCACAATGCTTTTAGGGACTCCTGAACTGTGTGGTCACTGTGCCTGAGCACTACATACACCCCCCCCCCAAGATGCTAAATCTTGTGTTTGCTTTTAAACGTTTTGTTTTGCTTTTATTATTTTATTTTGAAATATTTCTGCCTCACAGCACGTGGGCAATTACTTCTTACCACTATCATGACGACGCCCTCTAGTGGAAAACCGGTAACCCACACACGTTAGAATTCTTTGTAGCCTAAGAGTTAATAAGCAACAGATGAGAAGATTCTCTGATGAGCTGAGGGCATTGACTTTTTACTTTTATTTTGGCAGCTAGGAATAGAGGATAGCTTTTGTCTTTCTAATTTTAAGCCCAGTCCCAAAGGCCTCTGATCATCTTCTGGATAAATGAGAAATTAGTGCAGATACCATTTTCCACTAAGTAATTTACATTCCAGGTGGATTTGTTTTGCTTCTGAATTAGAGATGCTTTCATTTCCTCCTCATCCACACCCTGTTCTTGGAGAAACTGCTCCATCTCTAGCCCATGACACAAGACCCAGCTCATTGGCCTCCTGATCTCACACGGGCCAATCAGATTCTCTAGCCAGGAAATTTGCAACTGGGACTCAGAACTGGAAAAAGTCACCCATGGGGAGCTGAACTTGCAGGCCCTGTGACTCAGGGGCTGAGACCGCCATGGGGAGCTGCCCTCATGGGTCATGGGCAAGCCCAGAGCCTGAAGCTAGGCTGTGGAATCCCTTGAGCAGAGATGCAGGGCAGGGGGTGTGGTGGTGATGGTGATGGGGGGGAGGGGCAACACAAGTGTCCCAAGTCCCAAGCTTGCCCTAATCAATTCACGGAAAATTGGGGCCATGAAAGCCCCAAAAGAGCCCTGGCTCTTTTCTCTATATTTGGGAGACTGAGACCCTGGGAGGGGCAGAGACAGACCCAAGGTCACCCAGAGGGTATGTGGGGATGTGGCTAAGCTGGACCTGAACTCTGCCATGCTTGTTCTGCTTCCTATTCGGGCAACTGGCTGAGAGGCTGGCAGGCCATGTTTCCTCTCTCTTCTGCCACAATCTCATCAGCTGGGAATCTGAGGACTAGGCAGGTGCCTGCATGGCATGATTTTCTCCAAATGTCTCCCCCAAAGCTGGTCACAGTGTCTACAATTCCACCATCTTCTATTTCCAGAAGTAGCCCTGGGCAGGTGAATACTGTTGTCTTGTTCACAGGAAAGATTGGTTAATGGTTTGAAAAGCCCAAGATAAGGAAATCCACCTCTATTGACTCCCCAGGCAATTTATACATGCCACACAGTCTTATGAAGATATCCCAATCCCTCCCATTTTACAGGAGGAAACTGAATGTCAGAGAGGGGAGGTGACTTGCCCAAGGTCACACAACAAGTCAGGAGCTGGGCTCAGATCTGCTTCCAGAGCCTAGGCTCCTTACTCTGAAGAGCCTTAGTGCTGAGTTCTGGAGCCAGGGATAGGCCGAGGAGGTGGGCAGTTACAAGATGAACGGGTCCCATGGAATCATTCAGAGAGAAGAGTCCTGGCCTGAGCATCATAGCCAACTGGCTCCATAGCCTTGGACTCCTTTCTGGGCCTCCATGTCCTTACTTCCAAAGGAAAGTGGGACCGGATGTTCACTGCAATCCCAGAGAACTCTGTGGGCTGAGAGTGGGGCCAGGCTCTGGAGCCTGGAGCAGGAGAGCCTAGTGGCCGTAGCTGACTGTCCACCTGTGGTCCAGATTCTAAGTGACCAGACAAGCTGGAAGGTTCTGGAGCTGACTGTCCTGCTCCACCCGCTGCTACTTGTGGGCTCAAGTATGTTACATGAATGGCTCCAGCCTTAATTTCCTCATCTATAAAATGGGAATGATAATGATAATATCTGTCTCATAGTAAGGATTAAGTAAGTTAATACATGTAAAGTCAGAACAGCGCCTGACACTAGCGACTACCCCGTGTGCTAACGACAGCTCCCAGCCCCCACGCCCCGTGGTACCCCGCTCGGGTGAGGAGGTTTCAGCTTCCAATGCTGCTGACCATCTACCTTTTCCCTGATGTGGTGGCAGCGCTGAGATCCCGCAGCTGGTCCCCGTGGGCCTGTTTGCTGGGCAGAGTGAGTCCATGATCGCTCAGACATGACACATGGCCTGGCCGCCCCCCCAGGGATAGCAGGCGGCCAGTCCTGAGCTAAAAATACCACTTTCATGAATGGAGCCAGGGAGGGCCATTCAGGGACCCACAATTAGTGTTTGTGTTAAAACCGAGCCCCTGGCTCTCCACCCCTGGGCCTCAGCACTGCCCCTTCTGTGTGTTGCTGCTGGAGGGGAGACTTGCTCAGGGTTGGGGGGATTGTGTGCCTTGAAGGGGGACCCGAGGGGAGGGCTAGAGTGCACTGATGGGCCTTTAACAAGCAAGGAGCCCAATTCCCCTACAGCTTTGTGAGGTAAGATTGAAAATCCCCTTTTGCGTGGAGGAAATGGAAGTTTCCAGAGTTCACAGCCAAGGGGTATATAATCAAATTTGGGCTCTGGATCTGTGTCTTCTCCCCAAATCTCTTCCCTTTCCCTGCTGTTGCCGTGCGACAGCCCCTTGGGGAGGTCCTGACGGACAGCTTTTCTTCTCTCCCTGAGACCTAGAGGTGTGGTCATGTCCTGAGGATCAGGGACAAAAATGAGGCTTCAGCTTAGGGAGCTGCCGAACCAGAGCTGAAGTTGAGTTGGAGATGCCCCGATAGGGCATGAGGTGGAGGACTGGGCTTGGGGTGGGCAGACAGAGCGACGGGTCCAAGCCAACAGGAGGTCAAGGTGGGCAATAATCTTGGGGTGCCCAGCAGCCTACTGCTAACTAGACCCTCCAAGAATCTTCCTCCTGTGGCAGGAGCCAGGGACTGACATCCTTGGGATGGGACCTGGGTGCAGCCGCAGGGTGGCAGGCAGTAAGTGGTAGGCCAGGACCTCAGATCCGCCCCCCAAAAAAGGAGTCAAGCCAGGCCATGCCCCTGCACTGCTAAAATCCCTTTCTGGGTTCCTTACTGCATGAGCATCTGAGGGCAGAGCACTGGAATAAATGAGGAGGTGGGACTTGGGGTCCCAGGGCCCCAGACAACACTGTCCTTTCCTAGAGAAGGATTAGGGGCCCCAATGGGGCAGGAAGAGCAGCAAGGGCTCAGTGGGACATGGAGAAGAACCAAGGCCCCGCTCATGCTGCTCAGGAGTCGTGGAGACCCCTCTGAACTCCGAAAACACCACCTCCTCCGCGGACCCTCAGGGATAGCCATGAACCAAAGGGATGGCCATCCCTACTGGCTGGAGAAAGAGCAGGAGGTAAAGATGGTGGCCCTACCTTCAAGTTCGTCAGGCCAGATCCCGCATGAGCCCAAAGTGGGTTTTGGGGGGCTTTCAGAATTTGGGAAGTTGAGGCCTTTGGAACTTTGAGAATCTTGGAAATGTGAGAGCTTTGGGGATCTTCAGAAGTCTTGAAATCTCAGAAATTTTCTAACCTTAATGTTAAATGTTAAAATCCGGAGCACTTTTGGAATCTTGGACTCTTCTGAACATTCTGGGATGTTGAGGGATTTATTTATTTATTTATTTATTTATTTATTTTTAAAAGATTTTATTTATTTATTTATTTATTTATTAGAGAGCGAGTGAGAGAGAAACAGCATGAGAGAGGAGAGGGTCAGAGGGAGAAGCAGGCTCCCCGCTGAGCCGGGAGCCCGATGCGGGACTCGATCCCAGGACCCTGGGATCATGACCTGAGCTGAAGGCAGTCGCTTAACCGACTGAGCCACCCAGGCGCCCTGGGATGTTGAGGGATTTAAACCGAGGGCCCTTTCGATCTTAGAGTGGAAGATGCCCTTTCGGTGTAGAGATGGACATTCACCAGCAGACATGGCCTCTCTCCTCCCACCAGCACTTGGAGCCAGTATTTCAAATATCCTGACCTTATGCGATTTTTCATTCCAGATTTTAAAAACAAAACTGTAGTGATCATCTTAAATTTTGTAATGCTGTGCTTCTTAAAAACTGATGATAATATTTGTTGGCTTATTGGATTTTTAAGATTCCAGGGTTTTTTTTGTTTTTGTTTTTGTTTTTAACGACGATTTTTGCCTCTCATGTCCTGGACTCGCCACATATTCTCGCTGGGATGGGACGGAGAAGTCAGCTACTTTCACAGCCGGGGAAACTGTAGGGAGAGGGCGCAGGATCCATTCAGGGTCCCACTGTGATGCAGAGTCAGATCTGGGCTTTCTGGCTCCTGGGACTGAGCGGCGCCCACTGCCTTCCCTGTGCACCGCCCCCCACCACCGCCAACACCCCTGTTCTCAGTAGCTGCTCCATCGCTCAGGCTGAGGGCTTCCAGTGCCTTTCGAGAGCTTTCTCCCGCTTCCAAGCTCCCCCTCTGCAAAATGGGGCCGCAGATTCTTGAGCCAGGCCCAGGCTCCTGTGCCTGGAACATGAGACGCGGGCAAGGAGCGGGGATACTGCGCGTCACTCCCAGCGCGCAGGATGCTCGGGGAAGCCAGGAAGACGGCAGCTCGGCTACAGCAGGGCCGGGGCCGCAGGGCTGGCGAGCTCGGTGGAGAACTGGAGAGCCGATCAGATCCGGGTACTCTGTCTTCTCCGGGATCCTTCTCTAGCGTCAGCCCGGCGTCCTGCACCTGCAACTGTCGCCTCCTGCCTCCTGGCCTCTCCGAGCTGTCTCAGGGTTTCTGTTGCTTCGTGGCCTCTGCCTGCCCCTGGTTTCTGCTGCGCACAGCTCCTCTGAGCTCAAGCCCTCTGCAGCCCTGTGGCTTCCCTTTGCCTCCCTGCGTGTATCTCTCAGCCCCGGCTCTCACTCCCAATTTACACTCAGTGTCCCCCGAAGAGAGGACTTGGTTGGCTTGGAAGTCCCTGACCCGGACAAGCCATGGATTAAAGGAACTCCTATACACGGGCTCTGAATCTTTCACACCAACAGGATGTCCAACAGTTCGATCGCGACACTAACCCCCGGGGTTAGTGCAGACCCCACAGGTTTGGGGCTCGGTCCCGCAAGACTGTCCCCACTTCAGATGCCAGTCCCAAGTCCCAGGTACCATCAGTACTCCTGACCAACGGGCTATGAATTCAGGGGTTCCCACATCCCCCTCTTGAGGTTCCATAATTTGCCAGAACAACTCACAAAACTCAGGAACGTGCTTTACTTAGTATTACAGGTTTATTAGAGCAGATGGAATTCACAAGCAGGCATTGGGAAGAGATCAATGCCTAGGATGAAATATAGCAGTTGGTGGGTGGGATGGCACGGTTTCCTGCCCTTTCCAGGCCTGCCACTCTCCCCCGGCAAGTTCATATTCACCAACCTGGAAGCTCTCCGGACCCTGTTTCAGGGTTGTTAGAGAAGTTATGTAGGCCTGGTAGATTTAATCGCTGGCCATTGGTGATTGAATTCCATCCCCAGCCTCTTTCCCCTCCCAGGAGGTTGGAGGGGCCGTGGGGACAGCCAGCCCCCATCCTGAACCTATCCAGGGGCCCCCTGCAAAGTGTCTCATTAGCATACAAAAGACAGTCAACTCCAAGGGATTTAGGACCTCTGTATCAGACACCAGGAACAAAGACTGTACGGGCCACTTCTCAGGCCACCAGCCAACTTCAAGATCAGCTGCTCTTAGGTCAAACACCCACTTTGGTCCAGGCAGCTCTGGCCCTGGGGGAGGATCATGCAGTATGCTGTTGGTGGCCGCATGCAAGCCGCTCAGATGGGGCGCGGACACGGCCGGTGATGGAAGTGGCCGGGCACCTGGGAGTCACTGATTGGTACAGGGACATCTAGGAGAAGAATCCCTGTGTTTAAGTGTGCTGTCTTCAGAAATCCTCTCTCCCCCACTCCTTCCTTCTTGTCACCTCTCCTTTGCCTTTTTTTTTTTTTTGAGAGAGAGAGCAAGTGCATGAAGGGGGTCGGAGGGGCAGAGGCAGAGGGACAGAGAGAATTTTAAGCAGGTTCCATGCCCAGAGCGGAGCCTGACGCGGGGCTCGATCTCATGACCCTGAGATCACAACCTGAGACAAAATCAAGACTCAGATGCTTAACTGATAGAGCCACCCAGGCACCCCCAGTATTTTATTATTTTTTTTTAAAAAATTTTAGTTTTAAGTAATCTCAGGGTTGTGAGTTCGAGCCCCATGAGTCGCATGCTCTACTGACCAAGCCAGCTAGGCGTCTTTGCTATTTTAAATGACACATTGAAAAGAAAACAATTGTCTGCAGATTTCGCCATCCTGCAGCTGCCTGTAGATCAAAGGCCCATTCTCTCTCCACTTCCATGCTCCACCTCACCCCCAGCCCCTTCTCTCCTCACGCCCACCCAGTCACTCAGGTCTTCTGTTCCAGAAATAAGCAAAGCCTTTTTAAAAATTTTTTAAATTTTTAAAAAATTTAAATTCAGTTAGCCAACATATAGTACATCATTAGTTTCAGATAATTCAGATATTCAGTGATTCATCAATTGTGTATAACACCCTGTGCTCATCACATCACATGTCCTCACTAATGCCCATCACCCAGTTGCCCCATCCCCCCACCACCTCCCCTTCCGCAACCCTCAGTTTGTTTCCCGGAGTCAAATCCCTATCAAAATACCATTGACATTGTTCACAGAGCTGGAACAAACAATGCTAAAATTTGTATGGAACCAGAAAAGACCCCGAATAGCCAGGGGAATTTTGACAAAAAAACCAAAGCTGGGGGCATCACAATGCCTGACTTCAAGCTCTATTACAAAGCTGTCATCATCAAGACAGTATGGTACTGGCACAAAAACAGACACACAGATCGATGGAACAGAATAGAGAGCCCAGAAATGGACCCTCAACTCTACGGTTAACTAATATCCAATGGAATAAAGACAGTCTCTTCAACAAATGGCGCTGGTAAAATTGGACAGTCACATGCAGAAGAATGAAACTGGACCATTCTCTTAACACCATACACAAAGATAAACTCAAAATAGATGAAAGACCTGAATGTGAGACAGGAATCCAGCAAAGCCTTTTCTATCTAGAATGCTCTTTTCGGGCACCTGGCTGGCTCAGCTGGTCTAACGTCTGACTCTTGATCTCAGGATTGTGAGTTTGAGCCCCACATTGGGTGTGGAGATTACTTTAGAAAAATAGATAGATTCTATCACCTATCTTATCTATCTATCTATCTATCTATCTGTCTGGGTGCCTGGGTGGCTCAGTCGGTTGGGCATCTGCCTTCGGCTCAGGTCATGAACCCAGGGTCCCGGGATCGAGTCCCATGTGGGGCTCCCTGCTTAGCAGGGAGTCTGCTTCTCCCTCTCCCTCTGCCCCTCACCCTGCTCATGTGCACACACTCTCTCTCAAAAAAAAAAAAAAAAAGTAAATAAAAATCTTAAAAAAAATAGAATGCTCTTCTCTGCCTGCACTCCCCCTGCTGGCTAAGTCCTGCTCCTCGGGCCCTACCTGGCCTCCCACTCTGAGTGACACACTCCTCTGTGTACATTTCCTTAATCATACTCATTAGGCTTTCTAATGATAGACTTCTTTGCAGGATTGTTTACTAAATCACTAGACCTAAGCTCCAGGAAGGCAGGGATCAATCCTGTTGTGTTCAGTGCCGTGCAGAAGCACCTGGAGTAGGTCTGGCTTAGTAACAGCTGCTGAATGAATGATTGAATGAATGAATGAATGAGTGAGGTTGAATCAGATATAATTATAATATACAAAAGCTTATATGTATGAGTGAATTAGGAAAATGAAACAACTTGAATATTCAAGAATAGCCAATGAAAAATACATTTAGTAATCTACCATGGAATTTACATGGTCACTAAAATCACTGTTTATTTTTTTATTATTATTTTTAAAGATTTTATTTATTTATTTGACAGAGAGACACAGCAAGAGAGGGAATACAAGCAAGGGGAGTGGGAGAGGGAGAAGCAGGCTTCCCGTGGAGCAGGGAGCCCGATGTGGGGCTCGATCCCAGGACCCTGGGATCATGACCTGAGCCGAAGGCAGACGCTTAACGACTGAGCCACCCCAGGCGCCCCTAAAATCACTGTTTAAAAGCATATTCATACCCAACATCATTAGTCATTAGGGAAATACAAATCAAAACCATAATGAGATACTACTTCGCACTCAATAGAATGGCTATAATTTAAAAAAGAAGGGTGAGGGGAAATAAGCAGTGTTGGTTAGGATGTGGAGAAATTGGAATTCTCAAACGTTGCTGATGGGAATGTGAAATGGTGTGGCCGCTGTGGAAAAAAAAGTCTGGCAGTTTCTCAAAGAGCTAAACATAGAATTACCATATGACCCAGCAATTCAATGCCTAGGTATATAGCCAAGAGAAATGAAAACATTTGTCCACACAAAAACTCATATGTGAATGTTCACAGCCGCATCCTTCATAATATCCAAAGAGGGGAAACATCCAAATGTTGATCAACTAATGAGGGGATAAACAAAACATGGTAAGTCCACGCAATGGAATAATATTCAGCCAATATTCATGCCACAACACGGCTCAGCCTTGAAAACATGCTAAGAGAAAGAAGTCAGACATGATTCCATTGATGACCTCTCCAGAATGGCAAATCTGTAGATAGAAAGTGGATTAGTGGTTGTCAGGCGGTAGGGAGAGGGAAGATTTGGGGCTGACTGGTAATAGGTACCAGTTTCTTTTGGGGAAGATTGGAAATGTTCTGGAATTAGTAGGGATCGCTGTACAACCTAGCAAATATACCAAAAGCCACTGAGTTGTACACTTTATTATTTTAAGAAAAAAAATTTTAAAGTAAACTCTACCCCCAGTGTGGGACTCGAACTCACAACCTGGAGATCAAGAGTCACATGCTCTACCCACTGAGCCAGCCAGGCGCCCCTCGAGCTGTATATTTTAAATGGTGAATTTTAGGTTATGTGAATTACATCTCAGGAAATTAATTAAAAGCGTCTTCAATGATAGAGAGTGCTCATGATTTATTAAAGGGATAATGGCGGGTACATAATCTAGCTGCAATATGTGCTATAATCTATACAGACCACAATTTCTAAAAATTATTAGAGAGTAGGAAGTACAGATATGCAACCACAAACTCAAACATGTAAGAAATGTCACGTCTGTCTCAATTTTTAAAATGACCTTAGATCTGACTCAGACCCTGGCCCACTGAACCAGTAGGAAATTCAGTCTCAGTCACTTGGGGGCTCGTTCCTCTCCTCTCTGTCCTCACCAGCAGGAGAGGTGGGCCTTTCAGTTTCTCTTCAATCTGGCCAGATGCTTCCTTGGGGTATGGAGGGGGGTTGGGGGAATGGGGTATGTTTGGGGTTCAGCCTCCCTGGACCTCCTCAAAGCCACCCCCTCCAGGCTCCCCTACATTCCCCTCCTCACCCCTCCCTCTTTTCCTTCCTCTCTGATCCTAAAGCCCCTCTACCCCTCTTCTTCTAGGACACTTAGCACAAGACTTGACATTTTTATAGCATTTGTCTCTGTGGGTGGAATTATAGATGGTTTTCATTCTTTTTCTTTAAGCTTGTTTGAATTTTCTGCAATGAACACATATTCCTTTATTGATTTAAAATAGGATTTTAAATCAATCGGGCTCCTTGCTCAGCGGGGAGCCTGCTTCTCCCTCTGCCTGCCGCTCCCCCTGGCTTGTGTTCTCTCTTTCTCTCTGACAGATAAATAAATACAATTTTTAAAAAAGCTATCAGAGCCCAGGAGGGCTGGGCTAGGTCACTCGATATGGAATTTGCAAGAAATTGGGCAGAGAACGCCCTGACCCTTGAATCTAAACCATTGAGAAAAGGGAAAGGGAGAGAAGATTTGTGAGAAACTCCTTGAAGGAAGGTTTTGTGTGGGGGCTGGGGCACGAGGGGGGTAGGGGTGTGAGGGGGCTTCTACCTCCTGTGCCTTAATGAACCAGCTGAAGAGAGCTTGACATGCATTCCCGGAAGTCGGGGGTCACTGGGGACTGGAGAAAGTGCAAGTAGCCTCTGTCAGGGAAGGGGGGGTGCACTGAATCAGGGATGAGTGACCCTCTTCCCAGAGGGTCTTCCCTGAAGCCTCTGTGGGCCAGGAGAGTAGACCCGCACAAGAGAATCTTCTGGAAAGGGGAGGGGTCTTCCTGGGGGAGTGTTTATGGGGAGGAGCCTTCATGGGGTGGGGGGGGACTGTGTGTGGGAAGGCAGAGAGAGAACGCTGGCCCAAGTGGGAGCCTCACACAGAAGCAGCTGGGGAAGAAGTTCCCCGTTCCTTCCTTGTGCTGTCTTCCCTACTGCTGCTCAACCCTGGCTGGGTTCAAACTGCAGCCTGGACTCTGGGCTGTGGCAGTGGGGAGAGAAGATGCTAACTCCTGCCCCTATTTCTGGACCAGAAAATTCTACTTGGTTCTGGGCATTCCGATTCTCATGATTTGTCTCAGAAGGACTGTCCTTACCTAGGGCCAAGCCGAAAAGTTGCTCGAACCCAGAGCTGCCCCCATCGAGTGCATTTCAAAAAGATAGGGAGACACAAAAATCAAGTTCTGTTTTTGATTCTCTCACCCGCCCGGCCTGTTCAACCTGCTGGCTCCAGTAGCTGCCTTTGCAGCAGCCGCTGTGAGCCAGGCCTTCACCTGCTGCAAGGAGCGCAAGCCTCATATGGCCTCACGATGCTCCTAGAAGCAGGCATCGCCCTCCTGATGATCCGGAAGGAGAAACTAAAGCCCAGAGCCATGAGCGTGCTTGTCCTCTGTCACACAGCATGTAAGTGGCAGATGCGCGGGTCTCTGTGAGGAACAGGCCTGCCTTAGAGTCTCTGTCTCCCCATCTGGGGAATGGGGGTGTGGTGGGTTACCCTGCAGGGTCTTCGGAGCCTTTCGAGCGTGCGTAGAGGTGCTCTGTGCACAGTCAGGGGTGCAGTCAAGGTCACGCCCTTCTCCTTGGGCCTGCCCTCCCCCACCCAGGCACTGTCTCTGGCAGGGACTGGAGCTGTGTGTTTGGCCTGTGGGTCCTCATGTCTGGAAAGCATGGCTTGCTGGCACGTTTGGCTTTTAGATTCTGGAAATCCCCCCTTCTGTCCCCTACCCTCCATCTCTGAGCAGCTGACAGCAGGAGTCCTGCTGCCAGGCTGGAGGGGGCCAGGCTCTGGGAAGGATCGCTGCCTCCTCTCCAGAGAGCTGCCAGGGGGGAGGTCTGGCTGGCTCAGCCTTTCTCAGGCAGAGCTCCATGCTAACCTCACTTGACGTCGATGTTTCTGGTTTACTGGGAACCAGGCAGAATCCATGGAGTCCTCAAAATATGAGATGCTGAGGTTTTTTCTGCTGGTGTCTGCCTGGCACCCTCCTGGCCCTTCCAGGGAGGGCCAAGGAATTGGGTTTACAGAGACCTGGAGCCCAAGGAGATGAAGGATAAGTGGGGGGGGCAATTCTCTTGGGCTGCCCCCCCCCCCCCCCCCCCCCCCCGAGGCAAGAGTCCTGCGCCCCCGCCTCACTTGCCCTGTGATCTCAGGCACAGCAGGCTGCCCTCAGGGTCACCTGAGCCCATGAAGATGTAGGGAGGACTCGTAATTTTCCCTCTACCCTTTTGAGCTCTTAACTGAGATACAGGACAAATTTACAAGAGAAAACCAAGCAGCAGTTTATTACCACGTATACCTCATGGATCCAGGGGAGATTTCCAGGAAGAGTAACCCCCCCCCACCCCTTAGAATTCAGGCTTAAGCACCATCTTAATAGGGAAAGGGGGGAGGGGGATGGAGACCTCTAGGGGAGAGGAAGTGGTTTTTCGGAAAGACGAATGGGCTCTTAGAAGAATAGATGGGAGGTGTGATAGTTTGTGACACTGTGTGTCTGGGTGTGGCATTCACTTTCTAGGATCCTCTCCTGAGTCTAGAGTCAACCCCTGCCCCCCCCCACACACACACACCAGGGGATCTAGGACTGTTGAGTTCCTTTAGGAGGACCTGTCTTTAGGCAAATCGGGGAGTTCAGAGAAAGCCTTTCCTGCATCTGCTGCTTTTCAGGAGCCGACAGCTCAAAATAATGAATAGACCAAAGCAGCATATTGTGGGGTGACCTTCTGCTACCCTTCATGTGAAAATGGGAGGAGTGCTTCTCCACCGTGTGTGTGTGTGTGAGTGTGTGTGTGTGTGTGTGTATGCTCATGTGCGTGTACGCATGTGCTTGTATGTACAGGTGTGTGTGAGGGAGAGACGGGGGCTTGGGAAATGGGGGGCATTTGGGGTTGTCACAGAGACGGAGGTGGGATGCTGTTGACACAGAACAGGGGAAAGCCAGGGATTCTAAACGTCCCACTGTGTGGGCCAGTCCCACACAGTGAGGGCTGGTCATGTCTCATTGAGGAATTCTGGATAAGATAATT
This sequence comes from Neomonachus schauinslandi, assembly GCF_002201575.2. Lineage (NCBI taxonomy): Eukaryota > Metazoa > Chordata > Mammalia > Carnivora > Phocidae > Neomonachus > Neomonachus schauinslandi. Next base: position 73,737,131 of record NC_058415.1, read on the forward strand.
TTTCAAGGTTGAGACTTTTGGTATTTTAGGATCATTAATGGGGAAAAAAAAGCCTGTTGCTGCTTAATCTGAGGAAGAATTTTCTCACGCTATTATAGTTACCATCACTGAGCCCACTGAGCATCAGGCACAGTGCCAAGGAATGAGGAAGCCATCAAAGACCGCATTGCCCTGTAAGAGGGTGACTCTAGTTAATTGGAAGGCCCCTTGGTGGGTGTCACTGAGGGAAGTTTTGGGATTAAGGGCTGGCAGCAGCAGTCCTGTCCCTAACAGGCTGGAGTTGGGACCTGGGAGGAGAGGTAAGATGGGGGTAGAGACCCTCAGAGGGCAGAATGCTGGGTCCTTGGGAGGCGGGGGCCCCAGGAGGCAAATTGAGCAGGGCAAAATTCTTGGAGGTGTGGAATTGGTGAGGAAAAAAAGGATGCCTTAAAACAGGGATGTCAAATGTTCAATATAAAGTTGTGTTCTGCAGTGTAAACATTTTCCCACATTCCTTCTTTAGCTAAATCTAGAGCACCCCCACAGATGCCTTTGGGGAATGGGTTTTTCCTGGTAGTGGAGGAAGGGGCTGAGTATGGCTCCCAGCAGATGCACCAAGGAACTGAGACAGTGCTCCGGGGGCTCCCGAATCATACCCACTGAGTTAACTCTGAGCAGGTTGCAGAGGAGAAGCAGAGAAAGCACGAGAAAGAAAACCTCTCACGTCGAAATCCCAGGGAGGACTTGGGACTGGGAGCCAGGGGCTCATGGCAATCCAGTAACTCCAATCTCGAGGACGACTGGCATTAATTGACTGCTTACCCACACAGAGCAGGTTTGGAGAGTCATATGTAATGGGCGGGAGGCGGGGGGTAAGCAAGCAGGTTATCAGTTCCGGTTAGCTGTGTGGCCTTGGCAAGTTACACACACTTAGCTCTAAGTGTCGGCTTGCTCATCTGTAAAATGGGGGCAACGTCAGCGCTCCCCGTGGAGCTCGTTGTGAAGATTAGGTAGTATAATGCACATAAGGCACAGAACGCAGTCCATGGTAAACCCGTGGTTATCATGATGATAGTCACTATGCTCCGTATCTTCAGGGACAGGGGGACTGCGGCTGACATTTGGGTTCCCATATGTTCTCTCCTTTCGTCCTCACACCAGTTCCATTAGGCAAATATTCAGCTCCCCGCTGTGCAGATGAGAAGTGGAGGCACAGAGAGGGAGAGCAACTTCCCTTGAGGCCACGCAGCTAGCCAGCCCTGGAGTCAGGTTTGAACTCAGGTCTCTCTGACCCCAGAGCCCCAGTCCCGCTGCTCCTCTGGGCAGCCTTCAGGGGCTGAGGCTGACAGTGGGGTGAAGTCCTTTGACAGGTCATGAGCTCCCTGTCCCTAGGCAAACTGGTAGGGGGTTGCTGCCCTGGGCAGGAGCACAGAAGGGTCCTCGCTCTAGGATTCAATTCTGTGACTAGTTTCAGGCCTTGGGAAGGGTTGTGGGAATTTACTGGTGAGTTTCCAGGCCTGGGTCATGAGGTTAGGGGGCCAGGGGGTGCCAAGAAAGCCTGCAGACCCAAGAGGCCACTGTGGCCCTTACCACATGCAGAGGTGGTATGCGTGCGTGCACGTGTGTGTGTGTGCGTGCGCGCGCGTGCTGAATCAACATTGCTTTATCTCCCTCACCAAGAGCCCCAGCCTTCCTGGTGAGGTCACCTCACAAGGAATAGTCTCCACTCAGGGTCACAGGTGCTGACACAGGATATGGGCACAAAATTCCAGGAGGAAGTTGACAGGGGAGAGCTGAAGGCTTGGCGACCACTGTGTCCCTGACATTCTTTATGCAGCAAGCCTGGCTTCTGTTCCCTGGGGCTGGCCAGAGGGTGCCCGGCCTCAGGAGACAGGGGGATTGAGAGCCCCACAGGTGGGTCCGGTGGCCTGGGAGTAGGAGACACTGAGTCACGAAGCTGCTGCGCCACTAACTCATTGGGTGACCTTCTTTTCCATCATCCTTTCTTTCCTTTCTATCTGGAAGTGGCCTGGGCCACTCCTGTGGGGTGAGCAGGGTCCTGGATGCCTGACTGGAATTCCTTGGAATTCCCCAAGCTGGGAAAATGCAGGAGTATTCCCCTAAAAGGCCTGGTGGGTGAATGACTGGCCCAAAGAAACATTATTGCATCAAAGAAAAGGAAAGCAATTTGGTGCAGAAATTTCCGGTAGGAAAGGTACGGGGGACATTCTTGGGGGGGGGTGGGGGGTGCTTTCTTCCTGCTTAGGGCAGTGACCTCACGGAGGAAAAAGAACAGCTGTTCCCATCACCTCAGGGCTGAGTGTGAGAAAATGGACTGGAATTACAGCAAGAGGGATTCAGGTTAGACACTCAGTTCCACCTGATAAAGCAATCACTAGGGTCTCTTACTCCATATGGGCTTCAGTCGGAAGTTGTAAACAGGTTCAGCACGGCTTACAGAAACCCACAGGAACTGAGCAAAAACAGAGAAGAATGGGGGAAGATAAGCTTTCAAATCAACAGTGGAGTTCTTAGTATCGGTCATATTCCTGGTACTGTGTTGGGTGTCTTGGCAATGGGTACATGGTCTGTTTCTCAGAAACTTGCAGCACATTGCTGGAAGGGGTCTGAAAACCAGTCAAAAGTAAAAAACAATAAAAGTTCAAATCCAGGATGTAGTATTTATTGAGCGCTTGCTGGGCGCTAAGTACTTTGTGTACAAGAGACTGGGGAATACGTGGAGAAAATAGTATTAAAGGTCCCTATATCGTGGAGAGGCGGTGTGCTCAGAGAGGCTGCATCCCATGTTCAGGGCCACACAGCTGCCAGGGGTAGACCTGGCTTTCCCCAGTGTGCCCCCGATGTCCACGCTGGATGCCCCAGCTGGGGCCTTATCTCATTCCTTCTCTACCAGGCACTGTGCCACATGGTGGGGGTTCTAGGGACAACAGGTCAGATCCCATCCTCCTGGTTTTACCCTCTGTGGCTGGTTCAGAGGAGGAATTTCTGCTGTTGGAAACTCAAAGTCTGTAGACCCATTCCAGAGGCATTCAGGGAGCAAGAAGCCTCATTTAGGGATGCAGGTGCTTGAGAAAGGTGGGATCAGAGAGGGCACCCAGAGGTCAGGCTAGGTGAGGACAGATGTCCCTAGCTCCAGGATCAGTCACAGAGGGAGGTTCGCAGTGGATGGAGATGTTCTTGGAGTCCCTCACTGGAGTGCCTGGGTTTTCGCGTCCCAATTTTATAGTGAATGCCCCTTGGAAGCAGGAGGGTAGGACGGTTAGGAGCACTGACTTTGGAATTGGGCGTATCTGGACTTCACCCCAGCTCCAGCTCTGTGTGACCTTGGACAAGTTCCTTGCCCTCTCTGAGGCTCTGCTTCCCCAACGATTTAACAAGAACACTTTCTTCGCAGGGATGTTGCGTGTAGAGCATTTTTTTTTTTTTTAAGATTTTATTTATTTATTTGAGAGAGAGAGAATGAGAGACAGCACGAGCGGGAAGAAGGTCAGAGGGAGAAGCAGACCCCCTGCTGAGCAGGGAGCCCGATGTGGGACTCGATCCTGGGACTCCAGGATCATGACCTGAGCTGAAGGCAGTCGCTTAACAAACTGAGCCACCCAGGCGCCCACGTGTAGAGCATTTAGCCCAGTGCTTGGCACATCATAAGCACCCCGACAAATGGGGGCTGCTTTCACTCAGATTGTGACTGGGCCAAGTCCTGTCTCTGCTTTGCTCTCTGGTCTCACTTTCTCCAGATAACAGGACGTCTTCTTCTGAGCAGCTCTGAGAGGCCAGGGCTCTGCCGGAGACTCTGGGCAGGGGCTGACCAGGCACAGTCCCCATGGAGATCAAATTTCCAGCCCCTCAGTGAAGCCAAGTAAACACAGGGGAGACAGTGTGACTCCCTCAGCTGCCCGCTAATGACCAGATTCCCGAGGCCACCGCAGCCGCGGCTGCTCACTCCCAATGTGTCTGGCTCCGGTGTCCCCGGGCCCTGCTGCTGTCACTCTCATGAGACCCTGGGGTTTGGGCTGGGGTGGGGCATCAGCTGCTTCCAGGAGCAGATGGCTTTTCTCTTGGCGTTTTCCTTTCCAGCTCCCTCCTCCCTCTGTTGGTGACTTCACCGGCCCACTAAAGCTGCTCCTGGAGGAGACTGAGCCCAGGATGCTAAGGAAACTCCCTCCCCCAGCCCTGAACGTGCTGCACCCCCATTTCTCTGTGGCCTCAGTTTGGTAACCTCTAAATTCGTCTTCTGTTCTCTGGCTTTTCACTTTCCGAGAGAAATCGCGTATTTACTGAGCGCAACTATGGACTGAGCATAAGTGAGCGAGACGTAGGATCCCAGCCTTTGAGGATTTTACAGTTTCTGCCTGATGAACTCCTGTTCAACCTTCAAAGCCCAGTTTCAAATATCCTCTCCGGGCTACTCATCTCATGCCACTTCCTCAGTGGTTCTCTGCATGTGGCCACAAGAGCTTTCCAGGGGCTCTTTGGGGCCAGCTTGCCTCTTGAGAACCTTCACGGCCCTGCTTCCCTCCAGATTCTCCCACCCACCATTTCTGAGCAACCCATACTCAACCTTCGGATCTCAGCTCAGATGGCACCTCACACAGAGTAAGGGCTTCACCCTCAAGGTCATTATCATGGTCTGTAAATTAAGCATTTATAGTGTGTTTGTATGATTCCTATATGCCTCCCTCCCTAGAATGTAAATTCTACAAGGGCAGAGAGCCTGGTGTTTGATCACTTTTGTCATCTCAGAGTCTAGTATGGGGAGAACTCTCAGTATGCATCTGAAGAGCGAATCTGCTCTTCCATGAAGTCTTCCCTGATTTCCTCAGGTAGTTTCTCTCACATCTGCACATCTCTTATTGCTTTCTTTCTTGTCTGACTTTGCTTATGAATTTTTTTCTGAAATATTTTATGCATACAGAAGAGTATATAAAGTGTGTGTACAGGTTAAAAAAAATAATCTTCAAGCAAACACCCACTTAACTACCACCCAGGTCAGGATAAAGAACATAATCTGCAACTCAAACCCCCAGTGTGTCTGTCCCTCCCCACAAGAGTTAGCTATGACCTTGCTTTTTGATCATTTTCTTGCTTTATAGTTTTGCTATCTACATAGGCATTCCTAAACCACAGAGTTTAATGTTGCCCATTTTTGGAGATTTATGTGCACAGAATCATACTGCACATATTTTTTATATGTGTTTGGCTTCTTTGGCTCAATATTATGTTTGTGAGGCTCATTCATGTGCAGCATGTGATGGCAGTTCATTTCCTTTGCTGTAGATAGAATATTCTATAGTGTGACACCATTTATTTATTCATTAGAGTTTAACTGTGCTGCTATAGGCTTTCTCTTTTGTCTCCTAAAACACACGTGCCTTCAAATTTTAGGGTATATACCTAGGAGTGGAACCCTTGGGTCAGAGGATATACACTGCATCAATTTTATTAAGTAATGCCAAACTATTTTCTAAAGTGTAGCAATTTACACTCCCTTAGCTGTGAATGAGAGTTCCATTGCTCCATGGTCTTGCCGACACTTGCTATTGCCAGATTTTAAATTTTGGCCCACCTGGTGGGTATATTATTGCATCTCATGATCTTCGTTTGCATTTCCCTCTGGACCGGTAAGCTTAAGCATCATTTCATATTGTTATAAGCCATTTGGATTTCCTTTTTTTGGGAAGTGTCTTTCCAAGACTTTTGTTGTTTCTTTTTCTTATTGATTATTGGAATTTATTCTGGACACGAGTTCTTTGTCAGACATGTGTTGTGAATATCCTCTCCCACCCTGAGTTTTGTCCTTTTACTCCCTTAATTGCATGTTTTGGTGACCAGACATGGGAAATTTTAATGTAATAAAATGTATCAAACTTTTCCTTTATGTTTAGTGCTTTTTAAGAAATCCTTCCCTACCTTGGGTTCATAACATCTTTTTAAAACTTTATAGTTGCTTTTCATGTTTAGATCTGCAGTCTACACGGGCTTGGGTTTTTATTTTGTTTTTTTTGTGTGTGTGGTTTTTTGGTATGGTGTGAAGTAGAGATTGAGGTTCATTTTTTTCTTCCACATGAATATCCAATAGACTCAGCATCACTTGTTGAAAAAAATGTTCTTTCCTGACTACATCCCCTTTTCATAAATCAGGTGTCTACGTGCCTGGATCTGTTTCTAGATTCTGTTTCACTGGACTGTGTGTCCATTCTTGTCCCAACATCACACCTTTCTGTAGCTTTACTTTACTATTCGGTAGCTTTTTTTTTTCTTTTTTAAAGATTTATTTATTTATTTTAAATGATTTTATTTATTTATTTGACAGAGAGAGAGACACAGCGAGAGAGGGAACACAAGCAGGGGGAGTGGGAGAGGGAGAAGCAGGCTTCCTGCCCAGCTGGGAGCCCGATGCGGGGCTCAATCCCAGGACCCTGGGATCATGACCTGAGCCGAAGGCAGACGCTTAACAACTGAGCCACCCAGGCACTCCTACTTATTTACTTTAGAGAGAGAGAGAGAGTGCTCGAGGGAGGGGCAGAGAGTCTCAAGCAGACTCTGTGCTGAGCGGGGAGCCCAGTGCAGGGCTTGATCTCACAACCCTGAGATCACTACCTGGGCCGAAACCAAGAGTCGGATGCTTAAACGACTGTGCCACCCAGGTGTCCCTATGCTATAGCTTTATACTAAGTCTTGACAGCTGGTAGAGCAAGTCTTCCATCTTGTTACTCTTCTCTAAGAGTGTCTTGTCCTGGGCCACCTGGCAGGCTCAGTCAGAAGAGCATGTGACTCTTGATGTTGGGATCCTGAGTTCAAGCCCCGTATTGGGTGTAGAGATTACTTAAAAATACTTTTAAAAAAAAAAGAGTGTCTTGTCCCTTTGAATTTCCATACGCATTTTATTTTTTTTAAAGATTCTATTTATTTATTTGAGAGAGAGAGGGACAGTGAGCATGAAAGAGAGACAGAGAGCACACCAGCAGGAGAGGTAGAGGGAGAAGGAGAAGCAGGGAGCCCGATGGGGGGGGGGGCTCGATCCCAGGATCCCCGGGATCACAACCCAAGCTGAAGGCAGATGCTTAACCAACTGAGCACCCAGGCGCCCCTCCTTATGCATTTTAGAATCAACCTTTCAAGTTCTGCTAACACACACACACACACACACACACACACACACACACACCTCTGAACTTCTGCACTCAGCCTTCGAAGCACTTAGCACTGGATTATAGATGTTTATGTGTCTGCCCACCCCACCCCCTTCCCCGGCCCTGATCCCTGGTTCTCCCTAAAGGTATCAGTTCCCACAAGCCACTCGAGGCTTGAGCATCTTTCCAGGCTGGGTGTGAATCTGGTGTTTGAAAACATGTGTGCAACAAAGCCCCAGCAAGCCAGTTATCTCATCTCATCTTGCATTCAATCAATGAAACTGCAGTCAGATCCATGCTGGAGGGAAGCTGGCTGTGTTGGATGTACTGAGAGATGTTCTAGAATATTGTTCTCCAACATGGCACCTCTGTAAAGAATTTTCAAGGATGATTATAACGATGCCCAGTGTTTTTACATGCTGACTTAAGAACCAACTTTCGAATATGACAGGATTCCACTTACCCTCTATGGCACCAACCTCCCTGTAACAATTTTGTAAGCTCCTTGAAAGCATCGTCTGTCTGCCTTCTCCCCAAAGTTCTTCCAAGAGGACCCTGGCACATCGTAGGTCCTCAGTAAATGCTGGAGTTATGATTAGTAAATGCTGTTGATTCTTCCATTCTACCTGCCTTCCACAAATTTTTTGTTTAAAGAATGCTTTCAAAAAGCAGATTTATTGAAATATAGCTTACATGGCAATAAAACATATCCATTTAAATGTATGTTTTGACAAATGTGTATGTAAATGGCCCTCTAACTTCCACAAATGCTCCTTCCAATTCATTTCCCCAGGGTGGCCGGAGGGAGTTTTTATAGTAAATGCATCAGATGACTGCCCTGCCCTTGCTCCCCCACATTCTTAAAACCTTCCACTGGCTCCCACTCAGCTTATGAAAATAAGCAATCACCTACCATAGCCTTCAAAGCCCTGCCTGACCCAGTCCTGTCCACCCCCTGGATCTCATTTTCTCTCTCCCTCCCGGTTTCTCACTGCATTCCAGCCATGCCGTCTTTTTCTGTTTCTCTCAACCCACAAGGCTCTCTCTTGCCTCTGAGCCTTTGCAAATGCTGTTCTGTCAGGAATACTCTTCCTTGTATCAGTTAACTATTGCTGGGTAACAAACCACCCCCAAACCTAGTGTCTTAAAACAACAACCGGGGGCGCCTAGGTGGTTCAGTCGTTAAGCGTCTGCCTTTGGCTCAGGTCATGATCCCAGGGTCCTGGGATCGAGCCCTGCATTGGGCTCCCTGCTCCGCGGGAAGCCTGCTTCTCCCTCTCCCACTCCCCCTGCTTGTGTTCCCTCTCTCGCTGCTTCTCTCTCTCTGTCAAATAAATAAATAAATAAAATCTTTAAAAAAAATTTAAAACAACAACCATTCATGATTTCTTAGGAGCCAGTGGGTCAGCCAAATGGTTCTGCTGGTCTGGGTGGGACTTGGTTGATCTTGGTTGGGCTCCCTCACACACTGGTGATCCAAGGGCTGTTGGCTGCTCTAGGCTGGCATTGGCTGGGATGGCTGAGACACCGTGGCTCTCCTCCATGTGCCTCTGCCACCTCTCCAGCAGGCTTGTTAGGGGTGAAGGCAGAAGCCCAAAGGAAGGTAGGCTCTGGCAAGCATGTTTTCAAGCCTCTGCTCTGGTCAAGACTCCTAATGGCCTATTGCTAAAGCAAGTCCATGGTCAAGCCCAGATTCAAGGGTGGGGAAATAAACAGACTCTGTCTCTTGAGTGAGAAGAACTGTAAGGTCTCAGGGTAAAGTCTAGACACAGAGAAAGGAGCAAAATAGGGGCATCTTCATCCCTGTCCCTTCTTTCTGTCTAGTACCTTCTTATACTCTGCCTTTTCCTTGGATACCTTCCCCTGGCCATCCTGGGGGACAATGGTCCTCCCCCAGTTCTTTTCGGGGACAGCCCCGGTCTGCTTCCTTCACAGCCCCCAGCACAACCTGTAATCCTCTTATGTGTGTGTGTATGTGTGTGTGTGTGTGTGTGGTCCCAGGGCTTGGCAGGAGGCAGGGACCACTCTGCGTTCTTTGTGCCTCCAGGCTCAGCCCAGGGCTTGACACATAGAAATTGCTCAAGAAACATTTGTGCATCAGCTAATGACCCATCAGGGCTGCATTCTTGGAGAAAGGAGAACATGTTACGCTGTGCCTCTGGGAGGTCAGTCCCCTTCCCTGAGCTGCCATATCCCAGAAGGGGGGTCCTAGAGAAAGCAGCTCCCACACTTAGCCCGAGCCCCAAGGCTGCCCTTGTCATTAGAAATGAGGTTCACAGGACAGCCTGAATGCTTGCAGCCGGCAGCCACGCCCCCGCTGGAAGTCACACCGCCCTGCACCGAGGGTCAGGCCATTCTGCCCCAGGGGACGTGTAGGCCTTGCTCCACTGTCCTTTGATCTTTTTTTTTTTTTAAAGATTTTTTTTTTTTTGAGACAGAGAGAACGAGAGAGAGAGAGAGAGAGAGAGAGAGAGAGAGCACATGAGAGGGGGGAGGGTCAGAGGCAGAAGCAGACTCCCTGCCAAGCGGGGAGCCCGATGCGGGACTCGATCCCGGGACTCCAGGATCATGACCTGAGCCGAAGGCAGTCGCTTAACCAACTGAGCCACCCAGGCGCCCCTGTCCTTCGATCTTAAAATAGATTAAAGGCCACCCTGTGAGGGAGGACCCCTGGAGTTTCAGAACTCAAAGATCAGAGCCTGCGGGTCCTGAGCCCCTGTGGGGTCGGTGGGCTGAGGCCGCCGGGTGGGGTCGCATCAGTGGAACAGGCCGGCCTCTGCCTGCCGGGTCTGATTCTACCCACTGAGTCCCCATGGGATCCCCTGCTCCGTCCCCCTGTGTTGTGGCCCAAGGGGCAAGCCTGCCCAGCTCACCATTTGGGTCAGCGTATTCGAAGCATGTTGTTGAACCGGGACCTTCTTCGTCCTCTGCAACGTTCACGTCAATACTAGTACTAACAGTAATACTAGCAACTGCAATTCACTTGGCACGTACGCTGCGAAAGATATTTTGTGTATCTTGGCTTGTTCATTGCTCACAGTGGCTGTATGACTTGGGTCACAAGCCACCCCCAAACCTAGTTTTACATCACCATCCCGTTTTACAGATAAGGAACCAGAGAGAGCGAGGGGTGTGCCTGAGGTCTTAGGTTTGAGATCTGAGGTCTCAGAGATTTGAACTCAGGTCCCACCAGCATTGAAGCCGATGCCCTCATCCACCACCAGGCCCAGGCTGCCCCTCAGCCCTCCCTCCGGCACCCAGGGCCTGGACTAGACCTCTGGGTCCTGCCCTCCTTCCCTGCCCCTTGGCCCCATAGGGTCAGTGTCTGAGTAAATCACTCGAGGCCTGCCTCAGCATCTCCTTTGTCCCCACGAGCTGCCCCCCCAGTCACTCAGCGACCGCCCCGGCTGGCTGCCTGGGTCTGAGCCGAGGGCAGGCCTGGCTGCTGGTTCAGGGTGGGGAGGGCCTTGCGAGAGCTGCAGGTGCTGCCCTGTCAGGGGCCTTTGTCTCTCCCATAATCGGGGACCTGGGGAGGCCGTGGGCCAAGCCCTTGGCAGAGCAGCTGGCTGAGCACGCTGAGTGGAAGCAGATGTGCCCGGGGCCGTATCTGGCCTGGTGCCAGCGGGAGGGGGGTGGCAGCCAGAGGAGCCCTCGGACCTGGGAGGATGCTCGGTTTTTAGAGCCAAGGGGAGGCTGAACACAGAACAAAGCTGCCTCAGAGCCAAATATTTTAATCTGTCCGGTTTAAGAAAGAAATCGAATCTTCATTTTTGTAGTATACACCAGAGCTGGTTCTGAGCCAAAGGGAATTCGAGATTGACCCCAACGCCTGGTTCAACTTACAGATGGGGAAAACTGATGGATGGCAGGGACGTGCCCAAGGTCACCCCGCTCTTTAGGAACTAGGACACCTTACAGATTAGGGTGATGCTTGGGGTCCCCAGCCTTCCTCGTACCACAAGGTACGTGTGATCATCTTTCTTATCTGGCCTGAGTGTGGGCCTCGGAGCCATGAGGTTTTCCAGAAGGGACACCCACCATTCTAGGAAGGGGAAAGATAGCCAGCGTCCACCTGTTCAGTCAGGTTAATTCCTGCTGCAAGGCCACACTGGGCTCCTAAACCCTTTACTGGCAGAGAGATGCATCCCCCGGGAGAGGAGAGCCTGCCTGTCTTCGGTGACCCTGCTCGTGGGGTCTTTTGAGAGAGAAAACTCCGCACTGCAACTGGGAATCCCAGGTTCAAGTCCTCAGTCTGTCTCTGACATGCTGTGTGACCTTGACAAGCTGCTGCTTTTCTCTGGGCCTTAGTTTTTCCATCTGAAAAATGGGGTAATAGTATGCTAAGGCCTTCTAGACAGCAGAGAGTCTATTTTGAAAATCTGTCCATTTCTTGAGAGCTTCCAAAGCCTGCCCTCTGAGATAGGAAGAGCAGTATTATCACTCCCTGAAGGGAATTGACAGCTCAGAGAGGTGCAGTGACTTGCTCAATGACACACAGCATCCACAAAGCTGTGGGATTGGATGGAGGTTTTTTGATTTCTAGCTCTGCGGTCATCTCCTCCCCAGGAGACCACTGTTCTCTCTGCCAGACCGTGTGGGGACAGCAGGTATGGCCTTCCGCGCTGAGGGCCTCCATCACCCCTCATGGGGGAGCTGAAAATGATGGCAAGGATCAAAGCACGGAGGCTTACTTCACCTTCCTAATGGAAGGGGCTTCAGAGGCTCAACACAGTTCTTGGCCCTAGACCCTCTTCGGCATCCCTGCGGGAGAGTGAGGTCAACTAGCCTCTGCTTGGACCACTCCCAGACAGGAAGCTCACTACTTCCTGGAGCAGGTTAGCTCGGACTATGAGAAAGTACCCTCCACCTGACTCCTAGTCAAGATCCCTCCTGGAAGTGGGCCCGTTGGCTGCTCTCTTGCTCCGAGCGCTGACGGATCTCCCTGCAGCCCCCTCACCTGGCTCCCGCTGAGACTGGGACTGCCCTGTGGGCCGGCAGGAGGGAACCGGCCTCTCTCCCCGCCCGCCCCCCCCCGAAGCAGGAGAGGAGCCTGCGAGCCCCTTGCCTGGACCTCATGGGAGGAGGGACGAGAGTTCTGGGACAGGCCAGCAGAAGATTCACTGGTCTGGGAATGAGAACACCTGAGTCTGCACCACATCGAGTCTACCAGTACTTGCTATGTCATTTTGGGTGAGTTGTTTTGCTTTTCTTGGCCTTAGTTTTCTCATCTGTAGGATGGAGATGTTCATAACCCCTGCAGGGCCCACGGGGCTTGTATAAAACCTGCTGGGAGGGGTGGTGGAAGGGGAGACCTTCACAAAGTCAAGCACTGGACACAGGTGAGGATTGTGCAGAGAGAAATCATCTTCAGGTGTGACTCCGGACAAATCTGAGTCTCGCCGGCCCTCCTCCGGCTGTGGGCGGGGCCTCGGGCAGGTGTGCCTGTGACCTCGGCATGCCTGCTTCACGGACTCCACAAACTGCTGGGTCCTGGGGCTGCGCCATGGGACAAGGGACACGGGGCCAATAGGGTAGGAAGCTTGTTCTCTTCTGATGGCAACTCAAGACGTTTTTGAACATATTGAAGCAAACATGAATACATTCTGAAACAGAAGGACAATGTGGCGTACGGACTGAAGGTAAAACACCAGGCTGGAGAGACCCCAAGCCGAGGGCAGCCTTTGCCCTCCCCGGCTCTGCCCTGCTCCCTTCCAGTCCCCACCGCCACCCGCCTGCTGGTGCCTGTCCCATTCTCTTTCTGTAGGAGAGGAACTTTAGGGAGAAAGTTTGTGTGGTCCCGTGACTGCACAGGTCAACCCCCCCCCCCCGACTCCTGGACCCCTCCTTTGGCAAACTCTGCTCTTATTTATTACAAACTTGCCATTCAGAAATCTTTTTTTTTTTTTAAAGATTTTATTTATTTATTCATGACAGACAGAGAGAGAGAGAGAGAGAGAGGCAGAGAGAGAGAGGCAGAGGGAGAAGCAGGCTCCCAAGGAGCAGGGAGCCCGATGCGGGACTCGATCCCGGGACCCTGGGATCATGACCTGAGCCGAAGGCAGACGCTTAACCATCTGAGCCACCCAGGCGCCCCGCCATTCAGAAATCTTGATGAAATGTCTGAGCTCATTTCCCGTCCTTAGAAGTGGTCGTCATTACCACCATCACCATCTTCTCCCACGAGCAGCTGTTAGAATCCTCTTTTCTGACAAAGCCAGACCCCATGGTCTCACCTGGGAAAGCTGAGGCTCAGAGAGGCTCGGGGTGTTCCTCAGCCCATTGCTCTGACAGTCCCGGGCACACAGACTCCCGGGGGGAGTCTGGCTGTGGGTTCCGATGCGGGAACCTGCATTTCCAGGCATCTCCCAGGCGAGCCAATGTTGCTGGTTCAAGGTCACCCTTGGACCCCACAGCCATTTATTTAGTAATGGCACTGGGGCTGCCGCCAGCCTCCTCTGCCCCACTGCACCTGCCCACCCTCCCTGCGCCTGCCGTCAGTGGACCCGGAGAGCACAGAGTGCCTGACACCAGGCTCAGGTGGTGCTGTATCCCCAAGAAACCAGGTCTTCTCTGCCCAACTGAAGAACTAGAAGATGAACATATCATAACCTCCAGTGTGATAAGTGACTCAGGCAAGAATCATCAGTGTGCGCTGGGGCCACAGGGTGGGAAGTGTTGGGTAACAGGATACCATCAGTCTTGGAAGTGTCACCCCAAAGATTACTTGTTAACTACAGCGGGGAGTGTGCTTTGGTGCTGGGAGGTCTGGCAGTGACCGCCTACACGGGCCATCAGCTGGACCTTGGCCATGCTGAGATACCACCCTTGCTGGAGACAGTTGGCCTGAGGCGAACATGGGAATCCTGTGGGGACATTCTGCAGGGCTTCTGGCCTGGGTTCTTCGAAGGGTCTAGTATCATGAGGAACAGAGTAGGGGTGACATAACTGCCCAAGGCCGTACATGATGCTTGATTGGATCCCGGGCGAGGAAAAACAGCCACAAAGCACGTTTGGGAGGCCACCGGGGAAACGTGAGCATGGACTTTGGGTGATGTTGGGTGATGTTGCCGTGTTAATGCTCATTATTGTTGGTGTGGCGCTGGTGTGGGATTGTGGAGGGGAATGTCCTCCTTCTGGGGAGATGCACCCTCAGGTGTTTGGGGATGAAGTATCATGATGTCCCACCTTCCTTTTGGGTGGTTTGGCAAAAGGGAAATGTGTGTGTGGAGAGGGAGAGACAGAGACAGACAGACTCGAGCACACACAAAGGTCATCTCGGTGAAGGGTATTCTCTCAACCATCCAGTGGGTTAGAACATTTTCAAAATAAAAAAAGGCACTGAAAAGCCATAAATCCTGACTGAAATCTCTCCGAGAGAAAAACAGATAAGACTTAAGACTTACATCCTGTGACAGAAAAAATATCTTAAATATCCTCTCCACCCATCTTCTATTCAGAGTCTCACTTGTTAGGGAAACTGTTCTCTATAGAATCCTTTTTGCAGGTAGGATGCCTGGGTGTGACAGTTCACTCCGGCATCCTATACTTGGCCAAGCTGCTTAAAGCGTTCTGTACCTCGGCTTCCTCATCTGTACAATGGGAGAGAACATGAGTACCCACCGACGGTGTGGTTGTGGGGATTAAATATCAGGATGCCAGGGCGCCTGGGTGGCTCAGTTGGTTAAGCGACTGCCTTCGTTCGGCTCAGGTCATGATCCTGGAGTCCCTGGATCGAGTCCCGCATCGGGCTCCCTGCTCGGCAGGGAGTCTGCTTCTCCCTCTCCCGCTCCCCCCTCTTGTGCGCTCTCTCACTCTCTCTCAAATAAATAAATAAATAATAAAATTAAAAAAAAAATATCAGAGTGCCAGTGGGGCACTGGGCTGACGGCCAGTGCTCAGTAAATGACATGACTGCCCACGGCAGGTTGTCCCGCCCCAGCCCCAGCCTTTCTGGAATGTTCATCTAAGTGAGGGCTGGCCCCAGCTGAGGTTTCCCAGGCACCTCTGACCGTCCATTCCGCTGTGGGTGGCTGGACATCAGTACTGCTCCTCCTAGGTCTCCTCTTCTGGCCCATGGGATGGTCGTGGGGGAACCATCACCTTGAGGCTGGGCATGGCCACGTGCCTTGCTGTGGCCACCAGGTGGAGGCATTTAACCACAGATGCTCCGCCTCCCTAGCTCTCTTCCCACGTTGACAGGCAGGGGCTGTGCGGAGCCTGCACGAGGTCCTGCCTGCACCCGGGGTGGACTCTGAATGAGTGAGAAATACGTCTTTGTGGCTTTAAGCCTCTTGGATTTGGGAATTGTTTTGTTTCCAGTACAACCTTATCTATACCACCGATAAAGCAGGGTTGCCCTGTCCCTGGCCAAGGCTCCCTGGAACGCTCATCTAGAGGAGGGTCAGTCTTAGCAGGCACTTCCCAAGCGTCTCCGACCCGAGCCGATGCCCTCACCCCCAGGAGCCTCTGAGCTTGGCTCTGCCAGCCCCTGGCCATCCCCTTGCCCTGGCCGAGGGCCACTGACCCATGAGCACAGAGAGGGCCGCCCCTTCCCCCAAATATAGGCTCTTATCAGCCAATCTGCTGCAGGACGTTTGGTCATTGTCTTAGTCTAGACATCAGAATGAAAATCTCTTATCAGCTCATGTACTAGGGAAGTTGGGTTGGGCGGTATCAGGGCCAAAATCCCTCTGCCTCGGGCACAGCTGCCGCTGCGGCATCGAACATGAAGCTTGTTGGAAGGGAAACCAGGGGCGAGGGAAGGAGCCCTGGACTGGGAGCCAGTAAGCCTGGGCTCCGGCCCTGGCTCTGCTTCTCACTGTGCGGCCTCAGGGAGTCTCTTCCGTTCCCGCCAAAGATTGAAGAGCCCTGCTTTTTCCTGCCCCAGGGCCTTTGCCCTGGTTATCCCTGCCTAACAGCGCTCACCACTCAGCTCACCGCTCACGGCCTCCCTCTTTACCGGCTTATCTCTTGCTTATTTGGCACATCTCAGCCTGAAACACAGGGTCATTGTGTTCAAAGCAGCCCGCACACCGCCTTCGGAGCACACATTTGTTTGCTTTAATTACTTTAATTTAAGTCATTACTTTAATCACTACTTGTTCAAAGACTGTCTCCTCTCTAGGCTGTGAGCAACATGAAAGTGACAATCTGCCCACCTTTCTGTGACCCAGTCAAGGCTTGGTGAAGGAAGGAGTGATGTGTGTGAACAGACCTGTGAGAGGCTCCCTGACAGCCTGGGCTTGGGGGGGGCGTGGAGTTTAAAGGTGTCCAGCTCCCCTCTCCCCTCCCCTTCTCCCAGGAAGTCCCTCTTCCAGCTCCCTTGGGCAAGGGCTAGGTGTGGCCTAAGTGACTTGGTCCTGTGCTGCCCCCTGGTGTCCACTTCTAAGATAACGGCCCCAGGCCCTCCCGCTCCATGGAGGAAACCGCCTGGGAGTTTTCGCTGTGTTGTTACTGCAGACAACAGCCCTGTGAGACCGGGGTTATTATTGCCCATTTAATCAATGAAGAAAGCCCTCATCTGCCCATTTAGCTGGAAAATATTCATCGAGTACCTATTATTTACCAAGCACTTTGCTGGGAGCTGGTGCTTCACTTTCTACCCCAATGGAGCGTCCATTTAGTCTGCCAGGAGGAGGGAAGACAGTAAATGCCATGAACACACAGAATGTGTGTGTGTGTGAGAGAGAGAGAGAGAGAGACCAGCACGTTGATGGACCAGGCATTAACTGACTCATCCAAGGTCACCCAGATGCCACCAGATCTGAGTCCGGTTGTAATGATCACAGCTGATAGCTACATGAGCCCCAGCGCTGTTCCAGGCGCCAAACTCAGTGTTCCCTACATGTGTGTTAACTTGTTTTATCCTGACAACAACCCTGTGGTTATCCCACCTGCAGAGGGGGAAACAGGACACAGAGAGGCTAGGTAACTTGCCCAAGGTCACTTAGCTGCAAAATGGTGGAACCAGGACTTGAACCCAGGTGTTTTGGCTCCAGAACCTCTCTCCTTAGCACCGTGCTACACGGGCGAATTCTAGGAGCTTTGACATCCAAGGCTTCAGTGATGGTGGCCACAAATCCAGGGCCATGTACCCTCCTTCCCTAGCCAAGAAGGATCAGAAGAGCTCATCCTGGCTGGTCCCCTGTCTCCAAACCATCCAAGATGGCTGAGTAGCATCCTGTCCCATGGCTTGGGGAGATTGGGGAAGAGAGGGTACCATGGATGGCCCCTGCCTCTCACAGGTCTGTTCACACACATCACTCCTTCCTTCACCAAGCCTTGATTGGGTCACAGAAAGGTGGGCAGGTCCCCCCAAACCACAGAAAGGTGGGCAGGTCCACCCAGAACCAACCCTGCTAAGGAGGGAGATGAAGGCCAAGGGTGCAGAGAGCCAAGGAAGGCTTTTCAGAGGAGGTGAGGGGTGGGCCTAGAGAAATGAGTAGGATTTGGATGCACAATTCTGTGGGAGGGGCAGAAGCAGAGGGAATGGGGTGTGCGGCTGCTGGAGGGTGAAAAAATAAAGCTCACTACAGGCTCTGAGGTTCAGGCTTCCCTAGCAGGCTGAGGAACTGGGCTGCCTGTGTGCTGGGGGCCCTTCAGGGGAAGGACGTGGTCAGGTTGGGGCTTTGGAAGAGCCTTGGGCTGCAGAGTGGAGGGGTGGGCAGGGGGCGGGGAAGTGAGACCTGAACCAGGGACACGAGATGGGGGCTGTTGCAGGTGTCCAGGTGGGAGGGGCAGGGACAACCAGGGAACAGGGATGAAGACTCAGAGGCTGAAGCCAAAGGTGAGTTTTGGAATCACAGAATCTGCCCCCTCCACCTACCACTTCCTTTCCTCCAATTTCCCCTCAATCACTCCACTCTGCTCTTGCTTTGTTAAAGAACAGTTTTTCTGACACTTGCTAGCATAGTAAAGAGTTTATTTAAGACTATTGCAATAGGGGAGAGAGGTTGGGCTTAACTCTGAATACAGCAAAGACAGCAGGGGATTTATAGCAAGGAGCAGAGGGGGCTGTCAGTGGATGGGAAATGACTAAGAGGAGGAAGGGTAGGGAAATGTTTGCTAAACTGACCTAATAGGATTCTTGCTAAAGGCAGGCCAAGAACTTAGTAGATATCAAGGGTAGGGGGATTCTTGCTAGGCTGAGCAGAATTTTTTGCTAAAACATACGCACACGTGTGTGACCAGGTGTGAGTGCACATGTATATGCACACATAGACATGCACACATGCCTGTGTATACACATGAACTCATGCACACCCCACACGCACCCATGTACACGTACACATGCATGGACATGGATGCATACGTGTGCATACAATACATACCCATGCGCACACATGTGCACACGACCATAATGTCCACACAGACGGCCATGCATACACGCATGCATGTGCACGCACATGCACTTGTGACACCCTGACTCTGACCCCCCCCATCCTGCTGGGGCAGGACTGCCTTGCCCCAGGGCCTGGCATAGCCACAGCCTGATGACCAGGGCTCCTGGGGTATCTGCTGACTCCGGCCCTGGCCAGACGACCCCACCGATCCTCTGCTGCCACCTTGTGGCCACTTCCCAGATGGCAGCATGTAGGAGGCGAGGTCTTTCCCTGGTTCCCCGTTCTGGGAAACTCTCAGCCACCCTGGAGCCTTGCCCAGCCCGGAGTGCTTGGTTTTGCCAAATGCTGTGGGTGATTTGTGGGGCCTGGAACAGGGTGAGGGTCCCCACTCTCCCCACTACCCCCTAACCCCTTCTTGTCCCCTCTCACCTCCAGGCCTTCACAGTGCTTTCCTCTGCTTGGAGCACCTGCCACCCCCCTTTCTCTGTGAGCTCTTTGGGGGAGACTTAACTGTGCTCTGCTCAGTATCTGGGGACCTCATGTGGCCTCTGACCCAGACAGGTGTTCAATGAGTTGAGGAGTGAGGGAGAAGGAAGGGAGGAAGAGAGAGGGGGAGGGGAGGATGGGAGAAGGCTGGCAGCAGGAGGAAAAGATGGCTTGATAAAGTGTCACCAGGGGGCCGTGGGCCCTGCATCCCAAGAGATCAAAGTTTTAACCAGGAGAGAGAACAAAAGCGTGAGATTTTTTTCACAATCTTTTAATCTGGCTCTGAGTTATTGTTTGCTTGCTATTATTTTTATTAGGAGACGGAGGGAGTCCTCCTCTCTAAATGCCCCCAAAAGGCCAAAGTTATGAGCAGGTGTGTTGTCACCTCCATGTAAGAGGGGGCAGGTCCCCTCGTTCCTCAGTGTAGTGGGGCAGCTGGGGGCCGCCTAATCTGTAGCAGGGGAGGGGCCATCTCTGCAGCTGAAACTTTGAAAACCATGAGAGAAACCTCAGTAGTAGGGGCCTGAAGACCTGGGATGACAACTTGATACTGTTTTGAGTCGATCGCAGAAAACCCCTTTCAACCGGTGTCTCCCTCTTGGAGTTCTGAATCTTTCTCTCACTGCCTTATAAAGAGAAGCATTTAGACTTTTTAAAGGCCTGGCAAGGAGCAAGGGCATCTTGTCTGATATGTGACCAGGAGTTCATTTTGTCAGTGTTACTTGAACACGCATTATGTGCCAGTTCCTGTTCCGAGGTGCAGAGATAGGGCCAGGAATGACAGCAGACAGAATTGCTGCTGGGGAAGGGGGGCCGAGAGTAAGCAGGTTCCCAGAGCTGTATAAAATCATGCGGGCAGTGATGAGGACATGAAGAAGAATAAGGGTATGCGTGTGAATCCCCCTGAAACGAGCAGACAAGGAGGCGGGACCCTGTGATGGGTACCCTGAACAGGATCTTTTAATTGGTTTAATTCTTTTTTTTTTTTTTAAGATTTTATTTATTTATTTGACAGAGACACAGCAAGAGAGGGAACACAAGCAGGGGGAGTGGGGGAGGGAGAAGCAGGCTCCCCGCCGAGCAGGGAGCCCGATGCGGGGCTCGATCCCAGGACCCTGGGATCATGACCTGACCCGAAGGCAGACGCTTAACGACTGAGCCACCAAGGCGCCCCTAATTGGTTTAATTCTTAAAAATTACACAAGTAATGTAGTTTTAGTATAGACAATTTTTGAAAGTACAAGTAAACAAAAAAAGGTGCCCACGATCCCTTTGGCTGCAGGTATCCGCCCGCCTGGGATGGAGTGTTCACACTTGACGTGATTGAAGACTGAATCACTGACTGAGAGAAATGTCCTTTGGAACTACTGTATGATTGTCGTGTTTGAGCCAAGGGACCACCATGCCCTGGGTGTGCCTGTCTCCTGTGGTCCTGTTACCTGGCTGCTTGGGACTCCGTGTTTGTCACTCCGGTCGAGTGCTGGCCTTTCCACACGAGGGGGGCATAAAGGAAGCGGCAGACACAGGCTATGGGCCTGGATTCCAGCCCAATGTAAGCGGTGGCTGTGTTGAGGCCACTTAAATCTCTCCCCAAAGAGATGACCAGGCGATTTCCCAACATAGAGACTGGATCACTTGTAGATAAGTGTCATAAGTATTCGGGCTCAAGTGACGTTCAAGAAGTACACGTTAAAACACCACCACCCAGGGGCAACTGGGTGGCTCAGTCACTTAAGTGTCTGTCTTTGGCTCAGGTCATGATCTCAGGGTCCTGGGATCGAGCCCCGCATCGGGCTCCCTGCTCAGCTGGAAGCCTGCTTTCTCCCTCTCCTTCTCCCCCTGCTTGTGCTCTCTCGCTCTCTCTCTGTCAAATAAATAAATAAAATCTTTAAAAAACAAAACAAAACAAAAAACCCAACACCACCCAGGGGTGTCTGGGTGGCTCAGTTAGTTGAGCGTCTGACTCTTGGTTTCGCCTCAGGTCATGAGTTGTGAGATCGAGCCCCACATCATGCTCCACGTTCAGCATGGCATCTGCTTGAGATTCTCCCTCTCCCTTTCCCTCTGTCCCTCCCACTCGTGCGCGCGCTCTCTCTCCCTCTCTCAAATAAATAAATAAATAAATAAATAAAATCTTAAAAAAAACACAACCCACCCAGAAGATTAGCAAAGTAGCAAGTTGGATGGTATTAAATGTAGGAATGAATGTGGGAAACAGCCATCATGCACCACCAGTTAGGCAGGGGTCGGGGAGGGCAGCTGTAGATACAAACACAAATAGTATGGTCATTCTGGAGAACCATCTGGAACCAGCAAACCCACTCCTTGACTTTACAACCTGGAGAAATCCTTACCCAGAGCAGCACCGTTTGGGATGAACGGGAAGTAAGAGGTACCCCAGGAGCCTGGCACCTGGGGAATGACTCAGTGAGCACAGAGGAGGATGTCCATAAGGGATGCCATTTGGCAAAGAGCAGCTACCAAGTATGTGACCTGATGGCACCTTGGAACAGATCTTAAAAGTAGGGTTAAGTCTAGAGTGGAGCACCATCTGTAAACATGAGCTCCTATCTCATTGGCATTTAGAACTGCAGAAATTCTGTTTGTTCTCCAACCCGCTTCCCACGGTATGCAGCTGCCTTTTCTACGTGGATACTTCTTAGGACTTTTCCTTTTATTTCTGCTTTGAAAATGTTGCCCTGACATCACCCAGAATGTCCTGGGTCCTTTTGATACACAGTTGTTTCTGCAGCTCAGAAGAGGTTCTTTGTGTTGCCTCTTTAATGATAGAGATTGTTTCATTTGTGGGTTCTTGTTCATGAACATCATTTTTTTTTTTATTCATTGCTTGTCTCTTCTTCCCCATTTTTCTGAAACAATCATGCTATCAATTGTGATTTTTATTCATTTGTCTTTTTCTTCCGCGTTCTTCCTTCAAACCACCCATTCGATGATGTGCGGCATCCATGCTTCCGTTTACTATTTACTGTTTAAGTGTGGCTTGGGTCCTGCCTTCGTGCTCTTGGCTTCCTTGCCATCCTTCCCACCCCACATCTCATGCACCCCCCTTTTGCATCTCATCTTGTCACTTTTCAGAGGCTCCCTGCCTTCTTGGGCTTCATGAGGATGCCTGAAATGACCTTTGGCGGGTCATTTTTGAAGGTTTGCTCACCTCCTGGACACGGCCCCGTTTCTCATAAGAGAAAGTACAGTTGCTTTTTATTATTATTATTTATTTATTTGAGAGAGAGCACGAGAGAGAGGGGCAGAGGGAGAGGGAGAGAGAATCTTAAGCAGACTCCCCACTGAATGTGGAGCCCGACGCACTCATGACCTGAGCTGAAACCAAGAGCCAGATGCCCAACCAACCATCCAGGTGCCCTGCAGTTGCCTTGCTCATAGCCTCCATGTTGGTTTTCCCCTCCTTACTCATCCTTGAGTGAGGCTGGACGGCCGATTTGCTCTCTCTTTGCGGGGCTGGGGATCTGCACCTCTGGTCCTCCAGCAGGAGGGCAAGTGGATGTTTGCACATAGCAGTCCAATTTCCTGTCTCTGGCAAATTTTCACGGGGTCTTTGTGACTTGCCTGTCACCTCCATCATCTGCTTCTCCATCCCTCTGAGTGACGTTGGTTGACAGAATTGTCCCCACTGGGGGCATTACCACGGACATTTTCTCATGCCTCCCTCTGGACTGGACTCCATGTCTCAGAAGAGCTGCCTTCTTGCCAACGTTCTCCTCTTCAATTTTTTTTTTCTCCTCTTCAATTTTTGAAGGTTACAGAGGATAGCTCCTCATGTCCTGGTTGGCACGGGCCCTGGGTCAGGGAATGGGGAGCGGGAGGAGGAGAAGGTGTGAAGCATTTTCCTGTTTTTTTCTCTTCAAGATGGCTCTTTGTACTTAGGAAGTATTCTTTTAAAAACCCAAGCTGAGGGGCCCCTGGGTGGCTCAGTGGTTAAGCATCTGCCTTCAGCTCAGATCATGATCCCAGGGTCCTGGGATCGAACCCCACACTGGGCTCTCTGCTCGGTGGGAAGCCTGCTTCTCCCTCTCCCACTCCTCCTGCTTGTGTTCCTTCTCTCGCTTTGTCTCTCTCTGTCAAATAAATAAATGGAATCTTAAAACAAAAACAAAAAAACAAAGCTGAGGGGCGCCTGGCTGCCTCAGTCTGTAGAACATGTGACTCTTGATCTTGGGGTTGTAAGTTTGAGCCTCACGTTGGGTGTAGACATTACTTAAAAATAGTCTTAAAAAGAAAAACCCAAGCTGATCATATGACTCCCTTTTTGAAGCAACTTATCCCCTCCCCCATTGCCCTCGAGTGAGGGTCTGAGTCCCTTATTATGCTTCCCAGAGTTCTGTAGAGGATCCATCATTCCCTCCTCTCCAGCCTTTGTTCCCCACGCTGCCCTTAGACTTGGTGCCCATTCCTCAATGCACCACGCTCTCCACAGACCTCTGTACCTTCACACAAGCTGCTTCCTTGGGCTCAATGGCCTTGCCCTTCCCACTCCATCTCTACCTGGAGGAGACTAAGATAGGGCTCGGGTGCATCTCTTCCAGGAACCCGTCTCTGATGTCCCTGACTGGGTGAGGTTCCCCCCCACCACCACCCCATGCTGCATTCTTTCATCCATTCGTGCCCTCCATGCCTCCTGGATCCAGTTGAGTTTCAGACACTCTGGCATCCCTTCCTGCACTGGACTCTGAGGGGCAGGTCTTATTCACGGTCTCCAGGGCCCAGGAGCAGGGCCTCAATCACTGCGGGCAAATCTACCCGAGCCGAGCCTCCACTAGAAGGCAGCTATGTACAAATGTCCCCTGGAGACCTAATCCCAACGTGCTGGGCTCCTGGGAAGAACAGTCAGAAGGGCCCACCTTCTCTAGCAAGGCAGCTCTAGAATATCCCAGTCTTCTGAAACAAATCCTTCAGCTCTGCCCTTGGCCTGCCCCCGGACCACACATCCTGTTAGTGCAATTTTATTAAGAACATTGTAGAATCCAGGAAAGCATTTGCGGGCAAAGGAAAAAGAGGGGACTTCTGGTCGCGGTACACGCAAACAGTGATAACAGGTAGAAGGCTCTGCCCAAAACCTCAAAGTCTGTGTTTAGAAAATGCAAGGGCAGAACCAACCTCAGATAACTGGACATTCACTAAACTACCCTTTTTTGTTTAGCATTAAAAAGAAATACACACCACGTTGCCTAAATTGCTTTAGAAATCTGCAAAGACCTAGGCATAATGTGTCTTTCCAAAGACAGAATCTCAATCCTCCTTTGCTCGTGGGAACAGAATGTAAAAATAATCACCAGCTTTAGGGTTTGAATGCCACCTCGACAGGAGGAGGTGGAGTGCAGGGGGCAGAGCCGGCCTCACACGTTAAGGTGGGCAGAAATTAGCATCCTGAACTGCCCGCTGTGGAATTGTCATTTAACCAGGTTAAAAAAAGCTATTCCCAAACAGGCTCCTTCTGACGGCCTCAGAGCTGATGTGGAAGCCGCCAAATGTGTGTATTTGTGGAGTGGTAAGTAGGTCAGATATTTCTGTCGCTAATTATTACTTGTGAAAAAATATGTCGTGAGCTTGCCTCAGGGAGAGAGTATCGGAAGCAGCATTGATCTTTGGAAACTCCAGCCAGATTTATCCCTACGGGGCTGGAATCCTGAGGACAGTCAGACGAGGAAGAAAAAATGTCCTAAATCCAGGTGCATGTGGGACAGTTGCGGGAACTCCAGCAGGAAGTCGGGAAATCTGGGTTCTAGCCCCTGATTTTCACTTCCCTCGTCTGGGCTTCAGTTCTCTGGCTGGGTTGGATTTGATTTTCAGTACAAAGGTTCTGATACCATGACCTCATCAGTGGAAGGTCATTTTCTGGGGACCTGGGATTTCCCTTCCGTTTTAGGGGTAGGTTTTTGTGTCCTGGGAGGTATAAAGGAATCAGCTCAGAAGTGCGATCAGCGTATTTTTGGCAATGAATCTTAGTGGAAAATTTTGCAGCACCTGGATCAGACCCACGTTCTTAAATATCTGTTGAGTGTTGAATATGTGTTGTACACTGTGGCAGGCATGATGGACACACTCAAGCATCTGACCGTGCCCACTCCTTTGTGCATCTAGGATTGGTGGTCACCGATTACTTACTTTCAGAGGGTGAGATGATATGCCCAGAGTTACCCAGATAGTAAGCAGCAGAATTAGGATTTGAACCCAGCTTCTCATTCCAGTATTCTAAACCAGCCCCCAGAACTATGCTTGAGTGAGCAGTTAGGGGGACAAAAACGCCCCCTCCCCTTCCCTTGGTTGTGAAGTCTGGATACCAGGGCAAGATGCTGCTCTAGGGGCGCCTGGGTGGCTCAGTCGTTAAACGTCTGCCTTAGGCTTGGGTCATGATCCCAGGGTCCTGGGATCGAGCCCAGCATCGGGCTCCCTGCTCGGCAGGAAGCCTGCTTCTCCCACTCCCCCCTGCTTGTGTTCCCTCTCTCGCTGTCTCTCTCTCTCTGTCAAATAAATAAAATCTTAAAAAAAAAAAAAAAAAAAGATGCTGCTCTAATTAGTTTTCTTTTACAGGTTCAGAGATTTGTCAATGCTTTATGCAAAGCTATGCAGAATATGCAAATGAGGGGTGGCCCTGGTTGTGTTGTAACCAGGATAGTACCTGTGCTTCTCTGATCTGAAAAGTTCTACCTGCAGAGCTTCCTGGTGGCTTGGGCAGCGGGAAGGGTACTGGGCAGCTTTCCACAAGGTCACACCCTCTTACAAGTCCCCTCTAAGTGTACCCAGGAACTGGAATGTAAATGCCCCTGCCATATGGACCATCTTAGTGCCACATATCTGGGCAGGGATGAATTTAGTTGATCTGAAAAGTTCTCGTTTTTGTTTTTAAGCAGGGTGGGCCTCAGGGGCGCCCAGCGGGCTCAGTCGGAAGAGCATACGACTCGATCTCGGGGTTGTGAGTTTGAGCCCCACGTTGGGTGTAGAGATTATTTAAAAGAGAATAAACTTTATAAACAAGTGGGCTTCATTTCCTCATCTCCAAAATGGGTGGATGAGGGGCAGCTGCGGGACTCAGTCAGTGGAGCATGTGACTCTTGATCTTGGGGTCGTGAGTTTGAGCCCCACATTGGGTGTAGAGCTTACTTAAAAAATAATAACAAATAAATTAAAATTAAACTAAAAAAAATAGATGAATGAGCTTAAAGCCCTGTGATGACCTGAGTCTCCGGGATCCCATATTAAGGCTTCTGGAAAGTACCATCCTCTTTTTTTTCAAAACTCTGCTGATGATGACCCTGGCCCTAAGCCCTCTTCAGCACTCAATCCCACCACCCCTCGTTTGCCACCCAC
Organism: Neomonachus schauinslandi; assembly: GCF_002201575.2. NCBI lineage: Eukaryota > Metazoa > Chordata > Mammalia > Carnivora > Phocidae > Neomonachus > Neomonachus schauinslandi. The sequence continues at coordinate 73,763,436 of NC_058415.1, forward strand.
CCCACCCCCTGGAACTGTTTGCCCCACCTTTTCTTCTCACATTTTGCACATGCTGTGTCTGTGCCCCAGCAACCTTTTCTCTCTTCCACCTGTCTAACTCCTGGCCCTTCACAGGCCAGCTTAGATATTACGTCCTCCTGCCCCCAACCCCAGGCAAGCCCAAGCACCCTCAATGCCTAGCTCTCTTGATAGCGTTTATTAGCTGGTTTCTTGTCCTGGTTAACTAGAAACAGAGACCCCCATGCACATAGCCCAGAACTGCCAAAGTAGTCCAGAATTAACATCTAAGGAATTAACAAGTCAAAGAATAAATGCATCTACCCATTTTAGTGTAAAATTGTCCAAAGGAAGCAGTTGCTATAAACCCCCCACCCAGCTTGTGACTTTAGACTAAAAATAGGTATAGGGACACCAGGCTCCTCTAATTCCCTAATATAAATTTTAATTTTTAATAACTTGAGAAATCAGTGAACTATACCTATGGGAAAATGATGAGGAGTCAGCCACATAAATTAATGGAAAGTATGTGTTCACATTATCTAACTATATTAAGTGTGAATAATAATTAATTATAGATTCTACATGCGGTCTTGTCTTAGAGACTCAATGTGAAGGAATTTAAAAAGTCATTCATCACCCCACCCCCCCACCCCGCCCCGTGCTCCACCCCAGGCCATAACATAAAAAGCAATGGCCAAAGAATTTTCCATAATTTATGAAAATCATCATCTTAGAGGAAAAATAACTCTCATTAGCAGCATAATAACTTGGAAAAAGAAGCTGTGCCCAAGTGTGTTTGCTAATGCTCTTGTAATCATTTGGCCCACCCTCCCCTCTTTCCCCTGCATTTATTAATTCTTCCATTCATTCACTGTCTCTGTGGTATATGGAGAGGGGGACTGTTGGCGGATGTGAACGTGAACTCTAGAGCCAGATTGTCTGAGTTCAAAACCAAACTCCTCTACTTTGCAGCTGTGTGGCCTTGGGCAGGTCACTGAACCTCTCTGTGCCCCAGTTTCCCTGTCTATAAAATGGAGGTAATAACAGTACCTACTGATAGGGTTGGTATTGATGGGGAGGGGGTGAATAAACATACAGGTGACATGCTTAGCATAGAGCCTAGGCACTCATTAAATGAGAACTCTAGCTGTGGGCCTGGTGTGCTGGGCACCCCTTAAGAAGGACCAAGCTTCTGTCCTTGAAGAGTTTGCTGACTGGTGAGAGAAACAGTCTATAAATAAGCAAGTTCTCTTCAAATCACAACCTCACGTGTTAACATATGGACGTGAGTAAGGTCTGTGATACGGAGAGATGGGGCTTCTTAGGTCGGTGGGGGGTGCGGACCACTTCTCTGAGGAGGTGACGTTTCGCTCAAGAGGTGAAGGGTAAGAAGGAGCTGGTGACGTGAAGAGGAGGGGGCAGAATGTTCTGGTTATTGTGGGTAGAGCTTGTATGCTCCATCCCCAGGGGTGATGTGTCCTTCCCCGGTGATGAAGGATCTAGAAAAGTCCCTAGACAGTGGGACAGACTTGATAGGTGTGATGGGAAGGAGGTGCGTGAGGCGGTGGGGAAGGACAGATCCTTAGTGTGCGGAAAGCTGGCCTGCTCTCCGGAGCCTGACCTGCCTTGCCACCTCCCCCCCCAAACAGGCAAACAGGTTAAAGGCATAAAGTTAACACCCTACAGGGAATAGAAGAAAATCAGGGGACCCTAGATTTTTGATTGGGAGGCGGTGTTGGAAAAGCCTTCCCAGCCAAGACCAAAAAGGCACAAACCATGGGGCCAAACACGGCTAGATTGGACTCCATCGAAATTAGGGGTTTCTGTCCGGCACAGGAGAGCAGAGACAAAGGGGGCAGGCAGATGCCGAAGCTTGAGACCAGGGAGCTCCCAGAGGCAGAGGGTCAACTGGCCACAGCTCATGAAGAAAGGCGCCCATGAACTAACATCCAAGATATGCAAGGGAAAACTCCACATGGAAGCCGCCTCTGCCACCTCGGAAGGGCGGAACTTAAGCAGGAGACACCAAGGATGCAGGGACAAGAGAGGAAGGCTTGGGGCGCCTGGGTGGCTCAGTTGGTTGGGCGACTGCCTTCGGCTCAGGTCATGATCCTGGAGTCCCGGGATCGAGTCCCGCATCGGGCTCCCTGCTCGGCAGGGAATCTGCTTCTCCCTCTGGCCCTCCCCCCTCTCATGTGCTCTCTCTCATTCTCTCTCTCTCAAATAAATAAATAAAATCTTAAAAAAAAAAAAAAAAGAGAGAGGAAGGCTTGCTGGGGCCCGGGGCCCTGCCCTTGGGGGCTGTTCCCAGCAACACTGAGGACGTGGCACGGTGGCCCTGAGTGGAGGGCCGAGGGCATCCTGAAAGCCAGGCTCTCCCCGACGACGTCAAGCCCCTGGCCTAGGGCTGGTTATGCCGAAGGAAGGGGAGCCCCCCAACGCCCCCATTCACACAAATCACCACGTGCCTGCTAGCCAGGAGGGGGTGCCTTTGCTAGTTCTCACAGAGGTGCCATTGGGGCTGGTAAAAGTGGAAAGACAAGGGAACAGAAGCAAAAGTAAAACCCTTCCTGTCCTCTGAGGCTGAGCGCACACTTGTCTCCTTCAAGGACCTGGGAGCCATTTCTTTGCTCCTCCGAGCGCCCCTGGCACACTCCCCACTCCACTTGGGAAATCATGAGCAGCTAGAAGGTGGAAAATCACTTATTTGTCATCTCTCTCTCTACTGATCACCAACAGCAGGCCCTAATAAAAGCCGCTGAATTGATTTCCTATTATCTGGCACTTCAGAGTGGCATGACACCACCCTACATTAATAAATGTGTCAATTGCAATGAAGGGGAAATGGTGTGACCTCAGAATCAAGATTTTAGGTTTCTGGTCTCCTTCCTATCACCAACCTGATGGGTTAACTTACGAAAAGGAGTTTTCCTCTCGGGGGTCTCAGTTTCCCAGGAGTGGCTCCTCGGTGGAAGACATGGGCTGGATTTCCTTCCGACGATTTCCCTTTCCTCCTGGCTCAGTTTGCCTGCATTTCCTTTAAAGTTAGGTGCTGCCAAGCTATTGGGTTCTGGCTGATGGAATGTGGATGGAAGTGGTATATATATATTTTTTAAGATTTTATTTATTTGACAGAGAGAGACACAGCAAGAGAGGGAACACAAGCAGGGGGAGTGGGACAGGGAGAAGCAGGTTCCCGGGGCTCGATTCCAGGAGCCTGGGATGATGACCTGAGCCAAAGGCAGACGCTTAACGACTGAGCCACCTTGGCACCCCAGAAGTGGTATATTTCACTCCCAGGTCTGATCCAGGAAAACCTCCCCGTGTGATTTCGTATGTTCTTCTATGTGCTGGTGGGTTGCAGGGGATCCCACAGAGCCCCGGTTGAGAAGGAGACCAGGTCCCCAAGTCACCTCTTGTAGGAGAAACACCCAGAAAAGTTTTATAACCAGAAACACCCTCGCTGGACAGTTGAATGAGCAAAATTAAGCATTTATTGTGTTTTTGACATTGACACTTGGGGTTGTTTGTTACACCCGGTGTCCTCCTGACTTACCCATTTCCTTTTGACCCAAGCCAGACGACACCTGAGAATGCCTTAATTTGTATGATGCTCCTCCATTTTTCCAATTGATGTTTTGCAATCCAACTCTTTATCCTATTCAAAAGTAGCTAAATAGACTGACATAGCGGCTGAGTATCGAAAAAGATGCAGAGTCCTCCCCGCATCTACTTCCTACAAGCCACTTATCCTGGAACCAAAGGGGTGTCTGGAAAGAGCAAGACTGCTGGTACCTCTTCCCCGAAAATGCATTCATCATCCCCCGTTGTTCCCAGGATGAAGCCCAAGAGCTCATGCCTGCGAGGCCCTATAAGAACCAGCCCCTGTTTATTCTCCCACTTCCTGTCCCACGTTTCAGGGAGCACACCAGGGAGCCTTTCCACTTTCCCCTCGGGGGTCTCGGCGTCCTGACCACCCCTCTTCCGTCCTATCCAGTCCTATCTGTGCACTTGCTTTCATTCACAGCCTCCTTCCAGGTTGTAAGTCCTGGTTCGTTTTGAGTCTCTCCCCCTGAATGTCAGTTTCCCCCCGCCATGGAAGGACCAAGCCTGCCTGGCTTTTTGCGGGATCCCCACACCCACCACCAGCCCTGCCTCGCTGACAGTCCTCGTGAACAGATGTGGGTGGAGCAAACGCATCAACCAATCGATGAACAAACAATGAGGGGAACCAATGGGCTTGCATCGTTGGAGAAGACGTCTCGTCCAGCGTTCTTCTGGGGAGACACCGGTAGTTCTTGGAAGGTATAACTTCTCCCAAAGAATGAAAAAGTCATCTTTTGATGCATTCGTTCCCAGTGAATCTGCAAAGCCATGGCTCGTCCACAGAGAGAGATCCCATGAAGGGGCACCAGGGTCGGCCACCTAATTCTGCATCTTTTTTTTTTTTTTTTAAAGATCTTATTTATTTATTTGACAGAGAGCGAGAGAGCACAAGCAGCGGGGAGGGACAGAGGGAGAAGCAGACTCCCCGCTGAGCAGGGAGCCTGAGATCATGACCTGAGCTGAAGGCAGGTGCTTAATCGACTGAGCCACCCAGGCGTCCCTAATTCTGCATCTTTTATTTATTTTTTTATAAGTAATCTCTCCACCCAACGCACACCTCGAACTCACGACCCCGACATCAAGAGTCACACGCTCTACCGAGCGAGCCAGGCAGGCGCCCGTAATTCTGGATCTTGATCCGAACGCCGAGACTTTATTAAGATGAAAAATAAAGCCTGAGGTGCCAGGCTGGAAGGTACGATTAGTGTTTCTAGTGTTTCCGCAGCAGACAGTCGGGAGGGGAGATCTTTCACCGCGAAGGCTCGCCTTTTCATAGGCGCAAACTCATCTCCATGGCAATTGTTTTCTCTGCCATTTCCCTTGAAGCACCCATTTGTGTTTCTTGATTTCCACACGACGATGGCCTTGTTGGGTCCTGTTAGATAGAAACAAGACAAATGCTCCAACAACACAGTCTTCTGGCAACCAGTTTCCCTCTGGCTAATTACAACGACAGGCGCGAGATGCCCCTTCAGGTGGAGGAAACAGAGCGGCCTGACGGTTAATTTAAATAACAAATAGTGTTCGTTCGGCCAGCGGCTGATGGTCCCCGACCCCTCAGCGGTTCCCCATCAGCAAATGGACCTGTTCCTTCAGCCTAGCAAGGTTATAAAAGGCCAGGCCAAGAGCCCCCACCCCTCGAGACTCCCCAAAATGCCAGTACGGTTGGGCGAGGAGCGCCCAAGACAAAAGCCTGCAGGACCAGACCCTCTGTGCCCTCCCTGAGGTCTGCCAGCCCTGGTTTCATCCCTTTTCGCCCCTATGAAAGGAAACCTGTGTGCCCTGACCTATCACTGCTGTTCGGTTAATGATTGGCATAAATATTACTTTCCAATGACACGGAATTTGAATTTTCCCCCCAAAGCATTTGCTAGGTTATTTTGCTCCTGTCCTTACAAATCATCCCTATCCATTTGTCTGCGATTTCATCTGAGTCACTGTCTGGGCTAGTGGGGGGTGGGGGGTGGGGGTGGGAAATGTGCACGTGTCCTTCTTCCAGACACTGGGAAGCAGATCCAGCCCGGAGGGGCCGGGCCCAGCTAGACAGAGCACGAATCATAGGTTGTTGGTGCTGGACGAGCCTTAGTAGTGGCAGGGAAACTGAGGCCGGGAGAGGGGCAGCATGGCATTGCATTGGGGTAGAGCCAGGTTTGGGCCTACAGTTACTCCTTACTCCCCCAGGGCTCCACACTGCATCCCAGCCATCCCCCAGGGCAGGAAGAGAAGGCCAGACGTAGGCCAGCTCCCTCTCTGCCCATGAGCTGCCAGTCCTGTTGGGCTCCTCAGCTCCATTCCTAGTGTTCCCTCCCCACCTGGCCTTGTGGTGGGGGGCATCTGGTCGACCCAGCTTTCCTTCCCTAGTCCCCGTGGTCCTTGTCTTCAGGGAGCTGCCCCTTCCTCGCTTGATGTGGCTCAGGTAGGGCATCCTCAGATGTTAGAGTTCGATTGGTCTGGGGTATGGCTTGGGCATCAGGATTTTTTAAGAATGCTTCAAGTGGTTCTAGAAGGTATCCAAGTTTGAAAACCACTGCTTCCTCCCCTGACCCAGGGATGGGCAGGTGGACCAAAGCGGGCCAATCAGCATCCCTCCCTGGGATTGCACTGCAGGTATAAGAAGGTCTCTCTTTAAAGGCTGTTAGCAGGAATGTCAGCCTGTCTGTGCTCAGCCCCTAGCCACCCTCTGTGGTTGCTCCTCTCCTCGCACGGGCTTTCCAGCCCCTTGGGACCACAGGTAGCACCACTGGGCGGCAAACTGGACGTGCATCTCTGCAGATGGTCTCTCTTTCTCTTGGAAGGGCTTCTTTCTCATGAAGTCCTACTTAACCCAGAAGAAGCAAGTACTCCTGATTTGTTCTGGGAGACCATCCTGGCTCCCGCTTGGATTGGGTCTGGTGCTGCTCTCTTGGACTGCCACAGTCCTGTGTGCTCTACTGAGGACCTCCGCACTGCACGGTCATCATCTGTCCACACCCATGCTCCTGCCAGACTGGGGGCTTCTCTGAGGCAGGGGCTGTGTCCTGCTCCAGTCCACCCCCCGCCAAGGCGGGTCCGATGAATCTCTGTTTGGTGAGTCATATTTAGTTCTCAGAAGCATGGGGTAATCACCTAGCCACGGGGCTGGGGCTCATCCTGTTTCTCAGTGTTCCTGAGAGGGAGGGGAAGATGCGAATGGCAGAGAAAGGGGGTGTCACAGAACAGTGGGGGGAGACAGGGAGGCAGAGGAAGAGGTGGAGAGAGGGGGAGGGGGGAGAGTGAGGGAGATGGAGAGAGAGGGAGAGAGGTGGAGGGAGAGGGAAGAGGGAGGAAGAAAGAGGGGGGTGGAGAGGGAGGGGGAGAGAGAGTGGGGGGAGGGGTGGAGGGAGAGGGCAAGGGGAGGAGGGACAGAGAGAGAGGGAGAAGGGGAGGACACAGTCCTTCCCAACTCTTCTGTTCCTTCACCTGACAGACATTTTCTCAGCCCTACTCTGGGGCATACAGAGAAAATTTCCCAGCGATGAACTAAAGAGCAGATGATTAAAATAAAACCATCAGTCACGTGGTCTTTTGGAAAAAAGAGTAGGAGATTCGCAGAGCCCAGCCTTTGTGGGAAGTGTTTTGATTCTTGGCTCTGCAGGGCAGGCCAAGCTACTGCCTGGTGACAAGGAGGTCACCTTCGATGCGAGAAATAGGGGACCCAGAGTTGCCTCCTGACACTTTGACGGGCTCTAGGATCACAGGTGTTACTTTTCCTCCCCAAGAAGTTTCCAAAGTGTGCAGCTACCTTACAACCAACCTCACGGCACTGTCTCCCCGTGGCCCCAACCCCAGGGGGTCCTTTGGTCTGTGGCCTGAAAGGTCACCAGAAGTGGCCATGAAAAAATTGCATTTTATAAACCTGCCATTTGATAAGAACTGTGTTTATAAAGCTACAAAACAAAAGGAATCAATGAACAGGAACACCGTACGGGGTTGTTTTGGTGACGATCAGAAATCCAACTCAACCTAGCTTAAGCGAGCAAGGTCATTTATTGATTCACTGTCTTGGGAATGTGTGTGGCTAAGAAATAATACAAACTGTCTCAGGTTGGAGTAAGGAAAAGGTGTCATGTGTCTCACAGAATGCTCAGAGGTGGGAAGTCCCAGGGCGGGGAGAAGGCTCAGCACTGCCCTCCGCTGGGCCGCAAGGTGGCTGGAAATCCCTAGCCCCCACCCACCAGGGGGGAAAATACAAAAACAGAAAAGAAGAAAGGAAGGAGGTCCACCAGCAGAGTTCTGATGGTATCTATCAGTTCTCTATTGCTATGCGGCAAATCACCCCAAAATGAAGTGGCTGAAAGTAACAACCACACCCGTTCATGAAGCTCTGGGGCAGCTCAGAAGTTCCGATCCCAGCCAGGTTCGGTGGATCTCAGTGGGGCCTGGTCACCGTCTTAGACTCCAGTCAGTGTGGTCCTAGGAGGGCCACCTTCCAGGGATATAGGGAGCGTGCTGAGGAATAAAATAAGATTCTGTGAGCAAATAAGTTTGGGAGGAACATGTATCGTGTGCCAGCGTTTCAGGGTCTGGGAGCACATCCAAAACCAAACCCCAAACAGACAGAAACCCCGCTTGGGGCTTATAGTCTAGTAAGAAGGTTGCAGAGTTTTCTTTTCTGCAGGATTTCTCAGAGCCTTTAATATACTAACAGGCATCACCCAAAGCGGGTAAGACATACAGCGTTTCCCAGAGTTATTGGACCTCCGGAATAAGAACTGATGTTCTTTGAAGTAGACTTTGAGAAACACTAACTCCGTTCAACCTCCTGTTGTACAGATGCAGAAGTTGAGGTCATATTCAAGGTCACCCAGGCAGAGCAAGCCTAGGACCCGTGGTCACCTGACTCGCTGCACAGGGCTCTTCCACAGCCTTTCCCCTTGATCTTGAAGATCCTTCCTCCCTCCCTCCTTCCTTCTCTTTCTTGCAAACCTGGCTTCAGAGCGCCAAGATTTGGGAGGCTGAAATGAACTCAGACGCTTGGGATCAAGGGAGCTGGGAGCTGGGAGCTCCCATGCTCTCCACAGGGCCTCCTGGGCCCAAGTCGTGCGCAGACGTCACACCTCCGACCACATCAGTCATGTTCCCTGACCTCTCCCTGAGCTCAGCCCTGCTGATGTGAGCAGCTGGACCCTTGGGGGTCCCTTGGGGAAAGAGGCAAACTGGGACATGGGAAGACAAATGAGATGATGAGGGGGAAGGCCATCCTACAAAAGTATGGCCCACAGCTTGCGGCTTGGGGAAGCTGCCTGCTTTCTTGATCAGACTGTCCTCCGTGGACGTCCTTGGATGCTCTGATGGCCCCCAAGCTATTCCCTGAAGTATGGGGACCATGCGGAGTGGACAGAATCTGGTAAGTTCTTTCCGTGTCCAGGATGTTGTTCATGCAGGAACCAGGGCAGTGGGTGAGCACAGAGGGGGAAACTTGGTACGCAGACATAAAATCACATACAAGATGTCATCGAGTGAGGGCATCACTTGGTGGAGTTGGGACTAAAGCCCAGGTCGCCCTGTCCTTTCAAGACACCCATGCTCTACTTTTTTAAAAATTTAATTATTTTATAGCTCTAGAGCTGGGGGAAGGGGCAGAGGGAGAGGGAGAGAGAGAATCCTCAAACTGACTCCTCACTGAGCGCAGAGCCTGACACGGGGCTCGATCCCACAACCCCGAGATGATGACCCGAGCCGAAATCAAGAGCCAGAGGCACAAGTGACTCAGCCCCCCAAGCGCCCCTCAAAATGCCCACGCTCTTAACTAAGAAGTGAACTGTCTTCAGGAGACGGGAAGTAGGAATGAGGATTCCAACTCTGAGGACCTCAGATGTTTCGGAGAAGCGAGTAAGACGCTATTTGTCAGAGAATGTTGACAGCAATAGAGTGAAGGGGAACAGCATTAACTTACGTCTCGGGCCCTGTTCTGGGTGCTTCTCAAACGATATTGCGATAATAAACATCGCACTTTGCTGACAAGGAAACAGGCTCATGGGGGTAAAACCAACCAGCACAGGGTCACTGGCCAATAATGGCAGCGTTGGAGAGAGACCTTAGTTTGAGCTGAAAGCTGAGTCTTTCCACACGTGGCCTGCCACGCCGCCCAGAGTGCTCAGGTTGTGGGCAATTACTCTCCTTGAAAATGGTCTATCAACTAACCATTTAAGAATATAAACCGCCTTACCCACCTAAAGTGGGTGCACCTGCCCTCCATCAGAGCCCGGCATCCTTCCCTTTCTGGAACTTTCCACCTCTCCCTTCCCTCTTGTACTTGCTTCATGAAAACACTAAAACCTCATAATGAAATAAAACAACTGGCCTCACAACAAATAACAGCCCCTTCAACTGGCTTCTTTCTTCTCCAAATATTTCTTTAATATTGTGTGTTTGATTTCAAGACATTTCAACAACCCCCCTCAATGATCTTAACACTTTCCCTGAACTAGGAAAATAAGAAATAAAACACTCTACTGGGAAGAAAAGGAAAATTGTATGTTCTTTTGTTTACACGAGTGTACAGAAAATCATTACAAATCTCCTTGTGGCCTTGGTGATTTTCCATTGTGATATAGAAGGAGAAATGGATAAACTGGAATTTGCAACCAATCTCCAGGGATTTCTTTTCTATTTGGGTGACCCCTGAAAGGCTTCTGGGCACATAGCTATTTTTGAAAGAAAAGAGGAAACGCTGAGGGCTGACCACCATTAACAATAGTTCACCCAGATGCTAACTTATTCTAATGTTTGCTTGTGTTTATTTTTACTTAATCTGATGTTTTGATGCAATTGTTGGCATTTTGTTTTTGACCTTGAACTGGTATAATTTATCTTGGGCATGCGCAGAAAGGCAGTGACCAAGGTGCTGCCTATTTTCTTAAATTATGACCCAGCCACGTGACGTCATTCGAGTGAGGTCATCTGGGGTGGGGGTGGAGTGGAGGTACTGCTTTGATCTTAACTGTGTGATCATAATTCACCCCTAGGCTGTCTGGAATAGGAGTTTGCTTCCTTTCACCCAAGGCTCCCACTCAGAGGCCTTTACATTTCGGGAAGATTTTGAGCCAAGTCCTGACCGAGGAATTCTGGATGCAAGATGTGCAGAGTCAGGATGAAACGGTGCTTTCCTAAAATTCTGCACTATGTAAATTCTAGGAATAGTAGACGGAGCACTGGATTGGGAGTCAGTTCCTATAGTTCTCCCATAAGCCCTGGGACGAAGGTTGTTGTTACACCTGTTTTATAGATGAAGGTACGGAGGCATGGAGAGTTGACCTGATTTGCCCAAGCCAGCACGCATTGGAGCCCTGGGTTCGGGACAGGCTCCTCCCTCTGGAGGCTGCGATCCTGAGGACCAAGCACAGTGCATCTTCAGATCTGCTGTGTCACCTCGGTCTCTTCCCTCCCTTCTCTGGGCCCCGCGTCCTCTTCTCTGAAATAAGGGGGCTTAGCTGAATGATGTCTAGGATCCTTTCCAACACCAACTACTAAAATGTTGTGATTTTCCCCAAAGTCCAGCCGGGGAATTGTGGTCAAGTTTCCTCTTCCCAGAGTAAAGAGTGACAATGGTATGGATGAAGAGAAGTAGCATTTCGCAATTGACTTCTCTGTCCTTATCTCTGTTCAGTCTGCACCATAATTTAATGAGGGAGGGGCTATTATTTTACAGATATGGGAACTGAAGTTCGGAGAGGGGCTGTGTTAACACAGCTGGGGCTGGTGGAGCCAGGATTAGTCTCCATGTTCTCATAGTACCTTGTTCCTCCCCCCATCATCTCGGGATTATGTGTGTCCACTCCAGACCATGGGTTTGGAGTGTCAGGGACCATGTTCTCTGTATCTCTAGGAGCCAGCACGGAGTCTGGCCCAAAACAGATGGTCCATAAACAGTGTTGCCCCAAATAGATGGTCAATAAACAGTGTGGAATAAATGAATGAGCCCAACACTCCAGAGCCCCTTTCTCCACTGAGCTGACTGCACAGCTAACCTCCCACTCTGTGGGAGGGAACAAAGCGGGTTTGGGGAGAGGACCTCAGAAAGAGATTTCAGTTATGGGATCAACAGCTTGGACTGAGTTGCCAGATGCCCGCCCTCCTTCACGAGCTGGGAAATGAGCTCAAAGCAGCAAAATGTTTTGCCGAAATGTTTTCTCAATGAACCCTTGGTGAACCAAGATAGTAACCTCAAATCCTTTCTCCTGCTGTCTGTATTGTAGTTAGAAAAGCTTACTCTTGAGTTTTACCCTTTTCTTTGTGCTTTTCAGTATTTTGAAAATTTTATATAATGATTTTAATTTTTTAAAGATTTTATTTATTTGAGAGAGTATGGGGGGGAAGAGAAGAGGGAGAAGGAGAAGCAGACTCCCCGCTGAGCCGGGAGCCCCGTGTGGGGCTCGATCCCAAGACCCCAAGATCATGACCTGAGCCGAAGGCAGACACTTCACTGACTGAGCCACCCAGGCGCCCCATGATTTTTCAAAAGCAAAGTAAATCTTTATTTTTTAATTTTTATTTATTTTTTATTTTTTTAAAGATTTTATTCATTTATTTAATTGACAGAGAGACAGTGAGAGAGGGAACACAAGCAGGGTGAGGGGCAGAGGGAGAAGCAGGCCCCCCGCAGAGCAGGGAGCCCGATGCGGGGCTTGATCCCAGGACCCTGAGATCGTGACCCGAGCCTGAGCCACCCAGGCACCCCAAATGTTTATTTTTTTAAAGGTAGGATCAATAATGAGATTGGATCTTTATTGTTCGGTACTGTGGAAAGTAGCAAAGTGTTTATTTGGGGGTATCATATAAGAATTGTGGCGCTGAATTAAAGAGTACTTTTTTTAAAAAGGAAAGAAAGCAGTATTCCATCTGGCAGGGCAAGTTGGAAAGCCTGCTGCTACCGCTGAGGCCCACAAGAGGGCATCTCAGGGTCGTCAGGACGCAAAACTCAAGCCCGAGATCTACCTCCTCAGCTGTAAATGGCCAAAGAGCAGGTTCTGGAATCTCAGCAGTGACCCTGCTTCTCCAGCACTTTACATTTGACATTAGCCTCTTTCTCTTCCCCTTGTTATTAGAGCCTCACAGATCTCATCCTCCCAGCGATTTCCACTCCTGGGGGCATCTGTGGTTCTCTCTTTGCCTGGGCGTGAGTGAGTGAGTGAGCGAGCGAGCGAGCATCTGGGGTGAGCAGAGACATAAACAGGCTGCTGTAAGCTGCACAGCTGGCTGTACATCTGGGAGTTCTTTCAGGAAGATACGGAGCTCCCACCCCCTTTTCAAAACTCTGGGTCTGCAACAACCATATTAAAGGCATTTTTTTTAACCAACCTTGTCAAAGTCAGCCTGGTTTTTCAGAGTAGGGGAGGGAAAAGCAAGGCACCATTTCTCCTGAAGAAGAGAGTCACAAGGGCCCGAGGTGGGAAAGTGGGGAGCATGTCTTCTCTATGACACTGAGGAGGGAGGGACAGAGGGAGCCAACATGGCTGAAACCCCTTAGAAGCACTTTGCATATGTCTCCCTTCTAGAACCCACAACAATCCTGGGAGGGAGCTGTCACTATCCCCATTTTACAGATGGAAACACTGAGGCTCAGAGAAGTTAACTCATCTGCCCAACATCACCCCCTCTTCCAGTTCTTTGGGGACACACAGAAGCTAGACTTTAACCCCAGAGGGGCCCAGGCTCTCCCAGCTCCACCCCTATCTCTACTGAGGCACAGACAGGCTTGGGAGTAACTTTCCAGAGAAGGGGAGGAAAACAGGCATGGGTTAGGGCTCAGGCTCCAGACCCAGGAGGAAATGACCGAAGTGAGAATTCTAGCGGGCTACAGGGAAGCTCATCTCTGGTTCGAGCGTTCGGTGAGCCAGTGCATGAAATCTTTTATGTTTTCCCCCATTAATGCATTCTGTACTTACACTTCTCACTATAATTACTCTGCAGTAATTAACAAGGGAAAATAACACATCTGGGTCTATATGGCAACCCCAAACAGATGTACAAGAGGCGCAGGCGCATGCAGGTCCTTCCAGTTACTTGACAAATAGGTATTGAGCGCCTACTAAGCACCAGCCTGTGGAGGTGCTGGGGGCCCCGGTGGTGAGCTGTCAGGGCAGGGTCCCTGGCAGAGGGGTGAGGGGCGGCCGATAGTCTCGTCAAAGATGTCGGGGAAATGATAAGGGCTTTGAAGACCATAAAACAGGGGGACACGCGGCCAGATCAGCCTCTCCCTGGAGGTGACATCTGAGCCGAGGCCCGTGGAGTTCTGGGGAGAAGGTGCCAGGCTGGGGGAAGGGCAAGTGCCAAGGCTCCCGGTGGGAACCAGTTGATCATGTTTGGAGAAGGCCCAAAGGCCAGCGTGGCTGAAGCAGAGCCATGGGGCAGTGTGGGGTGGGAGAGGGGCCAGAGAAGGAGGCGGTCGAGACCCCGTGGAGCTGGCGAAGCCACCAGAAGGCAGTTGGATGCTACCTGAAGCACAACGGGAAGCCCACTAAGGGAGCTTTAAGCGGGGTCACGGCAGAATCTGAATGACATATTTTAAAAGGACCCCTGGCTGCTCTTTTCATCCGCACGGAGACTAATCTGTATCGGGGAGGCCAAGAGAGGAAGAGGGGAGACCGGTGGGAGGCTGTTGCCGAGGGAGGAGGACAGGGCTCTGACCGGGAAGGGAGGGGCGGACAGAGAGGGGATGGATTTGGAGCTTGGTGCGGAGCTAGAGTCTAGGGGATTCTCTGATGGACTGAATGTGGGGGGTGAGACGCAGAGAGGAATGAAGGGACATTTCGTTACGGGTGTGACCTGTGGGAATCCACACACTCACGCCTGCACCACGGGCACCTTCGCTCCTTCAGCCACGCCGGCCGCTGGCTTTACACTCCATCCCCTCCGGGCCCTGGGGGCGGAGCAGCGAGGGGCGGGCCCTGCCCTCACACGTGACCTACTGCGGGTGTATGAAATGACAGACTGGGGTGCGGGCAAGGCGGGAGGGGGGGGGCAACGAGCTGCTCTGATCCGGCCGCAGTCTGGAGGGAAAGCGGCTCCACTAAGATCCGAACAAGGGGGCGACTTTAACCAGGGGCAAGGGAAGAAAAGGGAACAGTGTTTCAGGCAGAGGGAAGGGTATGTGTGGAGGTGTTTGAAGGGAGGCTCTCTGGGTGGAGTGGCGGGAACAGGGCAGGTGGGCGATGTGGGGGAGGCTGGGGCCATCCCTCATGGGCATGGCTAGGGCCAGCGTCTCCCCCTCCCACCCGCCCCCGGGCAATGGGGAGCCACCCATGGGGCTTGAACAGAGGAGCGCCCAGGACTCTGGTTGCTGAGTGGGCCGGACTGGATGTGGCTGTGGGGACACAGAGGCGGAAGCTTGGGGCTGAGAATCCTACGGCACGGGGCTGCAGGTGACACAGGGCCTGGAGTGAGCTTTCGTTTTCATTCTAGAAAAACAAGGTGCTGAGATACTTCTTGCACCTGGAGTTTCTGGAGTAAAAGTCACACCCACCATACACACATGTATGCATTTGGAAGGCTCCACACCAAAACCTTAGTGCTTTTTATCTCTGGGTGCTGAGGGTGTGGGGAGTTTTTTCTCTTCGTTTTGGTGTGTTTTTGCATTCCATATGAAACATGGATTTCTTGTGTAATAACACACCCTAATAAACTCAAAAGAAAAACCCTTGCCTTGAAGACAATGGCCCAAAGATGTGCAAATTTCCTTACTGTCTCCTCTCTCCCTCCCCACCCCCTGCAAAAGAGCCCACCCTCCCTCCACCCGTGGGCCTGGGAACTGGGTTTCTTTTTTTTTTCTTTTTTAATTTTTTATTTATTTGCGAGAGAGAGAATGAGAGAGAGCATGAGAGGGAGGAGGGTCAGAGGGAGAAGCAGACTCCCTGCTGAGCAGGGAGCCTGATGTGGGACTTGATTCCGGGACTCCAGGATCATGACCTGAGCTGAAGGCAGTTGCTTAACCAACTGAGCCACCCAGGCACCCCTGGGAACTGGGTTTCTTAAGAGAACACAGGCGGCTCTGATTCCATGGACCAAGCCTTCCAGCCTGGCAGGGTCCTGGGGCTGGTTGGAGAGGCCACACTGTGAACCTCCTCCCTCCCCCACAGACCTGCCCAACCCCTACTCTGCCCACAGCAGGGAGGGGTCCTCAGCCATCTTTAATTCGCAATCACTGTGGGAGGCACTCCAGGTGGAGGGTACAGCAGGTGCAAATGTTTGAGGTCAGGCGGCAAGGAACTCCTGAGGAAATTAGGAGACTGGAAAGAGTGATGCGTGGAGCTGGGCAGGGAGGAAAGGCCAAGGAGGTAGGACTAGATCTTGCAGACTCTTCTGGGAATGTGGGCTCTCCTGAAGGGCAGCAGGACTTGTGGTGGTGGTGGTCCCTGACACAGGTGAGGGAGCTCAGAGTCCTTGGGAACTTGGGGGCACTGAGGCTGGAAGCCAGGTCTCCGTGTGCCTGGGGAGCCCCTCCCGCCCCCCAGGCTTGCTCAGGCTCCTTCCTTTTCTTCCCCAACCTGTCCCACCAGTAGCAGGGCATCGGAGGTGGGCTGAGACACCCACAGACAAAGCCAACCCCTCCTATAGGGACAGAGGCAGGAGTTGAAAAGGAAAGTCCTTGAGGGTGGTGGGAAAACGGGGGTCCCCTTACAGGCAGAGACTGGGACAATCCGTCTTGGAACCTCTGCAGCTGCTGGGGATGGGGAGGAGAAGGGTAGGGAGGTGAAGGAGGAGGGAGAGAGGGCCTTGGGACTTGGCCCTGCACATCGATTACCCATGTAACTCTCTAGCCAGGCCTTGCGAGTCCCTGGCCCCTCCTCCTGGGTCTCAGTTTCTCCTTCTGAGCAAGGTGGGACTGGACCAGGAGGCCTCCTGGAGTCCTTTCTGCTGGTTTTCTATCTCCCCCTTCCCCTGCTTCCTGGTCTGGTGGCTTTCTTACTCTTTGTGTGTATTGGGGGGTGAGTGGCCAGGTAGAGTGAGAAATGCGGCTTATAGACATATGTGGGGGTTCGGGGAATCATGCTGGGTTCCGGAGCCGCCCACACGTGGCGGATCATCGCGCTTCCCTGCTTCCAGTAATTCTGTGCTGGTCCTCCAACCTTCTCCCTCTTCCCACCTCCCTCCGCCTCCTCCCTCCTCCCTGAGCGCTCCCCTCTACTCCCCAACCCCCGCTGGCTTCTCTGGCCCGGAGGGACCCTCTACAATTATCCCTCCTGCCCCGGGCTCCCTTAGGAACGCTCCCCGCGGGCGCTCGCCCTCGCCGCGGCAGGCAGGTGCCCCTGGGGATGTCGCCAGGCTGCGCGGTGCGGCGCGGGCTCCGCTCGGGGGCCCGAGGCCCGCGAACTGCCTAGTCAGCGCGGCCGCGTCGCTGCGCCCTGCGGGCCGGGTGGGGGCGGCTGGGAGCCGAGAGGGGGAGGCCCCCCCGCCGCGCAGCTCGCGCCCGCTCCCGTCTCCCAGCCCGACGCCCCTTCGCGCTCGGGCCCCCCCCCCCCCCCCGACCAGAGAGCGCGCGCGACTGGGGAGCGGGGCATCGACACTTGGCTCTACACCTGACTTCCTGTTGACCTTGACCCCTCTCTGATCTGTGTCCTCTTTAGAAAACTATGGAGACCGTAGTAGTACTTCACCCTGTGAATGATAAGTGCTTGCCAAAACCACCTGGTGAGCACGGACTAGGGATGCTAGCCTGGGGAAGGGGACTCACGTTGTGGTCTTTTTTGTGCCTAGAGTGGTTAAAATGACAGATTTGCAATCAAGCCGCCTGGATTCTAATCCCAGGACGCAATGACCTGGGGCTAGTCACTCCGTTTTTCTGTGCCTCAGTTTCCTCCTAGGTGAAGTGGGGATGGTGTTAGTGGTACCCACTGTGGTTAGTTTGAGAATTCGGTGTGTTCATACATTTAAAGTGTTTAGAAGATTGACAGGTACATGAAGTGCCCATTAACCCTTTCCTGTTGTTAGCATCTTCCCGTTTGCAGATGGGTAACTGATTCCTTCTGCAGCTCCTTGGTGATGTTAAGCTCCCTGGGATTCCCCATTTTGCTTCCCTGTTGGTCTTGGCTCCCAACCCACTCCTGCCTTCTCTCCAGGCCATTCCTCTGAGGACAAGGCATAGCTGGCAGGGGAAGCCAGAGAGGCCACCCGGGGTGGGCTAGCTCTGAGCTCTTGAGGGAGTTTAACCAACTTCACTTTGAGGCCCTTGACCTAGAGGGCGCCCCTTGTGTTGACTGCCTGGGGCAGTGGGCAGAACTCTGGGCTCAGAACTAGCCCTGGAAACTCCTGCTGGCTCTGCAGAGTGATGAAAAGATCCCAGGGTACAGACCTGGATTTAAATTCTGGGTTTAAATTCTGTCTCTGCTGCTTATGCTTGGTGTCCTTGGGTAAATCACTTCTCAGAGTCCAGTTTTCTTAACTGTAAAATGGAACAGTAACACCTACCTCGTGGGATAATGCAAGGCTTAGAGCCAAGTATGCAAAGCCCCTCCCATTGTGCCTGGCTCTCATTACACGCTAACTGGCATTATTAGGGTATTACCATTGCTACTGGCCTGTTATTTAAATTTGTGTGTCTCCTACCTTCTCTGAACTTTGTTTCCCCCTGTCGGGTAATGAGATGGCTGATCAGATGATCTTTAAATGCTGCAGCTGATCTGAATGTCTATGCTGCTTAGGGAGGGAGAAGATGCTGTGGGTACCCTGCCCAGGGCCTCTGGGATCTCACCAGATCTGTACATACCCCAGGCTTCCTAACCCAACACCTGCAACTCTGCCCTGCTGCTTTCTCTGGCTACAGGGGCAAACTTGGCCTGCCTGCAGGGATAGCCAGAAAAGGCAGGGAGGAGTCCTCAACCACCGATGGATGGGAGCTGGTGGACAGATACCCGAACTTCCTCACTCTGGGGTGGGGCAGCTCAGAGGCCTTTCTATATTATGCTTCCTGTCCTTGCCCCGCTAGAGGGAGCCCCACTCACCCACAGTGGAAACCTATTCATGAATGCCCCCTGAACCGGCTTCCTTTGCTTCCCTGAGTCCTGTCCCCACCCTTTGACAATGCTTCCTGGGATCACCAACCAAATAAAGCATGCACTCCTCTCTGGAGCTTGGCATCTTCCCCTCGTGGTCCTGGCAGGGTGGCAATTAACCGGCACCAGAGGCTCTAAGGGGCCACGAGCCCGGGTGGAGACCAAACCTTCTCCCTTCCCTGAAGATCAAGTCCAGAGGTCAACTGTTCTAGGAGCTCTGAGGAGACAGACATCTGGTTGGTCTTGGTGCCAGGACCTAGATCTGAGAGGACCCTTCGAAATGTATCCCGGATGAGTGAACAGAGCTGGAGATGCCGGATGCAGGAATGAATGTATGCATGTGCATTGGCCCCTGGGTCTCCTTCCACGTCGCCCCACTCCAGGCTCGTAAGACCCGGCATCGCTCTAGCGGGAAAGATCAAGTAGCATGAACAGGGAAATTGTGATTCACAAAGTATTAATAAGAGGCCAGATATCATGAAGCCATCTGTCCAGGTCACAAAGCACCTTCACATCCATAATCTTACCTGATATTCCCAGTGACCTGACCAGGGAGGTTTTACTGTCATTACTATGATTACTATGTATATCCTCATTATTATTTACCTCAGTTTACTGTGGGACATGGCCACTCCCCTCTCTGGGGCCCCAGCAGACATGAACAATCAACCAGGGTGTTCTTGCCCGCCGAGCCTCTTGGTGTCCTCAGAAGCCTTCTTGAGGTCGGACTGGAGGCAGTGACTACCAATCAATCACAGCCAGCACGAAAGCTGAAACCCATTTTGCTCCCGGGTGGCTAGTAACTTTCCGGAACAACAATAAATTCTTATTAAATTAAATTGAAAGGCTCAGGGCCCGGGTCTCCCAACACCCACCCCGTCCAGTGCTTTGTGTTAAGATATTGGTGAGAAGCCTGCTTCACTGAACACTTCCCTCATTTTTCTGACCTAATGAGACAGCCGCAGACATGGTGACAGGGTCACACGCACAGTTTGGGGATGGACCAGCTCCTCCCACCAGGTTCGCCAGCCTCCTAGACCACGCAGTGGGGCTGGGTACTGCAAGGAGACTCTGCATTGTAATGAATTAATCACTCATAACAAAGACTCAAATTTACTCCTATCTCTAAACAGGGACATGCTTTTGACTAGCAAATTGGAAATTTTCATTTGCATCACTGCAAAAGCATGACTTTTCTCTTGTTTTGTCCTTTCCCAGACAGAAAGCATTCCTTTTAGAGCCCAGGTCCAGCTGCAGGGGGCACCTGCCTGGCAGGTCCCTGGGGGGAGCTCCAGTGGGGAAGCCTGGCTCACGCCCTGTCACCTCCCCAGCCTCGGTCTCTGCATCTGGAGAATACAAGTGCCCAGCTCTGTCTGGTTGCCACTGTGCCCGCCGAGTAACTTAGGGTAAATCACTTTGCTTCTCAGGCCAGTTTTCTCATTGAGAAGAAGGAAACAAGGACATTTTCTTTGACAAGATGAGGAGCGAATCACACTGTGGATGAGAAAGCATTCTCTGGGAAGCCAAGTGGACCTGAATCAAGTTCCCAGCACCATCGTTGACCCGTGTGGCCATCAAGCTCTTGAAGTTTTGCTAACAAAGTCCTGTATTTTATTTTAATTAATTAACTTATTTATTTTAAAATCCTGTATTTTAAATTTCACTTAGTTCAAATCCATTTAAATAAAAAAAGCCACATGTGGCTAGTGGCAGCTGGGTGGACGTGGCAGATCCAAACATGCAGAAATGATCTCAGCTAGGAAGTAAGTCTCCCTCCGCCCCCCAGTGAAGGCCCCCTGTAGCATGGAGCAGTCACCGGGCCTGAGTTCCGAAGCCGGCTTAGTCACCAGGAGCCTTACACAACCGCCAAGCTGGATCTGCAATGACATAGAGAAAAACCGAGACCCAGAGAGCGGGGCGTGACTTATCTAATGACCCATGACCCAAGCCTCCTGAGTCCTGGTGGAGAGCTGTCTCCACCAGCAGGGAAGGGACCCCCCCCCCACCCCCAACTGTGGTAGGCTGATTCTCCCTGTCCCTGGGGACAGGGTCCGAGGTGACCTGCAAGATGGTCTCCAATGGAGACCATTCTAATTACTGTTAAAATCCCAAAATGATGATACCTGGCACAGAGCCCTCGTGGCAGACTAATACTTGGGTTTTTGTTCTTTCCCGTGGCCAAGAGGGTCCCACAAAGTAGCCACAGATCTCCCCACCCCAAAAGGGAAAATGGGTCAGGCTACGGGATTTTTCTATGGCCTGGGAGCCCAAGAGTCCAACTGATGACAAATGACAATTCAGGTGAGTGACAGCCCATCTGGCCCCAGACAGGCAGAGGTCTGAATTTTATCTCCAATTCTTAGAGCTTCGTGGAAGCCCTTGGGGTGAATCTGGTCCACTCAAGTCCCAACCAAAGTGCACGGTAGGAGATAATGAAGATTAGGGGAGAAGTTTCAGCAGAGCCCAACAGAGAAATGGATTAACTGAGATACTATCTTATCAAAACCAAAGGCAGAATAGCCCATCTTAAAGCAGAACCATTCACAGTGAGGAGATTGCTCATAAAAATTACCCCTCATGGATTATCTAATCTGAGAGGGGTTTAGTACTTCATGCAAGACACAGCTCAGGAACTATCACAGCGTTTCCTGCTACTTTCTCCCCGTCGTGCTAGGATAGAAACACAAACCTTGCTGTGTAGAAAATGCACGGTGTTCCTGCAGCCACAGCCTGACTCCCAACCGCAGGGGAGCGGTAGAAGTCAGACCTATAGGAACCAGAAGTCCTGTCTGGGTGCTGTCGCTGCCTCACCGTGCGGAGCTGGACACCTTATCTCACCTCCTTGGGCCTCAGTCTGCCATTTGTAAATAAGGTAAGAATTAAGAAAGCCCTTTTGGCCAGCACCCATGATCTCACCTCCCACCGAGGCCCCTAACACCTGCTCGAGGGCTCTTGGCTCATGAAACTGCCCACTTTCCTGAACATGCCGTGTGGGTTCAGTACTTAGGGCTCAGTCCCTGCTCAGACTATCTTGGTTGTTTCCTTGGCTATTATCTGTTTCCTCTCCTGGATGGCAGCTCTTCAAGGGCGGGGCGTTGCCGGCTTTGTTCCCTGACGCATTGAGGTATCCCCAGCCCTAGATCAGTAGCTGGCACATAGTAGCTGCTCAGTAAAATCTGTGGAATGCTCAGAATGGATCATTGACCTACATGTAAGACCTAAAACTATAAACCTTTTAGAAGAGAACATAGGAGTAAATTTTCATGACCATGGATTAGGTAGTGGTTTTCTTAGAAATGACACCAAAAGCCCAAGCAACAAAAGAAAAATAGGTAGATTTGGGTAATATCAAGATGAAAAAGGGTGCCTGGGTGGCTCAGTTGGTTAAGCGACTGCCTTCGGCTCAGGTCATGATCCTGGAGTCCCGGGATCGAGTCCCGCATCGGGCTCCCTGCTCAGTGGGAAGCCTGCTTCTCCCTCTGACCCTCCCCCCTCTCATGTGCTCTCTCTCTCTCTCATTCTGTCTGTCTCAAATAAATAAATAAAATCTTTAAAAAAAAAATAAAAAAATAAAAATAAAATTTAAAAAAAAAGATGAAAAAAATTTGTGCTTCAAAGTTTACCATCAAGAAAATGAAAAGACAATCCACAGAGTGGGAGAAAATGCTTGCAAATCGTATGTTTGTTAAGGGTGTAGTGTTCAGAAGGATGTAAAGCACTCTTACAATGCAACAACAAAAAGACAAACAATTGAAAAAAGATGGGCGAAGCATTTGAACAGATGTTTCTCCAAAGAAGATCTACAAATGGCAATAAGCACACGCAAAGATGCTCAACATCATTTGTTAGCAGAGAATGCAAATCAAAACCACGCTGGGATACGACTTCACACCTACAGGATGGCTCGGATCAAAGTCAGACCCTCCCAAGTGACAGTGAGAATGTGGACAGGTTGCATTCATCCTAGATTGCTGGTGGGAATGTAAAATGCTGCAGCCACTATGGAAAACAGTTTGGCAGTTTCTCGGAAATTTAAACTGAGAGTTACCGGATGACCCAGCAATTCCACGCTTACATATATTCCCAAGAGAACTGAAAACCTACTTTCATAGAAAACTTGTCCACAAACGTTCATAGCAGCTTTATTCATATTGCCAAAGAATGGATGGAAGCAGCCCAAATGTCCATCAACTGAGGAAGGGCTAAATACAATGTGGTACATCCATACCTCATGCCAAATGTTATTTGGCAATAAAAAGGCATAAAGTATTGATACATTTTACAACATGGATGAACTTTGAAAACATTAGGCTGAGTGAAAGCACCTGGTCACAAAAACCACATATTGTAGGATTCCATTGATGTGAAATGCCCAGAATAGAGACATAAAGTAGGTATGTGGTTGGGGGAAGAGGGAATGGGGAGTGATCTTTAATGGTTATGGGATTTCTTTTGGTGGGATGAAAATGTCTTAAAATTAGACTGCAGTAATGGTAGCACAACTGTGTGAATACACTGAGCCCACTGACTTATACACTTTAAATGAGTGGATTGCGTGTATGTGAATATATCAGCAGAGCTGCTCTAAAAAAAAAAAGGTAAACAAAAACAACCATGGGACACTGAAGGCTTCCAGGAAGAGGTGATGTGTAAGCCGAGACCAGTGGTACGAGTGGGGAGGGAGGTGAAGTTTGGGTGGAGGGTTGGGGTCATGGAGAAGGAGGTGTGAGAGTGAGTGCTTTAGAATCAGCACCCAGCGAAGGTCCTGAGGAGGGGAGGGTGAATCCTAGAGTGGAAGGAAGGGCTGGAACAAAGGGCGGGGGGAGGCAGGGATGAGGTGAGACCAGAAATCACAACAGGGAAGACAAGGGAAGGAAATCCGTTCCCATTCTGCTGGCAGAGAATGGAAACCTACCCTGAACTCCTGCTCCTAAACTCTTCATTTCTTTGGGGGCTCAGACCGTGAGTGCTCAGGGCAAGAACCCAAGTTTTTAGGCCTGACTTAAAATATTAGCACCTACTAAGTGCCAAGACTATGAGATGAGTGCCCTGCCTCTGCACGCCAATTTGCCACTTGCATTGGCAAACACGATAGCGACCTCCCCTCCAATGCACAGGCGCATGAATGTACATGTGCTCGCGACGTACACGCGTGCTTGGGTGCACGAGTGCACATGCACATGTGGATGTGTGCACACACTCCCATGCATGCTTGCACACATCACAATAGATTAGTGTGAGCACATGGTCACACATGCATGCAGACTCACAGGCATGTATACATGCGTAAGCACACACACTCTCACCCCCCCAGGTACACACACAGACTTGTGCATGCACATGTATGCACACACACACACACGTCCAGAATGGGGCAAGGATCCCTTTCGCTGCCTCTGGGAGCTCAGGAGCAGTGCCTGGGCTTTCTGAGCTGCACGCCCGCTCCTCATGCCCCTGGCCTCCCCTTCTGTCACTTTTCCTGGGCTCTGATTTACTCATGTCAGCAAAATGTCTCCTTTAATAATAGTGTTGGCATTCTGCATTTTCTCCTAGGTGTTGCTGCAGACGGCCAGCTGGTTCATGCGCAGACTTTCCAACAATTTGTCCCTTGCTTCCCTTCTCCCAACTTGGTGTCTTGTCTATAAACTGTGGTGATGTGAACATTCAGGACTTGGGGAACTTTGGGGCCTATTTCCCTCCCCTCCTTCACCTCAAGTCTATCACATGGCTTCTGCAGGAGGATTCCCACTCTGATGGATTCACCTTTTTGTACTTGACCAATCACCTTTTTGTACTTTTATAAATCTGGATTCCTTAATCCAGAGTATTTGAATCCCCCCAGTTATAATCCCAGTTCTGCTCTTAGCTAAGACAAACTTCTACGTAGCCTCTCGTAGCCTGCATTTTTAGCTCTGGATAATGGAGGTGACATCCTCTTTCCTGCCAGGTGATGGAGGGAATTGAGTGGGGGCCTCGTGCAGTGCACACACCCAACACAGTGCCTGGGCGCTCAAAGGGACAGTGACTCTCTTCCTCCTCAGTCCCCCTCTGGCAGTGCCAGGGTCAGGCTGAGCCCTACATGTCTTGAGAACACTAGCGGCATGGTCGTCTTTCAAACAACAGTCTCTAGTAATTGACATTTATTCAGAGGAAGGGTGGGGTGGCCAGGGTGAGGGGCAAAGGAGAACCTCTGTTGGAAGCCCTTGGACTGTTGTGTCCAGGAATCCAGCTATGGGGCAAACGTGCATATCTGACTCTTCATTCCTATTACCATTCTTGGGGTGGTGATTGATCCTGCTCTTCCTTGAGAATGTCCCTGGGGGGCATCTTCCCCCACCCAGGTGGTTTGGCGAGTATTCCTCCTAAGCCATCCCTAGAGTTTGTGTCTTTAGGAAACCTCCTGGCTGGCCCATCTTTCTGGGCTGCGGGAGGAGCATAGCAGGAACAGGATCAGCAGCTTCTGGGAACGTGTCGGGGTGGGATAGACCCACAACCTCAATGATTTTGTTGTTTCTTATCTGTAGTACAGCTCTGTATCACTCCCTTTCTCAAACACCTCGAGGGGCGGCCTGCGGCCCACAGAATGGAGTCCCAATTCCTTAGCCTGGCATTCAAGGCCCCCTCTGTCCTGGGATCAGCATGACGTATCTCCCACTGCTCTTCTTCAGCCCCTGGAAGATAATGACCTGCTGTCCACTGTGCTTGACTGTGTCTCTCCTCATGCTGCACCTCTGTACTGGGCTCTGTTGGAGCCCATCCTCATCTCTGCATCCGGGCCACTGCAGTGCCTACGTCCCGACTTCTGAGACCTCCATGGCTTCTCGGAGGGTTTTCTGAGGCTGCCAGGGCCTACTTTGCCTGCCAGGATGGAGGATAGCCTTGCTGAAAATTCATGCTCTCTCTTCCTCACACCACCACTCCTGGTACCACGACTGTAGCCCTCAGTCAATGAGAAAGAGCTGGTGTATCAGTACCCCAACTCCCTTGCCCTGTCATGGGATAAATTTAAGGCTGTGGACTTCACTGGCTCTGGAGTTCCCCTCAGTGACTAAGCTCCAGTTACGCACAGTGCACAGGGGCATGATAACACACCCTTTCCTGGCGACCGTCCCCGCTCACTTCTGCATTTCCTAGCAGTATCCCCTTCACCTCCCCAGTAAGCTACTATGTGCAACTCCTTGCCTCAGGGTGTGCTTCTGGGGATCCCAACCGAAGACAGGCCTCCGCTTGGCACCCTTTCCCCTCAGCCAGCTCCACACAAAAGACCCTCAAAGCCATTGACAGCCCCATCCAAGGATGTGGGGAGTAATAGTAGCTAAGACCAGGCACCAGACACTGTTCTAAGCCTTTATGTGTACTAAATGTTCTAACCCTCACAACGACCCTGTGAGGGCAGTCTTATCATTACCATCATGGTACAAGTCAGGACACTGAGGCTCGGCAGGGCTAAGCAGTATGTCTCAGGCCCTAGAATGTAGTGGAGTTAGAACCCTGAGCAGAGACTATCTGAGTTTTTGGAGACAAAACTTGGGTGAGCGTGCAGATTGGTCAATGCTGATGTCTGCCTCTGTGCCATGTCTAGCTCCGGACGTCACTTGTCCCTTTGCAATCTTGGGCCAGCTCTATTGATTGGCTTATAAAGGCTCAGCCCAGAGTCCGGCATGTCTTAGGGCTCAGGAGCGTTCATGCAATGATACCCCCAAATCAAATAGCTTTTCACAGTGCATGCCTCTCACAACACTCTGCTCATTTCCTTCACGGCTCTTATCACGAGCTGTATTTATTTTTATTTTGCTTTGTTGATTTGTGTCCTTTATAGTCTGTCTGCTCCCCATCACAATGAGGCACAGGAAAGCAGAATCCTTGCCTATGGTTATCTTCCTGTATCCTAAGCACCTGCTGTAGCACCTGGCAAATAGTAGGTATTCAAAATAGCTGTTAATGAATGACTGAGTTGTTGGAGGGAACAAGAGCCTTCTTGGCTATGTGAGGGTCTGGGCTGGATCATCTCGTGTGTGACCTGCTTCATCTTCCTAGAATATGGCTCATGTTCAATAGCCACCTTGCCCGGGGCCCCTTGTGAATTAGTGGCAGAGGGCAGTTTCCAAATAGGGCCTTTATGTCCAGAATTTGCTTTCTGGAAGATGCCCCCAGTTTTTAGCTTTGTCAATCCAGGGGCCAGACTCCCAGGTTCCCGGCTGAAAAACAACAGCTGTGAATGCAAAATGAGATGCACGCACGGAGAGAGTCTTCGATTGGTAGACTGTGTATAAATTTCAATAATAATGGGGATGCATTCATCAGACCTATCAATCATTACCCCTATGCTGCGAAGACATTTCTCAATGTCAGACACATGCCTTGCAGACAAATCCTCTGGAATCCAGCTGCATGGCCAAAGGCCCGTGGTCCCCGTGGTCCTCGGTCCCTTCCCCTCCCAGGCCTCAGTCTCCCTGTCTATGAGGAGGGGATTTTGGAGTGGATAGCCTTGCTCTGACTGTCCAGGTGTCAGAGCTCGGACTACCAAGACGGTGCGCGGTGAAACCTCATGTCTCTGCCCCCTGCTCACCTGGTGCTGCCCAGATGCCTGTTTGTCTAGTGATGTCTCTCCTCTCCCAGAAATGCCCACGAGGGTTCCCCTTTTGCCTGGAGAATGAAGCTCCAACCCTTTACAGGGCATTGGAGACCTTGCTTGGCCTGGTCGCCAAATCCCCTCTTGATCTTGTCCTTACCGAGTGCCTGTCGAAGAGTTCACGCCTTGGCAGGTGCTCAAACATAGATGTGCTCTGTCTTCCCGCTTAGGAGTCTTCGGGCACAAGGGGACTGTGAGTTGTTTCCTGGTGGCGAACGTGGAGAATCTGGACAGGAAGACTCTGTGATGAGAAGAGACAAGGAGGACGTGTCAGGTGGTGGGCACAGCAGACCGGGGCCGGCAGGTAAGAGGGTAGGGTGACGTCAGGGAGGGGAATCTCATGACTTGGCATTTTAGGAATCCACCCCAGTTGTCCCCACAGGCCTGGGTGAAGGATCACCTCTGAGATGTCCTAGAAACATTCACTGGACGTCTATTCTGTGCCAGGCTCTTGGCCAGGCACTGGGGATGGAACAGAAAGGACATATCTAAACAATGAAGAGTGTAAAAGGCTGAAAAGCTGTGTGCTAAGAAAAATGGGAACTAACATTGGTTGGGCACCTGCCACGTGCTGGGCACTCTGCATTCACTCCTCCTGAGGTGCATCGTGTTTCCAAAGATACTGCAACAGTATCCCATCCCACATGCTCTTTTGTGGTGTGACTATACCACTTTCCTGTCGAGACTTGGTGTGGATTTCTCCTCCCCTTGAATCTGGGTGGGCCATGTGAGTTTGGTACTCTTAAGAGATTAGCAGCATATCCACTTTCCTGCTTTACGTGCTTGTTGAGGGCCATCTGGGTCCGAACCCCAGACGCCATGCTGTGGGGAAGCCCAAGCTGGTCACCAGGGGAGGGGCCATGTCGAGGGGCCCCAATGTGTCAGTCAGGTGAGGGGACCTGTCTTGGATCTTCTTAGTCCAGCCCAGCCACCAGCCAGGAGAATAACCCCAGGGAACACCTCAGGGACCAGGACCACCCAGGCCTGAGTTCCACACGCATAGAACCATGAGCAAAGAGAATGCTTGTTTTTCTTAAGTGCTGGGATCATTTGCTAAGATGATTGCAACAGAGACCCCAAACGCCTCCTTAACCCTCCTTCCCATCTTCCAGAGGCAGGGGTTGTTGACTTCCCTTGACGGACAGGAAACAGTATCGGAGAGCTGAAATGACCAATCCAAGGTCCTATAGGAAATCAATGGCAGAAGGAGGACTCAAACCCAGGCCTCTGTGACCAAAGACTCTGCCATTCCCCAGTCACGGTGCCCTCAGAGAGCCTTTCCCTCTGGGGTGGCGAGCGGGGCAGCGGTGGCGGGGCTGGGGGCTGACCGGGTGGGAGGAAGACTTTTTCCCCATACTCTTCTGTACTCTTACACTGTTGCTTCTGTTACCTCCTCCAAAATGAACAAAGAGAAGGAACATTTTTATTATAAAGAAAAATAATTGTGGGGTGTGTGTACGTTATGGTGGGAGCAGATGAAATTAGAGGTCGTGCGCAGAAAGAAGCATTAAGGGCTGGTTTAGAATTGGGTGTTTCCCACTGGTCACACATTGGGGTCACCTGCAGAGCTTCAGAACCCCAGATGCCTGGGCCCTGCCCCCAGAGTGCTGGTTAAATCGGCTGGAGCTCTGCTCAGGCCTCAGGAGTTTTCAAAAGCTCCTTGGGTGGTTCACATGTGCAGCCCAGGTTGGGAGCAACAGGCTTCGAGGGAGGACAGGGATTCCGCGGGGAAGTGAAAGGCTGGGAAGGGGCAGGGTGGGCTGAGCAGGGCTGAAATGGAGGAACTGTGCAGCCAGAAACTGCAAAAGAGTTGCTCTAGGGGTGTAGATGCTTACACAAAACAGAACAGACCAGAACTCAACAAAACGGAGTGGCCCTGCCCTCCACGCCCCGGTGTGTATGCGAGCACGGAGTCGGTTCACAGACCCACCCAAACTTCATGGCCAAATTGCTCCATCTCAGAGGGAATTAATTTGAAGGATGGTAATAATTAGGTTTGGTTATGGGGAGAGATGATAAGCTGCACAAAATCCATCACAGCACAGGGCGTCTTTCCTGGCCCCAGGGCTGCCGGAGTCTTCAACCTTGCAGCCTGCCGTGGCCAGGGGTCCGGAGGTGCCCGCTCTGGGTACCATATGGGGAGGTGTGCACATGTGTTGGTAAATAAAGCAATTGCAAGATAGGAGGGGCAATCGAAAGCTGTGACTCCCTGCGGTTATTTGGGGGCAGCCATGGGTAGGGGGATGCGTCAGTGATGGTTAACAGCTTCTGCCACGTTCCACTCATGACAACACACCCTCTGAGTTTCCAGAAGCACTGAGGTCACTTTTGGAAGAGTTTTTTTTTTTGGAAGGGATCACACCATGAGACCCACGAGGGCCGAAAGCTTATGGCGTTAGGCTTTGAAGTAATAACTGATAGTAATAAAGAGTGAAGTAATAACTGATAGTAATAAATAGCAGTAAAAGTAACAGCCGCATGGGTCCAGTGCTTCCTGAGCGCCCAGCCGTGTTCCTAGTCCCTCGTGTGCATGAATCCAGGCAGACTCGGGCTCAAACTCCAGCTTTGCCTCTTGCTGGCTCTGTGGCCCCAGGGTCTCAGTGGTCTTGTTGGCAAACAAGGACACCGCTCCAGGTGAGGTGACCTTGGTGAGGGGCCGACTTCAGGCACACACTGACCCTCCACAATTCACTGCCAGCCTAAGGGTCACTGCCTTTCACTAACCCTCATAATGTGGATTCAAAGTTAAAATTCAGCCTATTTACCAGCTTCCTTTCTTGAAAGCTCTGCTCTTAGCTTTCCTAAGATTTATTCATGGTTTGGTTTCAAGTGTTCTCTTCCCGACCTCTTGGGCAACTGTCGGGGTCTTGAAGTCATTCGGCATCAATTTCATTACTTCCCAGTATAAATTGTCCAGCCCTCCGTGACCCACTGAGGCCGCGGGCTGCATGTGACATTTTAAATACTAACTTTGGAGTTCTTTTCTTAAAAGGAGGAGGAATTCAGTTCAAATTGTGGCTCTTTAGAAATACATAAAACATGAGCTGGGCTTTTAATGGAAAAGTCACCTTCTAACCTCTGCCAGGCACGGCTGGGACCGGCAGATTGGATCCCCTTCCTTTTTCAAAATCAAGAGCAAATATTGGTTTACCCTTAACCAAGAGGACCTCAAGCCCATTCTTGTTCCAGAAAAACTGCAGCAGGTGCTCAGATGCAAAGTAGAGCCATGGCGGAGCCTGTGATTTGGGGTCCTCTTGCGGCAGCTAGTTAGACTTGCCTAACTGCACGACTCTCTAGTTAAAGTGGTCTTAAGTCCTTTAGCCAAAGGAGGGAAGGTGGAGGTGTGGAATGTCAGGAATCTGGGGAGTCCTTGAAGGCGGGTACCGCCCTCCCATGTGTATACTTTCAGCAGTGGGCTGTTCACATAAGGGAATGGGTAGCCAAGTGAATGTGGATTGTCGCAGTCACCATTAACCCAGTCTGGTTCAGAAGGTCCCCCTGGAGGGGATCCTCAGGAGGACACAGGTCATCCAGCTGTTGAGAAACAGACACTGAAATTCTGGGTGGACAAAACCAGGTGAGACGTTGGTCTGGTGTTGGAGCATAAACCCGGAGGCGGGGCTGCCTGGCTATGGGAAGTTGGGCTGGTTATTTAACCCCTCAGTGTCTTCTCTGAAAAAAAGGAATAGAAATAATAATCCCTCCTTCAGAGAATTGTTGTGAGGATGAAATGAATTAATTTTTAAAAAAGAACTCGAAAGGGGGCACCTGGGTGGCTCAGTTGGTTAAGTGGCTGCCTTTGGCTCAGGTCACGATCCTGGGATCCTGGGACCGAGCCCCGCATCAGGGTCCCTGCTCAGCAGAGGGTCTGCTTCTCCTTCTCCCTCTGCCTGCTGCTCCCCCTGCTTGTGCTCTCTCTCTCTCTCTGTTAAATAAATAAATAATAAAAAGAAACCTGGTAATCTTAAAAAAAAAAAAAAAAGCCAAGGACTAGCAAGACCTTACTCTCACCTTGAGGTGACCAATATTGCCGTTGAATCTTGATAATCCTCTCACAGATCAACCACATTAAGTCAAATTTTTCTACCTGTAAGAATTTTGATTTCGGTGGGAAATCTTAATATTACTGCCTTCCCCTCCAAGCACCATGGAGAGCTTGATGGCCGTGATCATCCCTGCATAATTCATGGGCGGAGAGAAAGTTCTCTAGCTCCAAAAATGCCCCCTTCACCTGCTCACGGACTCTGGAAACTGAGTGTCTTCTGCTTCTCTTTCCATAATTCAAGCCCAAAGTATTCTCACGCCAGACAAACACCCCTCACTGTGAGTTCTCACAGAGCCTGATTCTTCTCCCTTATCCTCGTCCCACTTGTATTTTCTCCTTCAGTTTCTTTCTTCCTTGTTAGCCTGTGTATGGTTCATTTTATGTGTCAGCCTAACTGGCCACAGGGAGCCCAGATATTTGGTCAAACATTATTTCGGTGTATCTTTGAGGGTGTTTTGGGACGAGTATAACATCTGAATTGGTAGACTGAGTAGAGCAGATTGCCCTCCCTAATGTGGGTGGGCCTCATCTAATCTGTTGAAGGGATGACTAGAGAAGGCTGATCCTCCTTGAGTAAAAGGGAACTCTTTGCACCTGACTGATTGAGCTGGGACATGGGCTTTTTTCCCCCTTTTTTGCTTTTGGTCTTGAACTAAAATACTGATTTTTCTTAGGTCTTGAGCCTGTTGGCTTGGCAGTGAAACTTATACCATTGGCTCTCCTGAGTCTCCAGCTTGCTGATTACAGATCTTGGGCCTTCTCAGTTTCCATATAATCACTTGAGCCAATTCCTTATGATAAGTCTCTCTCTCTCTCTCTCCATTTGTATCTCCCACTGGTTCTGTTTCTCTGGAGAACCCTGACTAATACACACTGTACATTTAGTAAGAACAGGGGTGTGGAAATCTCTCTGTGCATCAGTTTCCCCGTCATTAGAGCCTAGGGAAGGGCTAGCATTCAATCAACACTTGTTGAAGGAAAGAATGCCTGAGCAAGAGTGAGAAGGGATCTGTATGGCAGTGCTGCACCCTTGAACCCCCAGTGCTTCCAAATCCCATGGGGCAGCAGTCACAGGATCTGTGAAGTTGGAGACTTTGACCTTCAGATCTTTCTTGCTTTCCTTTCAGCACCCTTCCCTCTGCTCTGGTAGATCCCTGGGCTCCCAGGGCCCAAATCTATTCTCTGGTTGGGATCCACTCCACATACGAATCCACACAAATGTGTGAGTGATGGGGGGAAGGAAGGGTGCCCTCAAGGGCTGAAGAGCTATTGGTGGACAAAACATTTCCCCTGGTGCTTGACATGTGGTGTTATTTGGGATGATTGCTTCACACTGGAAATCTGAGAGAAAGGTATTAGCCCCATTTATAGAAGTGGCTACTGAAGCACATGGGATAGAGAGGCTTGGTCAGGGTAGAGCTGGGATTCAAACCACCAGGGTTTCCCCAAAGAGCTTTCCTGGTGATTGGATCATTGTTCCCAAATCTTTGCTTTTCCCCTTAAGAGAATTATCCATCCTCATGCTGGCCATGGTCTCATGGTGGGCACCTCCCCATCCCTGACTTGGGTTTGGCCAGTGGACTCTTAGCAGATATGATGTGTGCAGAGGCCTTAAAGATGCTGCATGGTCTGGCCTCTTGTGCTCTGATATCCACCAAGATAAGAATACACCCAGAGCAGCTGCTGATCCAAGGAACAGAGTGAATCCAACTCAGTGCCTGCAGCCAAGCCAGTCCAGCCTGGAACCTGGGGCATAGCCATGGCAGTCATTCTGCAGACTTGTGAACAAGAGAAGTAAATGCTTATTGTTATAAACCACTGCATTTTGGAATGGTTTGTTACACAGCATTAACATACCAGGGGCTGACTAATGCACATCCCCAAATGAGTATCTTTTTTTAGAAGATTTTATTTATTTATTAGAGAGGGAGAGTGCACATGGGTGGGGAAGAGGGGGATAGGGAGAAACAGGCTCACCGCTGAGCAGGGATCCCAACACAGGGCTCCATCCCAGGACCCTGAGATCATGAGCTGAGCCAAAGGCAGATGCTTAACTGACTGAGCCACCCAGGTGCGCCCCCCCCCCCCGCCCCACCCAGAGATGAGTATCTTTAAGAATGGAGGGGAAATGGAAAGACCCACAATCTTTGGGTCCCTGGAAAGCATATAATGGACATTACGAATGTCCAGATGCCCTTTTCCGTTTGGCATACAGGAAACTCTCCAGCTCTCTGGCTGGTGTCAGGACCATGTAACTATTTCTGGCGTACCCAGCATGCGTGGGAGTGCTGTGTGGTGGTTTCAGGCCACTGTAGTCCCAGTGCAGTTCCCTGAGTTCCCTGGCTTCTCCCTCCTCTGCCACAGCAATTGGGGAGGGGCCCTCACGCTGATGGGGAGTAGGCCGGGAGATCGAAGCCGGCTGTATCGCACGCAGAGTCCCTTTGCTGGCTGGGACCACGGTGGATTTTCAGGAGCAAGAAATAAACATTTGTAGTGTCAGGGACAGAGATTTGGGAATTGTTACTGCATGACGCACCATCCTGACTGATTCACAGAGAGAGCAAAAGACTATGGGAGGGGTCCAGTTGTAACCTGCTCAAACCCCAATTCCAGGTCTCCCCAGTGAGCGAGAAAGTGCCTGCTTCAAGCTTATTCCAAGACTGGGGAACATCATTCACCCCTCTTCCTCAGCTGGCTTAGTGATGATGTGGGGCATCCAACTGGGCCCACGAGCCGATGGCGCCTGGCCTGCTGCATGTGAATATATGCAGCGGGAACTCACCCTGGGAGGGACAGCCCTGGCGCTGGCAGGCAGGGACTCTGGGTGCCAGGAAGTGTGACTTCATTGGCGTTCATGAGGTCTCTTTATGCAGGGATCTGCGGGCTCATTGCAACACTTGACAAACCTGTAAATATTTATTCGGAGTCACTCACTGCCCAGCGTTTGCATGAAATCTGCATTGCAAAGTCAAGTCCAGGAAACAGAACTTTTTAATGAGGCCAGTGTGGCCTGGGCCTGGCTGGCACCACCCCTCCTGCAGGCTTACTTCCCTCATCTGTGAAATGGGATGGGTCTCTGCCCTGCTTGCTCTTGGGCAGTGTTAGAGACAGAGAATGGACTTGAGGGTAGTCTGTAACCTGCAGAGCTCCAGGTGCTGGGTTCTCAGACATGAATATAGCCCAGGTCCTGTCCTGTCATTGCTAGGGAGCCAGTCAAAGGCAGAGATGACCCACCACTTAGGGTAGGGGAGGAAGCTGTGGGATGAAGATGGAGAGAGAACTGTGTGTAGGGAAATCAGGGAGGACTTCCTGAAGGAGGGGTAGTTGTAATGGGTTCTGAGGGGCAGGTAGAATGTCAACAGGAAAATGAGAGAATGCATGTATGCATGCACTGATGTGTGCAGGGAACTGCAGAGTCCACTGTGTCATAGGTGGCCAGTCTGTGAGTGGGCCCTCTGTGGGCCAAGTGGCTCCCTGGACCAGTCAGAACTGGTCCTGCACAAAGGAGCACCCAGCTCTATTTCCCAGCAGGGGCTGTGGGAGGCGAGGCTTGGCTGTGGGTAGGGCAGCCCCAATGCAAGGGATGTTAATTTCCCTCTCACAGAGTGGTCTTGAGGATATAGTGACCAGCCCAGGTCCTGACCATGTAAGGGTTGGGAGGGTCTGGGCAATTCAGCCCCCGTATAACACAGACCTGAACAGAGACTCATTGTAACCAAAAGAAGCAAGATCAGCACTCCTGGCAGAAAGAAGACATGGGAGCTATTCTTGGAAGCAGAGCCTGGGGGTCCCTGAGGGGCTGTGAGAACAGGTAGCTGGAAGCAGTGTGGCTCAGCAGGTGTCACCAGTCCTGGTGTTGGGAGGTCTGGAATTTTATCCCAGCTCTGCCAGAAACCTGCTGTCCAGAGCTTCCTGGTCACCTAACCTCTCTGTACCTCACCGTCCCTCCAGTTATAAAGTGGGTATAAGGACACCTGACTAACTTTCTCCTATGGCTGTTACTTAGGATGTGCATTTAGCTTTATGTCACCGTCCAGATGTAGTGGTATGAAAGCAGAGACCCCAAACCCTATTTTATAGAGATGCAAACTCAGGGCAGAAGATAAACAGTGCTATTTAAAATATGCTGCCCAAATCCATGCCATGTAGAGTCCTGGGCCAGGCATAATGGCGGGCAAGGTGATCCCTCTACCCTCTTGACTATAGCCAGGAGGATCTTTCTTTCATGCACACTGGATCCTGTCATTCCCCTGCCTGAAACCAGCAGGCTGGTAGAAACTTCCAGATGGACAAGTTAGAAGTATTTATCAAGAGCCTTAAAAAGGCAGGTGCTCAGGGTCTAAGTGAGAGCCCAGGTTTTGGAGTCAGGCATCTGTAGGCGCAGAGCCCCCACCAATACATCCCCGTGGCCCCGTCTAGTCTCATGTTCTCTGAACCCCAATCACGTTCCTCCCGTAACATTCCCACCCAATGGCTGCCTTGTAGAATTGTTGTGAAGTTTGAAAGACATAATGCAGAGCATGCGCCTGGCTTACAGCAAGCATTGAATAACTGTGGATGCTATCATTATTATTAGCAGTGGTAGTTGTAGAAATATAACAAGATGAAGACCACTCCAGCATCTTGGCACATGGCACGAACCCCTCTTAGGGAAGGCAGCGTCTTGCTTGGGCACACGCCCTGTGAGGTCCACTTGGGGAGGAGGAGAGCCCGTGGGTGTGGGCTTGTCAGGAGCCGGGTGTCAGACATGCGGGCGCTGCAATGTTGGAGGCATGAGAAGCATTTGTGGTTTTGATTCTGGGGGTTGAGAAAGGAGTGGGGGGAGAGGGGGGGGGAGAGGGGAGCTTATGCAGAGAGGTAGGCAAGGGACACCCATGGTGGGAGCCTGACCAGCAGTCCGAGTGGGGGGTGCGGCCTCCTCCACTTTATATGCCCGTCTTTATGAGTGCCTCCTCTGTTCCCCCCCACTTCCTGGACTTAGGAAAGTCTGTGGTCATCAGTGCTGTGGGGGGAAATCTAATGGGGCGGGCGCTGGAACGCTAAGCAGGGATAGACCTTCACAAGTGGGATGAGTAGTCGAGATCAGCAGGGATGCCCCGGCACGTGCTGGAATCTTGAGTGGGCTCTGGGTTTGCACAACTCCCTCTTCCCACCCGCTCTGGGGGATGAAGCCAAGTTTACCCGGAGGGGCGAGAGGGTACTTGGCTGACCTCCGGGTTCCGCTGGTATGTCTGCGTCAACAGCAGGTCACATCCACCTTATCGAATCCTGGGAAGTGCCAGGTACCAAGCCAGGAACTCTGTCCACATCCTCTTCCTTAATCCTCACAACCACCCTTGAGGAAACCAAAGTTCAGTTAGTTTAAGTGACTTGCTCAGGTCCATGCATTTGTGAGGGGGCCAGGCTCGAGTGTTGGCAAAATGGGTCCAGGGCTAGCCCTTTCTGCCCCTACGGTGATCTGCAGCTGGTTCAGAGAATAAGGGACAATGTTGCAAAAATTGAAATATGTAAGGGTGTGATTTTGTGTGTATCTGTATAGATTTTTTTATATGATAAGGGCATTTCCTCAGGGAAAGGATGGGGCACGACTGAGACCAACTGGCTACCAGGAAAAAATAAAATCGGCTTCTATATCACACACTAAAATAAATCCCACATGCTTAGAACATTTAAATGTAAACAAGTAAATCATAACAAATGAGTAATAATGTGATCTTCACTATGTAAGATCTTTCGAAACAGGTGCAAAGATGAAAACTGTGAAAGGAAAAAGTTTGATACACTTAGCTGAGTAGAACTTTTAAAATTCCGTAGGGCAGGAATACCTAAATGAATTTGAATGTGTAACAGTACAATGGCTAAAATATTTGTAATAAATATGACAAAGAGCAAAAAGCCTTTGCAGATTCATCAGAATAAAGAAGAAAGGGTCAGGAATAGGAAAAGGCAGTCCAAAAAAGACAGGGGCCAATAAATGTATAAAAAATTCATAATTTGCTAATAAATAATAAAAAATCTAATAATAAAATAAATTCGGAAGAAAATCACCATTCCTCCCCCCACCAATACTCCAAAATGAAACATATAGCTGTTCTGGGGAAAAATGAAAGATGAAGCATCAAAAAGTTTAAGCCATACTTGCTCCTTGAGCCAGCGAGTCTGTCACTACTCCCTTATCTGGAGGAAATAATCACAGAGGTCTGCAAATATCCATAACAAGAATATAGAGTGCAGCGTGTGTGTGTTTTATGATGATAAAATAAGTGAAAACAGTCTAAATGTCTAATAAGAGGCCACTGGTAATGTATATTATGGAATATCTGCACCACGGAATAAATCCTTGACTGCTATTAAAAGCGATAGTGTAGGGCGCCTGGGTGGCTCAGTCGGTTAAGCGACTGCCTTCGGCTCAGGTCATGGTCCCAGGGTCCTGGGATCGAGCCCCGCATCGGGCTCCCTGCTCTGCGGGGAGCCTGCTTCTCCCTCTCCCACTCCCCCTGCTTGTGTTCCCTCTCTCGCTGTGTCTCTCTGTCAAATAAATAATAAAAATAAAATCTTAAAATAAATAAATAAATAAATAAATAAAAGCGATAGTGTAAATCTAGTATAATGACAAAGAAAGATGTTCTAATTTTATTACTTAGATAAATTAAGCATATTGCAAAATGGTGTTAAGGGTGACGCCATTTTGTAAAGATTTTTTAAAAACCTAGAAAATGTGTACTAAAATACCAACATATCTCTCTAGGAAATGAGAGTTCTGGTTCAGGTTTTTCCTTTTTTGTTTGATTGTTTTGTTGCTCATCATGATTTTTCCTCTGAAATATCTAAAATATCTCATGTGTCTATAGAAACATATCTAGACCAATCAAAATAATAAAGAGATGATTTTGCAGGAGGCAGATATTTATAGGGTATTTATAGGGAGATTCACAACAATGTTATTATCAAAAAAAGAAAACGGTCCAACTTTACTCACTAGAAAAGGAACAGAAACAACCCAAAAGAAAATAGTAAGAATAATAGAATAAGGAAGATGAAAGTTAAAAAAATTAGAGAACAACAACAACAAAGCCTTTGGAATTGATAAATAAAACCGAGAGCTAGCTCTTTAAAAAGAATGATAAAGTATACAAACTCTGGCAATCTAATCAAGGAAGAAAGGACACAAACAAAATGAGAAAGGGGCGTAACTGCTGAGATAAAAGAGATTAACACAGATAAGGAAATGCCGTGCACGGTCTCATGGTCGTACAATAGAAACATCTTCAGAGAAGGGCTCATTTTTGACAAATACATACACTCCCGCGGGCCTCCAAAGACATACCTCGGTTCACAGGCTGCGCATCAGACACCAGGAAAACCCAGGCAGCATGATCTAGCTTTCAGGCCAAATTGTTCTGAGAGTCAGCTTTCCTTTCCTCTTGACAAAATAAAAATTAATCAAATCAATAAATAGAAAGGGAAACCTCTGCCAGAAGCTGATCAAGCATGTCAAGATGAGCCTCAAAATATTAGTAACATGCATCAGAGTTGCCGGACCAGATGACATCATTTGACAGAGGCTAAAATTTTCTTCCAAGCCCCAAGACAGCTCAGCCGTTTCTGGGGCACAGCCTCCCCCAGAGCCTGGCCTCTTTTGCTTGGGGAGGTTGAAGACGTTGGAGTGTGCTCCTAGGCCAGGTTTGTGCATCCAGACACACCTAAATTCTGGTGAAGGTCCAGCTTTTCAAACTGAGCTGCCTTCTCCTGGAAAGATCCTGCATCAAGGACCGCTGATGTAATGGGCACATTTGGCACGTGGGTTTCGTGCTTTCACGATCGTGAACTCACCCCATGAGGAGGACTGTGCTCTGAGTGTCCCAACACATTTGTGGATGAAAGCAAAAGCTGAAGGGTGTGGGTGTTTTCTTGTACATTCTTTGCTCTGACATTTTCTAACTTAATCTGGGTCCTCTGTAAACATGAACAGATGTTCATAATCATAACTGCGGAGTAAGACTTAGGGTATGTCTTTTTTAACGTCTATTTATAGGAAACTATTGTAGACACCAAAACCCAATGATGGTGCTCAGATGTTACCCAGGCGGGAACGCGGCTACTCACCACACTGTACTTGCTGGGAGAAAAATTTTAGTTTGTCATAAACCATTTTTATTTAACACAGGCTAATGTCAAAATACAGTACCAGAAAGGAAATCAAAGGGAAAACATGAGTTAGAGTCTCCAGATATAGTCTTCCCTCAAAGTTCATCTCATTTCAAGGAGCCTGAGTTAAGGATCTTTGGTCTTATTCAAGCATCCCATATCAGCCTAGCCAGGAATATCTAAATGGATCCACAGGGTGTGGGAGCTGATAGAGACTGTGAAGATGGGGCCCCCACTTACAGTCGAGAAGACAGAGTCCCACCGAGGTACAGAGACCCGCCCCCCCTTAACTCTTCAGTGAATTAATATAAATGACCATCTGAGGAGTGGTTCCCACAGGCACTTTGTAAGTCTCAGGGTGGGTTCCAGGGTTTGTTAGTCAGGGTTCTCCAGGGAAACGGAACCAGTAGGATGTATGTGTGCATGCACGATATATAGACAGAGATATAGACAGATTTATTTTAAGGAATTGGCTCACCAGGTTATGGAGGGTGGCACATCCAAAATTTGCAGGGCAGGTCAAAGGCTACAGCCCCAAGGAAGATCTAATGCTAGAGCTCGAGTCTGAAGACAATCTGGGGGCAGAATACCCTTTTCCTGGAATCTCAGTCTGTTTTCCCTTAAAGCTTTCCACTGATTTTATGAGGCCAACCCCCTATTATGGAGGGTAATTTGCTTAACTCACAGTCTACCAATTTAAATATTAATCTCATCTAAAAAATACCATAATGAATATATCCAGACTGGTGTTTGACCAACTACCTAGGTGCCGTGGCCAAGCTGACACGTAAGATTAACCATCACACTGGGAAACAGATCCTGAGCAGGAGAGGCGCATGCAGATGGTTTATGGGGAGTGCTCTTGGAAACAGAGCCTTGGGGGAGTGAGGAAAATAGCACAAAGCAGGGGCGCCTGGGTGGCTCAGTCGGTTGGGCATCTGCCTTCGGCTCAGGTCATGATTCTAGGGTCCTAGGATCGAGCCCCACATCGGGCTCCCTGCTCGGTGGGGAGCCTGCTTCTCTCTCTCCTTCTACTGCTCCCCCTGCGTGTGCTCTCACTCTCTCTGTAAAATAAATAAATAAAATCTTAAAAAAAAAAAAAGAAAATAGCATGAAACAGACAGAGAAGCTGAGCCTCAGTGCAAGGGAGGCCTCAGCCCCTCCTGCCGGCAGCCCCCATCTGGAAGGAGGAGGTTGAGCGATGCACCACCACTTCCACTCTGCAGACAATATCTCATTTTATCCCTCACAGAACCGTGTAAATGAGCTCCATTATCCCCATTTTACAGATGAAGAAACTGAGGCTCAGACCAGTGGGATAACTTGTTAAAGCTCACAGAGCTGGCAGGTAGATTCAAATCCAAGCCTGACAGGCTCTCAGTTAGTCCAAGGTTTTCATCACTCAGACCCACGAGTTTACCTATAACAGAGATTATCATGTGGGGGTTTATACTCTCAGTGGTTGGATTGGGGGGTGAAGGGTTAAGGGACATATACAGTGTCTAAGAAAGAGGAAACCAATAGGGGATTGGAAATGAGGGGACAGTCCCTATAGCCTCATTTCAATACTTTTTGCCTTCCCTCTGTCTGTCCCAGGTGGGGGAAGGCTCATCTCTCCGCGCAGAGTAGCTGGTTGGGGTGCCCAGTGCGGCAGCAGCTCGGTCTCGCTGGGTCCA
This sequence comes from Neomonachus schauinslandi, assembly GCF_002201575.2. Classification (NCBI taxonomy): domain Eukaryota; kingdom Metazoa; phylum Chordata; class Mammalia; order Carnivora; family Phocidae; genus Neomonachus; species Neomonachus schauinslandi. Next base: position 73,804,551 of record NC_058415.1, read on the forward strand.
CATGTAAGGTATCTGCAGTGAGTTCTTTCCTGCTGGGGCCGGCTGCTACCCTACAGGAATCCCTCTGCAGGCCCAAGATCTGTGTCCAAAGGAGCACCCTCTAAAGACTCTTTCAGATCACGTGGTTTTTTAAAAAAACATTTTCTTTATTTATTTGTCAGAGAGAGAGCACAAGCAGGGGGCATGGCAGGCAGAAGGAGAAGCAGACTCCCCACTGAGCAGGGAGCCCGATGCGGGACTCGATCCGGGGACCCTGGGGTCATGACCTGAGCCGAAGGCAGACGCTTAACGGACTGAGCCACCCAGGCGCCCCTAAATAATGTGTTTTTAAGAGTTTCCCAGCGACTGTTAGGATGGGGCAATGGGCAGTTCAAAGAGGACTGCTGGAGGGGCCCACCCATCCCCTGGCAAGTACATATGAGCACCTACTGTGTGCCTGGCACTGCTACAGGTGCCTCAGCTTTGGGTGGGGACTCCATCCTGCCACCCCTGGGGCCATGATGGTATTAGGCTGCCTGTTTAACCTCGCGAGTCTCAGATTGCTCATCTCTCAAGTGGAGGGAATAATATGTCAAGAGACCCCTGTGAGCAGTAGAGAGTACGCATCTACAACCCTCGGGATGGCCCCTGGCGTGTGGTAAGTGCTCAACACATGGCCGCTTCCTTCCAGTCCCTGCAGGGGGCGCCGTGGGGTGCGTAGGACCCGGTCCCTGCCCTTCGGGAGCTTCATGCTGCATGCTGATTAATTTGACTGGGGGAAGCAAAGGGAGAGGATGAGCTGGTAAACCTCCTGAGATCCCCTGACTTGGGGTATACGTGGGGCGCATGATGGCGTGGGCCGAGGGCTCTGCAAACCCGGCTCCCTCTCAGGCCGGTTGGGGAGTGAGCCCCTCCCAGATGTCCGGGTCTCTCTGATTGCTGTCCCTTGACCTTCATCAAAAGCAACACGCGGGGTTATTTTATTTATAAACTGCATTGGAAGCATGGAGTGTTTGAATTTCCCCAGCCCACTGCTGTTGGAGAGAGAAGCTCTGCCACACGGGCATGTGCACGTTCACACCCACACGCACATCAGAGAAAAGTCCAGGGAATGGGGACTTCCCAAGTGACAGTGGCTGCTAAGCCTTCCCCTCGCCAGGCCCTGTGCTAACACTTCACAAGCACTGCCCACTTCCGCCCCCAACAGCTCTGCGGTGTAGAAACTACTGTTAACATGCGCGAACGGGTGAGAAAGCCGAGGCGCAGAGAGGGTAAGCCGTTTGCTGAGATGCTCACCGCTCTTAAGTGCTGGAACCAGAGTCTGAACCCAGAGTCTGGCCTTTTAGTCTCTATTCACTACTGGCTACCTCAGGACTATAGGTGCCCCCAGGAGGGGAGGTTGGGAGGGGCAGGAAGAGGCAGGGAGGGCTCCCTGGGGCAAGTGACCCTGAATCAAAGGAAGTGACCATTAAGGACTGAACATCTCCTTGACTCAGGCTGTGAGCGAGGAGGAGCCTGGGGATGGGCAGAGAGAACAGGGAAACGCATCACGGTGATAGTTCTGCAGAAGCAAAGGCAGGGATGTGGGACTTCAGTGCCAAGTGTGCGGGGTACTGTGGGGAAAGGGAGCCGACTGGCCCAGAAGGCATGCATTAGGCCTGGGAACCTGGCAGCGTCTCTGCGCTGCCATTCCTGCCCCCCATCGCAGCTTGCTCCTGGGCCCCGAGAGCAGGGACGCCTGCTTCATCCTTCTTGGCTGCCTCCCGGCTTCTGCGTCTGACACACTGACCCACATCACAGGCAACTGCTCCATTCCAGCCGCCTTGGCAGGGCCTCTTGGCTTCGGGGCTGCCATCAATGAGGCTTATGCTTGGGCGGGCAGACAGGGAACGGTCCCAGCCAGAGGGCTCCCTGCTCCCGCATCAGCTGAGCGTGTCTGGCCTTTTCCGCAGAGGTTTCCTTACAGCCTGGGCCTTGCTCTGGAGGCCCTCCATCATTGCTATGTCCAGGCCAGAGGAGCGCGTGAATCCGTTCTGCACCCCAGCGGCTGCCTGCCGATGAAGCGATCCCCGTGTGTGTCACACCCCCCGACCCCCAGGGCTCCTCGGGGTTCCTGGCCACAGAGGTGGCTGCTCGTGGAGCAGGTGGCTCTTAATGGAACAGGCCAGATAAACAGGTAAGGGAAAGAAAGAAACGAAGGGACCAGAACAAAGTGAGCAAGGTAGCTTTGAGGGCCAGCGGTCAGTGGCTCATTTATTCAAGCCACAAAGATTTCTTGCATCCTTACTGAGAAGGAGAGCACACCAGCTCGGCTCTAAGGGGTGGCGAGATGAGGCTGGAGCTGTCTTGTGGGGACCTCCCTCCACCTTGGAGCTTCCCCCAGGTATCTCCACTTCTGCTTGTCCCAAGCAGACTTCATCATGTTGGTCTTCTCCTTGTGGATTCTCTGTCCTCATGAGCGACACCCTTGGAAACCTTACAGCCAAGGCCAAAAATTGGGGTGATATCCGTGACTTCCTCCAACTCACTTCCTCCGCGCAGTCCATCGGCCCCTGCTGTGGAGCCACCCCTCTGAGCCCCTGGCAAATCCGGCTTGATCGATCGCTCCGCCGCAGTCACCGTAAGGCCCCTTATCTCGGGTCTGGAGCTCTGCGGCAGCCTCTGACCTGCTACCTCTGCTTTCACTTTGGCCTCCCTTCTATTCTTTCTCTGTGCCTCGACCAGAGACATCAGTCAAAAGCTTCAAGCCCATCAGGGCCCTTCCAGGCTAAAACTCCTTCCTTGGTGGTTCCCCAAGTGCCCTCAGAACAAAGTGTCCAGAGTCCCGCATGATCTCCCCTGCCTACTCTGTCCAGCTAATTGCTCTCCGTTTTCTTGATGCCACCATAACTTTCCTTCTGGAGAGCTCCCCTGCCTCCTTATAGGAAATGCCATTGGTCTTCATGCCACCTTGCTGCACCCCCACCCCCTCATCCCCTGCACCTGCTGCTGTAACCCGGGTGGGCACTTTCTGAGGACATTGCCCCCACCGCCAGGCCAGGCCTCGCCTCCACCTCGAGGGCCTGCAAGGGCTCTCTGACTTTTTGGCCCCACTCTCCCATCCTTTGGAAGGATGATTCTGAGCCATTTTCTGAACAGTTTCTCAGAGCGTCCCCTTGAATTGAGCCCTGGTTACCCCAATGTACCCACCCCAATTCTACACCCTCAATGGCTTTCTTTCCTTGTCTAATACCCCCATGCCCTCACTCCTGTGTCCTGGGATTGCCACCCAAATAAGCTCCCTGCTCCCAAGTCCTTGCTTCAGGCTCTGCTTTCCAGGGACCCAAACCTAGACACCCCTGCTCTCACTCAGACAGGGGTAGATGCCTTTCCATTTTTCTATTATTCAGGTGCCTACTATTCTGTATTATAATTGTCTGTGTGTTCACCTCCCCCATGTCAGTGTGAGCGGGGAACGAGAAGGCACTTCCCAGCACAAATCACAGGATACCTCGACAGCTAGTAGGTGTTGTGAAATGAGTGAATAAGAACTAGGGCGTTCAGGATGAAAGCATGCAACAAACTGGGGAAAGGAGGGAATGTCCTCAATGTGACAAAGCGCATTTGTGAAAAACCCACAACTAACATCACACTTGGTGGGGGGAAGGACAGAAAGCCTTTCCCCTATGATCAGGAACAGGAGGAGGATGCCCACGCTTGCCACTTACATTCAAAAGTTAATGGCTAGGGCCGTCGAGGCAATTTCTTAAATGAGTTAAGAAGCATCCAGATTAGAAAGTAAGAAGTACAATTTTTTCTGCCCACAGATGACATGATCTTAGAGAAAATTTTAAAGAATCAACAAATTATTGGTGCTAATAAATGATTTCAGCAACGTTATAGGATAAAAGATTAACATGCAAAAATCAGTTGCGTTTCTATATGCTAGCAGTGAATAACCTAAAAGAAAATTAAGAAAACAATTCCATTTAAAATATGATCAAGAGGAATAAAATATTTGGAAGTAAACTTAACCAAAGAGATGCAAAACTTATACACTGGAGACTATAAAACATTGCTGAGAGAAAATGTAAAAGATCCAAATAAATAGAAACACATCCCTTGTTCACAGATTGGAAGATTTTGATAGTGTTAAGATGTCAATACTTCTTAAAATGATCTACTGATTCAATGCAATCCCTATCAAATTCCCACTGGCCTTTTTTGCAAAATGGAAAAGTTGATCCTCAAATTCGTATACAATTGCAAGGGATCCTGAATAGCAGAAAGAGTTTTGAAAAAGAACAAAGTCAGAGAACTCCTATTTCCCAATTTCAAAGCTTATTTCGAAGCTCCGGGAATCTAAACAGTGTGTTGCTGGCAAAAAGATGCATAGATAAGTCAATGGAATAGAATTGAGAGTCCAGAAATAAACTAATGCATCTGTGGTCAGTTATTTTGATAAGGATCCCATGAATGTGCAAAGAATGAAAAAGAGTCTCTCCAACAAAAGGGACAATTAGTTGCAAAATGTGAAAGAATCAAGTTAGACCCTTTCTCCTGCCATATAGAAAAATTAACTTAAAATAGATTAAAGACCTAAATGTAAAAGCTAAAATTAATACCGCTCTTAGAAGAAAACATAGGTGTAAATCTTCATGACCTTGGATTTGGTGATGAATCTTAGCTATGACATCAAAAGCAGAAGCAACAAAAGAAAAAAATAGGTAAGTTGGACCTTCATCAAAATTAAAAGCTTTTGTACATCAGAGGACACTATCAAGAAGGGGGAAAACAACATGTGGAATGGGAGAAAATACTTACAAATCATATATCTGATAAGGAAGGTGTATCTAGAGTGTATCAGGAACCCTTAAAACCCAACAACAAAGAGACCTGATTAAAAAATGGGCAAAGGGCTTGAAGAGACATTTCTCCATGGAAGGTCTACAAGTGGCCAACAAGCACCTGAAAAATGCTCAACATCATTAGTTATTAAGGAAATGCAAAACCACCAGGAGAGCCGACTTTACACTTGACTAAGTGAGAATTATAATAACAATGGAACATGACAAGCGTTGGCGGGCGTGTAGAGAAATTGGAACCCTTGTACACGGCCTGTAGAAATGTCAGATGGTGCAGCCCCTGTGGAAAATAGTTGAGCAGTTCCTCACAAAGCTGAACATAGAACTCCATGTGATCCAGCAAGTGCCCTCCTGGGAATAGATCCAAAACAGTTGGAAAAGGTAGTGAAACAAAACGTGGACCTGTGTTCACTCACTGCAGTACTAGGCACAATGGCCAAAAGGTAAAAATCAACCCAAATGTCTACCAACTGGTGAATGGATGACCAAGATATGGTAGAGCCACACAATGGAATATTACTCAGCCATAAAGAGGAGTCGAGTTCTGACACCTGCTACAACATGGCTGGACCTTGAAGCCATGATGCCGAGTGAATGAAGCCAGACACAGAAGGTCACACAGTGGATGATTCCATGAACACAAAATGTTGAGCACGGGCAAGTCGGTAGAGACGGGAAGCAGATTAGTGGATGCCAAGCGCAGGGTAAGGGGAGGATGGGGGCACAGGGAGTGACTGCTTAGTGACTGTGGGGTTTCCCTCTGGGTGACGAAAAAGTTTTGGAAGTAGAGCTCATGGTTGCACAACATGGTGATTGTACTACATGCTATTGAACGATACACTTTAAAACGGTGAATTTTATCTCAATGGAAATAAAGCAGAAGTGGGGTGGATGGGACCGTGGTGCCCGGCGGCCCGTCTTCTCATCCTGCGCTGCCTCTGTGCATCCTGCACAGACAGGGCCCCTCTGTCCGGGCCTTTCATGTTTCCCACAGAGCAGCCACCCCCACCCAGGCCCTCTCAGCCGTCTTTGTCCCCCTCCGCCCTTTCCTGTGGGGGGAGCGGGGACAGCCTCACATTTCCAATCCTCCGTTTCTCCGGGAGTGCCCAGCAGAATTTGGCCAGAACTGTTGCTCCAGGTAACCATTGTTTCTGCCAAAGGTGTGTGGAATATTTATGACGGCTCATATGCTTTACGTTTACCGTGGCGGCAGCACAGTTTGCATTCGTGCTGATAATAAAAACTCAATTTATAATAAAAACAAGCATTTTGTCGCAGAATCGGGTTTTAAGGCTCCTATAAAGGCTTTGCAGAGATTTATTTTAGTCTAGTAAATGTCTTGCCCCAGGGTGAGACTTCAGAGCCTTCAAACAGTTCATTTTGAAGGATTTGGTTATTAGAAAACTTTTATAGCTCTTTAATTTAATGGGAGAAGAATAACGAATGGCCTCCAACAACAATGGAGTCTCCATATCTGGAATGTCTTGCCATCCTAAATGGCGGAGGGGTTCAAAACCACAGGAGTTGGGAGACCTGGGTCCTGAGCTACTCAAAGGCTGAATAACCTCAGACAAGTCCTTTCTTTTTTTTTTTTTTTAAAGATTTTATTTATATATTTGAGAGAGAGAGAATGAGAGACAGAGAGCACGAGAGGGAAGAGGGTCAGAGGGAGAAGCAGACTCCCTGCCGAGCAGGGAGCCTGATGTGGGACTCGATCCCGGGACTCCAGGATCATGACCTGAGCCGAAGGCAGTCGCTTAACCAACTGAGCCACCCAGGCGCCCCAGACAAGTCCTTTCTGCTCTTTGGGCCTCAGTCTTCTCTTTTGAGCAGTCAGGGTTGGGAGGGGGGGAGTGTTGAAATTTTACATAATAAGAACCTTTGATCCTATAATCTAACACTTAGGAATATTCCTCCCCCCCCCCCCCCCCCCCCCCCCCCCAGGGGGGAAAATTCAACAAAAGCAGAAAATTAGAGTGTTATCTATAGAGGCAAAAGGCAGAAGAGAAAAAAAGTAAGCCACAAATTGGAAGTAACTAATAGAATTACAGAACAATTTATGACGGAATCACAAACTGACATTAAAAATAGTGACTGCGGGGCGCCTGGGTGGCTCAGTTGGTTAAGCGACTGCCTTCGGCTCAGGTCATGATCCTGGAGTCCCGGGATCGAGTCCCGCATCGGGCTCCCTGCTCGGTGGGGAGTCTGCTTCTCCCTCTGACTCTCCTCCCTCTCATGCTCTCTGTCTCTCATTCTCTCTCTCTCAAATAAATTAAAATCTTTAAAAAAAAAAATAGTGACTGCATGCATATTAGCGCCCTTCCCAACCCACGCAGACCAGGATGATGCTCATTAAAACAAACAATGGTTATTTCCTGATGGTGGGGATTATAGTTGATTTTTGTTTTCTCCTTTATGCTTTTATGTATTTTTCGATTTTTCTATAATGAACACATACTACCTTTATAATCGGAAAAAAAAAAGTCATTGAACTAGCAATTAATTCTTTATAAAGAAGGGAGACAAAGAAGAAAATGCTTTAGTTATAATGTGAAATGAGGAAATAGAACATGAAATGAATATTCAGATTGCAACTAGGTTGAAACAGTAACAGGCCAAATCTCTGAAAACCACTTTGCCTAATTATCGATATGTCTAATAACCAGTTCCCTGAAAATTCACCCCTCTGCCTTTAGGTGTTTTGTGTCTATTCAGTTATCATCCTCTTTTTCATTTTATCATTTTTTGACGTGTTAAGTATTTGTTATCCACTGTCTAAGGGTCCTTTTGATAATTTCATATTTTGAGGAGGTATTTTAAACATTTGCACCATCCTTGATTATGGGATTGTTTTTATTCTTGTGTGTGGAATTCGTTCCTTTTTAATCTACTTTTGAATAATTTAAGGACTTGTTAGGCTATTTGTTAAAGATCCTTTCTTCAAAATTTAATATTCCTAACACACTTTTCAAGGGTACCCAAGACACTAAGTATAATCAACTGTCAAAGCTCCTCTGTCTTGCTCCTTCACAAGAATTCCGTCACCAAAGTTATGGGGTCAAGCAAGACATGGATGGATGTCCTAAAGGATGAAAGTATCATTTATGGAATGCTGATGATTTAATCAGTATAAGATGCTAAAAAGATGGCAAGAAAGAATAAGATGCTCAGTGGATTTAACTCAGGGTTACATTGTAGGTGAATCCTTCTTAGGGAACTGACCATAGGTGAATTGATTTAAAACCTGTGGAAATTTGAGGGAGATTGCAACACAATAACAACAACAACAACAACAACAACAGTAACAATAATGCTGTACTAGGGTGGTGGAATTTTTTTACTCAAAATTCTCTTTAAGGTTATTGTCGGCCCCCCCGCGCCCCCCGCCATTCGTCTGAAAGAAGTCATCTAAGTATCTTGTTTGGATTTTTCTTTCAGCAATATGGTTCCATTGAAAACACCAAAGATGAACTTTTAAGTTTTATGTACACTTAAGCCATTTCATTTTTTTCAAAGAGGTTTTTATTCTATTTTATTATTTTTTTTATTTTTATTTTTATTTTTTTAAAGATTTTATTTATTTATTTGACAGAGAGAGACACAGCGAGAGAGGGAACACAAGCAGGGGGAGTGGGAGAGGGAGAAGCAGGCTTCCCGCAGAGCAGGGAGCCCGATGTGGGGCTCGATCCCAGGACCCTGGGATCACGACCTGAGCTGAAGGCAGTCGCTTAACCAACTGAGCCACCCAGACGCCCTATTTATTTATTTTTAATTTAAGTTTTAGGTAGTTAACATCCAGTGCAATATTGGTTTCAGGAGTAGAATTCAGTGATTCATCACTTACATACAACATCCAGTGCTCATCACGTGCAGTGCCCTCCTTAATGCCCATCCCCCATCTAGCCCATCCCCCACCTGCCTCCCTCCATTAACCGTCAGTTTGTTCTCTATCATTAAGTCACTTATGGCTAGTTTCCCTCTCTCCTTTTTTTCACTTCCCCCTTCCCATATGTTCATCTGTTTTGTTTCTTATATTCCACATGTGAGTGAGATCATGTGGTATTTGTCTTTGACTGACGTACTTCACTCAGCATTAGCCTCTCTAGCTCCATCCGAGTCGTTGCAAATGGCAAGAATTCATTCTTTTTGATGGCTGAGTGATATTCCATGGTGTATTTATATAGCACATCTTCTTTATCCATTCATGAGCTGATGGATTTGGGCTCTCTCCATAGTTTGGCTACTGTTGATAATCACTTAGGCCAATTCTTATGTGAAAGGAAAGAGTTAGTTAATCGGTATTCATAGTCCTTGCTACTTTCTAATGAGAAGGCATCCTGGTACTGGGAGCGGGAGCGGGAGCGGAGCGTCCTTAGTAACTTGGCTAAGTGGGGTGATGGGTACGGGTAATAAGAGGAGGGGCTGCAGCAAAGCTGGGCTGCCCTGCATGAGAAAGGGAAAGAGGCTGAGGATTACAGGAGGCAGGGAGCTAAAGTCAGAGGCTGAGAAGACTGAGAGAGAAGGGAAGGGTCCAGGGAAATAGTGGTCCTTCCTAGCTGACCATGGTGCCATAGGAGGACTTGACTGGGGGGTATCTGATGGGGATTCATTGAACTGTTTGTGCTAATTGTGTGCAGTGAGCACTGTCTCTATTTCTCCTATCATATCACCAGCAACATCGACTCAGCTCACAAATCCTTTGGAATGAATGGAATTCTTTTTTTTTTTTTTAAGATTTTATTTATTTATTTGACAGAGAGAGAGCACAAGCAGGGGGAGCAGCAGAGGGAGAGGGACAAGCAGGCTCTCTGCTGAGCAGGGAACCCCAGGACCCCGGGATCATGACCTGAGCGGAAGGCAGATGCTTAACCAACTTAGCCACCCAGGTGCCTCTGGAATGAGTGGAATTCTTTTTTTTAAGATTTTATTTATTTGACAGAGAGACACACAGCGAGAGAGGGAACACAAGCAGGGAGAGTGGGAGAGGGAGAAGCAGGCTCCCCGAAGGGCAGGGAGCCCGATGCGGGGCTCGATCCCAGGACCCTGGGATCATGACCTGAGCCAAAGGCAGACACTTAACGACTGAGCCACTCAGGCGCCCCTGGAATAAGTGGAATTCTTAATGATAGACCCAAAGTATGTTTGGGTCTTACTTCAAGATTGGCCCAGTGCAAACGTCACAGCTTCCCACAAGACCGGGCAGCATATGGTTACTTCTGACCATGTCAGCCTCTGCCTGTGGATATGCCCAGAAAGAAAGGAGGGAAGACATGAAGGAGAAAGAGAAAAAAGAAAGAAATAATCTCATGAGAATTTTATAATGTCCATGCTAGTTTAAAATTGAAATCATTGAATTTAATTATGCTTAAATTTAACAACAGAGAAAGAAACAGAGTGAGACTTCAAATAAACATTTATGCAAAAAAGCAATATTGGTTGCTGAAGATTCATCTAAAATTAAGGGATGCGGGACGCCTGGGTGGCTCAGTGGGTCAAGCATCTGCCTTCAGCTCAGGTCATGATCCCACGGTCCTGAGATTGAGTCCCGCATCGGGCTCCCTGCTCCACGGGGAGTCTGCTTCTCCCTCTGCCTGCTGCTCCCCCTGCTTGTTCTCTCTGACAAATAAATAAATAAAATCTTAAAAAAAAATAATAAAGTTAAGGGATGAGTGGTATGAAAAACTTTAAGTGGTCAAAACCATTGTTATCTTTCTCTCAGTGAAATCTGATAGTCTCTGGTGTTAATGTCAGTTTACCCTTTTTATACTTATTCGATCCCCAGTTTTTGGATTTATTTCCGTCTTTAAACATTTTTATTATTTTTCTTTGTCTCTTTTTCTTCTTTCCTGCCTTCTGTTGAACTAATAAAGTTTTCTGTATATCTTCCTCCTTTTTGTCCTGGCTGATTAGGAAGCTTAGATTTTATTTCTATTCCTTTGGTGGTTATCTTTAAATGAATGTGTGTATTCAATGACTAGTTACTCTAATGCAATCTGAAGTTACTCAGTATGTTTACTACTCTGTAGAGTAGGTTGAGGATGTTGGCACACTTTTTCTCACATTCATTAACCAATCTTCCTTGTGACCACAGTCTGGGTCTTCAGTTTCTCTTCTGTCAAAATACAGGAAATGGCATGATGGTTATTATTCCCTCAATAATAAATTTGCTACCATATTTTATCAGCTCTTATGTTCATCATTTTCTTTGCATTCTCCTCTTCTCTTCAGTTTCACACTTCTTCTTGATGCAAAGGTCAGTGGGTAGTAAATGGTACATCTGGGGAAAACATCTGTGTTTTGCCCTCCCTCTGGAATGATGGCTCAGCAGGGTAGAGAAATCTAGGTTGGTGGCTATCCTCAGCGCTGTGTGAGCTATGAGTCAGGTCATATAAAGACAGCCTTTAAAAAAATAATAAAATATATATATATATGTATTTTTAAAAAGATTTTATTTGAGAGAGAGAGCACGAGCAGGGGGAGGGGCAGAGGGAGAGGGAGAAGCAGACTCCCCACTGAGCAGGGAGCCCGATGTGGGGATCGATCCCAGGACCCTGTGAGCTGAAGGCAGACGCTCAACCGACTGAGCCACCCAGTCACCCCAAGACTGCATTTTAAGTGGGGTCCTTCAGGTCACCATGAAACAGGTCAAAGAACAGTAAGTCTCTGGAATTTGTGTTTTTTGGGTTTTTTTAAAGATTTTTATTTATTTGAGAGAGAGAGATGGTGAGAGAGAGTGAGAGAGAGAGCACAGAGGGAGAGCGAGAGGGAGAAGCAGGCTCCCCGTTGAGCAGGGAGCCTGACTCGGGCCTCGATCCCAGGACCCTGAGATCATGGCCTGAGCCAAAGGCAGATGCTTCACCGACTGAGCCACCCAGGTGCCCCAAGTCTCTGGAATTTGAAGGAGCTTCAACTCTGTTCTGCTCCACCAGAGGGTGGCCATCAGGGTATTGGCTTTTACCATGATGTTGGGGTGCTGATTTTCAGGGCTACCATCGAACCGGGTAGCGTGAGACAGGAATAGGGCAAATTAAAATGCCACAACCCTTGCTGACCTTACCAACATTTAGCTGTTTTTCTTGAAGAAATGTTCCTCGGCTTGCTGCAAGCCTTTGATTCACTTCCAGAGTTCTTAAAAAGTTGATTCTGAAATTTTTTTTCAGTTTTCTTGTTTTTATGAACAAGAATTTTTGGAAGTCCTTACTCTGCCATTTTCACCGATACTACCTGTTCATCTGGTTTTTGAATTTTGGTTTCTAGGCTCATCTTAAGTAGGAGAGCTCTTTTTCTCTCCCTGCATTCCTTCCTGCCTGGCAGGTATGTGGTGCTCTCTACCCAACTCCTTGGGACCCTTAGTTCAGAATGAGCTCTTGCATTAGCAGCCTGGGGCTCTATCACAGGCGTGACTCTGGGCATATGGCAGATCTCACTAAGTCCGCAGCTTGATTGAGGTCCTGATGTAAGGCTCTGTCCTTCCTCTTCCTCCCTAAGCTTGTAGTTTCATATGAGATGTAATCCCTGGAAGCCATCCAAAGACTTTGGCCCCTTCCTTTCAAGAGGGGAGGGTACCCAGTCAAACCCTTGATGTGGTTCCAGAGCCCCATCCCCTGTTGGAGGCTGTTACACCTGCCCCCATCCTAGGAGCCAAATTCCCTCTCTCTCTGCTCGCTTCCCAACCTAGAGCCCTGGAGGTTCATATTACAGCCCTCTCTCCCACTTTTCATTTCTCATCTATGGAGATGCTTCTTGTGTTTGAGCTGGACAATGTCTTTTTAATTTTCTCTCCTTATTTATTGTCACTGTGGGTTAGGAGCAAGAGGGCTGAGGGGTGTCGGGGGTAGACGAGGCATAATGAACAATGTCATCTCGACTCGACATTGTGAAAGGTCTGCCATCATTTAAAATTTTAAACTATTTTTCAACCCGAGACAGTATCTATTGACTCTCTGCCCTGATAGATGAGGAAATTAGCCTAAAATGATTAAAAATGACAATACCTATTTATGGCATGCCCGCACACTGCCCCCGGTGTGTTTCTTTGACAAAGAAACAAGTCTGTTTCTTTGACAAAACTACTGTTGCTGCTTTCAAAATTGTATAAATATACCAAGCATCTATCTTAATTTTGCTTTCTAGGAAAACACAGAAATAAGGCACCAATCACCATAACAAGGAACTTTTCCTTTTCTTTTGTCAAGCATGTTTTATGAGGGTGAAGAAGTGGCTCTGTGGAGGATAGAATTAATTCCCAGAAAAACCATGATGCCATCCAATTATGATATTTGTAGACATATATATGAACCTGGATGAAAAACTGTAATGCCCAGTTGGAGAAAACTTCACGAGCTAGAAGTTTAAGGCATAGATTAGCCTGATCCAATTTGACCAAGTTTTATCGAATTTCTATGGGGTGCAACTTGTTGTCCTAGGTACTGAGGGGATTCCAGCAGCAAAAAGATACCATTCCTTCTCTAGGAGAGGGGGAGAGGAATTAAATACACTGTGGTCCATGCTGGGCTGACGACCGTCAGGGAAGTGGTTTCTGGGTAGTAGGCCTGAGGATCAGGTGCCTCCGGTGACAGCTGAAGGTTGAAGAACAAACTTCTCCATATGATGGAAGGCCCAACAATGAGGAAACAATGAATGGCTTTATTTGAACATTTCCTGTTGGCTTTTATGGATCAACCCATCTGTCCGTGTTCTAGAAATGAAAATAATAATAGTCGGCTAGGGATATAGCTCTGAAGGGTCCAGAAATTCATTTATTTTAGTGTTGAGACATAGAGGAATGGCAGACATAGTTCCGGAGAAACCTCTTTTTAATAAGCAGCTGAAATCAAACCTCCTCTTTGATCTGTAGGTTCTCTCTTGTGAAGGGATGGATCTTGGAGAAGATGGTGGGATGTGTCTCCTGGGGCAGGTGGGCAATTCTGTCCTGGGGAGAAGGAGACCCCTGATGGAGGCTCCAATCTGACTCTTCCAACTCCCTGCATATTGGGACAGCATTGTCTTTATACTTCACTTAACAGGTGAATTCACTTGTCTAAACACTTCCATGATTTCAGCGTACCATCCAAATCTGTCAAGTCCATAAAGGGCCCTGCTTGCTCTGGACTCTGCTAGCCTCTTTTGCCTTATCCTTATCCATTCTTCTTCTACCCTGAACTGGACCCCAGACACACCCAGCTACTTGCAGGTCTGAGAATTCTTCCAGCTTCCATACCTGTATTTATGCTGTGCCCTCTACCTAGAGATACATCCCTGCTCTTCCCTCCTCCTGGAAGCCTTTCCTCATATATTTTGTCATAGGCAGCTAATAATAGGATCATTTTAGCAGTATATGGATGGACCAAATAACAGTAGCTTACATTAGATAGTAGTTAGCAGCTTTTACACCTAAAAGACCTCACTGGCACAGAGGCTCTGATTTACAAAGTTGTCTGTAGTGCAGATTCCTTCTAGATTTTTCTATATCTTGAAGACACATCCTTTGTCCTCACTGTTCAAGATGGCTCTCTGTCACTGTTCTGGGGTGGGGGTGGGGAAGAGGAGGAAGAGCAAGAAGAAGATCCAGGATGAGCCCTCCAAAATGGAGGTGAGCAGGTAGGGCAGGTCTTCCCGTTTCAAGGGCATGGCCGAGAAGTTGCATACATCACTTTCTCTCACATCCCATTAGCCAGAACTGACTCACGTGGTCACAGCCAGCTGCAAGGGAGGCAGGGAAGGCTCTATCACCATGGGGGGAAAGGGGAGAGCTGATATGGGAGAACGGCTGGCGGCAGATGATGGCTGTGAGAACAGAAAGACCAGCCAGGGTGGATGAAGATGGACTTGACCATAAGGAAGTCCAATAAGGGAGAAGGTGACATCAAAGACGGACAGATGACAAGGCATGTTGAGGAAACAAAGCATCCATGGCTTTACTCCTATAAGTCTTCTGTCTAAATGCCCTGACATCTCTCATCTCTCAAAGCTCAATTTATATGCTTGATCTCCTCATGGAATCCTATATGGTAATGCTAATCTTCCTCAGATGTAAATAAAAAGCCTCCTCTGTGAGCTACTAGCTGGGCCAAAATGACCACAGTAATCTTTTCTTGATGCCTATTAAAAGCAGATACTTTATATAGGTATCTCGTTTTCTTCCCATGATGCCCTTAGTGGGATTTTAGGGGTTCAATAAAAACACTTCTCTCTTTCCCTTCCAAAATGAGGATCAAATGGAAATAGGATCCAGGAGACTGGTGAATGGGAGAGCAATGTGAGCTTTTTATTGATAAGCCAGACAGCGTGGCTTCATATCTGTGGTCAAAGGGCTCTCTGCACTCCACTTTCCCCTATGGACCTTGAACAGCCCACCAGGCGGTAAGTTTGGACTTCAGAGTCACCCACGTATTCGGCATTCCAGCCTTGCACTAGTGTGGAACAGGGAAACAAGACAAGAAAACATGCCCCAGTCTCACAGCCATTTAATGAATTAGCTCCAGCCACTGAGAAGTGTGGTCCAAAGGCTCCACATCCAGTAGCTCATTCTTCCTCCGCGGGGCGGAAAGGGGAAGGTGTGGGGCAAGAGGCCAGAGCGTTGCTCCCCTGCTGTTCCATCCCCATGGGAATGCGAGGGAAGGGGAATGAAGGTTTCCCCAAAGCAATCCCTAACGAGAGGCACCGTTTTGCCACGTTATAGACCAGGAAGCCAGCACTGTGAGAAGCACCGTGACTTGTAAGGCTCACGTAGGTATTAGGTGGCAGGGAATTTTGCAACCAAGTCTGTCTAGTTCCAGACTCTGGCTTTTCATCACTAGCTCCAGTAGCTTGTAAGCACTTTGAGGGAGATGTTAAATAAAATACCTCCCCATTCCCTGCACTGCTAAGCAAGAATTTATTGAAAGCCTCATGGCAGTTTGGTCTAAAGGCCTGGGTGTTTTGGCTCATGCTTGTTGCTGCTTTGTCCCAGTCCCACGTTCAGCCAAGTTTCTTTACCAGGACAGTTCACTGAAGAACAACTGCCAGTGATGCTGCCCCGGGGACATTCTCGACTCTTTTTCCACGGGATGTTCCTGTGTTGGATTTGAAGGTGTGAGGCACTTTGCCTACTATTTTGAAATTCCACGTTTTCCCTTGAGCCTCCTACTACCCGTGTGGAGGGAAGGACTGGGTGGGGCACAGCGGGATTAAAGTCCATGAGTGGCTCGGGCTGCTGGGTTGGTTGGTAACCTTTCAAACGAATGTCCTTAAATAGTTGTCGAGCATCTTTATCAAGAGGGCAAGGAGAGACTATGCAGAAATGGTGCAGAAAAAGAAATTCCCTTGCTGATTTGCCTCCTTGGGCAGAAGTGGTATCAACGTTCTAAGAAACACCTGCCAAACATTCCCACTATCTTGTGGTTCTTACACGTTTCCGTTTTCTTTTGTAATTTGCTGCACTGTACAACTCTCTGGCGGATATCTTAAAGGGTTTCATATTTAGAGACTGAAACAAGCCACTTGTTCCCAGTAAACAGCCCAGCTCCGTGGAACAGAGTTTTACAGAATCGTGGGCCGCCGTGACCTGTCGTCCCCTGAAGACGCCCGCGCTTGGGAAGAACGCTTTACTTTCTTTTCCACTGGAGGGCGCTGTGTACTTTGGTGGAAGCAGAACCCTGTTCTATCTCATCCATTTATTCTAGCGATCTATTAGCTTCCCTCATGGATTTGTGCCCTGGGCACTTGTCCAGCTGTCCACTCCGTAATCTGGCTTTTTCTGAAGTTTCACAGGGCAGCGGTGTCAGGGTTTAGATGAGACCCCCCTCAGTCTGATTCCTACTGGGCTACTGCACTCAGACTAATCACCCCGATAAAAATGCCGGAGCTTACCCGAGCCTCAGCCCCATGTGTGTGTCTACTCTCTGTGGCTTAATTTCCATGACTTGGTGTCCTTTGCCTTTGAGAAAACATAAACTAGGCATCTCTCAAACAGAGCCTGCTTTGCTGGGTCACAATTTCCACCTCTGGATCGGCAGCTTGATCCCGCCCGAATTGCCAACATGGGGCTTTAGAGTAGGGCCTCTCCGGCTGCAGTGTGCGAAGGAATCACCTGGGTGTCTCGTGAAAATGCAGATTCTGATGCAGTGGGCCTTGGGCCTGGGGCCTGAGAGTCTGCATTTCCAACCAGCCCTGAGTAATGTCACTATTGGTTCACCTAGCAGGTTTCGAATAGCAACACTTCACTTGCTTGTGCCATCCAGAAGTTTTCCCATTCGGTTTTGCATAGGGGGTATGGGCAGATAAACTCAAGGATGGAGGCGGATCTCTATCTATGTAGAGCTTTGACTCTTCCTTATTTTCATACATTTTTCCTGCGGGGCCGTTCTCCCAGACTTTGCTCCATCTTGTCCGATTCTCTTTCCCTAGCTGGACAACCAGGCAGCAACATGTTGATGTTTGTGTATGCCACTCTTGTTCCCCGAGTTGTCTTTCCCTGTTACACAAAGTCATTTCTTTTCATTTTCTTTGAGCCCCCCTTTTCATTAAGAACCTGAATCAGGATACCGTAGCTAATGGTAACAGCAGGCCTCACATGTGCACGAAGCACTTTAATACCCACAAGACAGTATAGGTAGAGGCTATGGGCCAGGGCTCCAGAGTCCGCCCACCTATATTGAAATCCTGCCCCTGCTACTCTTGAGCTGCGCAGCCTTGGGCAAGTTACTTAACCTCTCTGTGCTTCCAATTCATCATCTGCAAAATGTGGCTAATGATGCTTCCGAAGGTCCTTGTGGAGATCGAATGAGATAATGTATGTGAGGCACGCAGAATAAGCCTGACACACAGGAGGCCCTCGATCACAGTCGGTGATGTTATAATTCCTCAGTCCTGTGGGGGAAGCTGAGGAACCTGAGGCTCAAGGAGGAGAAATGACTTGCATTCAGGATTCCACAGCAAGAATGGTGGCACAGTCGGGACCAGATCTGACTCCAGGTCCAGTGCTTGCTGCACCCCTCCATACTTCCAAATGCCAAGTTTTATTACCCTGAGTTTTTTAGCGCCGAGTGTGGCTGTTTCCCCAGCATTCTGATCTTCTGTCCTCTTTCCTTCTAATGGAGCATTTCCAGCTGCGGTGATTCATGGATCTGGGACCGCATGGCTCCCATTAACTTCAAGGAAAGTCATAAGGCAAAACCCACATCAATCAAGCTTCCAAATTATTCATCCATCTTTACAGGTGACACATAGATTAAGATGAACAGGGAGTGGAGTAGGTATCATACAATAACTATTTAGATTTATGAAAATCGCATAAGAGCTTTCACCAAGTCCCAAAATTGAAATTTGTTTTGTTTTCACAGCAAGGTTGAACTTCAGGGGTAAGACACAGATGTCGCAATAGAATGGCCTTGGAGCTTGAAGTCTGAGGGGCCGGGACTCCCAGCTTCACTACCAGCTAGACTTGTGATTTTGAGAAAGTCTTTTAACCCCTTAGAATCTGTTTTCTCATTCTGTTATTCATCCTTACAATAAACCGAGGAGTTTGTTACTAACCCCATTTTACAGTTCTTGAAACTGAGGCACTGAGAAGTGACTTGCCCAAGGTGACATGATGACCAAGAAATAAAGCAGCCTTCAAAACCCTTGTATTTGAGTCCAGAAACCTAAGTCCTTATACCACTCTATCTCATAAATGAAATGATGCATCTAAAAACAGCAGGTGCTGTGTAGGAGCTCAAGATACCTTTACTCAACCTGAATCTTGAGGACAAAACTCATGTCAAATTAATCCCTTATTCTCTAGAATACCTTCGTACCTAGTAGGTTCTCCATTAATCAGAGTTGAGTTGCGTTATTACCCCCCCGGAAATGGTTCTGTTCTTATTTAATGATTTGTTTAGATGCATTTTAATATGCAGACCACAATGCTTCTTGTACAATATCTCTGGACTGCGAGGCGCGGGCATTCATTATTTTATGAGACGCACATGTCATGCATTGCACAGCCTTTTCTTAAACCAACACAACATGCAAATAGAAATTTCATGTAAAATCACATTCAGACAGTCTCAAAGTAGAAACAGATGTCTGAAAAATATGAACGCCAGGCTTATTAAATATTTTATCATCAAATATTTCATACATTTCAAAAATGTCATCTGTGAAAACACAGAAATACCGCCTCAGGAGAACCAAAATATTTAATCACTTTCAAGAAATTCTTAAAAATAAGTCTTCACCTCAGAACTATTCCAGGCAGAGAACAAATTTCCAGGTGCTGCAAGCTATATTTATTATATTTTCATCAAAATCAGTAACCTAGTTGAAGGAGATACAGCAATCAGTAAGGTCATTATTAGGTAAGATAATGACTTCTGAATGAATTCTCTCATTAATCTCATTACAAAATGGTAATGGTACCTGACTAATCATGCCGGAGGGGAGAGCTGTGTTGAATCAGAGCAAAATTAAGGCTGTAATCACAGAGCTGCTCTCGCCATGTCTTCATGAAAGCCTCACTCGGGGCTTGGGGACTGGCTTGAGGATCCTCTGACCGGCTGGACTGTTGGACTGTCGGCCAGGGGGGCGCCTGGTGTAGCGGGGGGGGTGGAGTGAAGAGCCCTGGGCAGCAGCACTAGGGAGAACTGGTCCTCTTCCTGCTTCTTTCCCCTACTTTCTGTGTGACCTTGGACACCTCAAGCCTGTCTCTGGGCTCCATTTCTGGTCTCCCTGACTTAGTCTCCTCTTCCACCTTTGCCCTTTATACACGTACGGGCAGATCCCAGCACTCCCAGAATGGCTGCCCATCTCACCCCAGGAAGAAACCAGATCCTCACATGGACCACACACCCTCCATGATCGGCCCCCATTGCCTTCCTGACCTGATCTACCAGCCTCCTCTGTGACACTTGCTTTGCTTCAGCCACCCTGACCTTGCCGTTTTCCTCTGCCTTTCACCCATAGATCTGCGTGGCTCACGCCCTCACCTCTTTCAAGCCTTCACTCCAGTGTCACCTTCTCAATAATGCCCACCTGACCACCATATCCATCCATCGGCATGCCCGTTTCCAAACTACATTTTCTTTCCTCATGTCCTTATTGGCTTCTAACCCACTATATGCTTTACTAACTTTCTTGTCTGTCTCCCCACCCCGCCACCCCCACTGGAATGTAAGCTCCGCAAGGGCTAGGATATTTGTACACCCACACGTATGCCTGGCACACAGCACATGTGCAATAACTTTTCGATGAATGTGGAATGTATCACATGCTTGTGTGTTCCCAACTTTGCTGGACACTGAGGGAGGAACCCAGTGCAAGAGACGGTTGGCCAGGGATGACGAAGCGTATGCTCTGCAGTGAGGCCCTGTGGTGGTGGGGCTGGCTTTGCTTTTCCATCTTGTTGGAAGCTGGAGCCCCATTGGGCCCCTTTGTTTCCATGAGGACTGGCCTGAGAACACACATGAGGAGTGGCAGGGTTGAGTCAGAGAAACCTCAACAGCCAGGAGAGATGGGTCAAACCGAGTCAGATGGAATGGACAGAGACAGAAGGGATGTCCTGTCCCGAGTTCCAACCCCAGTGTAGAGGCCCCTAGTCAGGGTGATGGAGCTCCACAGTAGCAGGCATGCAAAGACCTTAGGGGTGTCAGCAGATGGTGATTCCAGATCTTTTAGCAGACTCCTCATGACCAAAGTAGGGCAGGTGGTCATCTCTTGCAACGCTCCCTGGTCACACCACGTAGAAACAGGTCAGGGCAGCCGTCTCTTTGTTCACACTGTGCCAACGGGAGAATCTGGAACATGGCGGGTACTTGTAAATGCTCAGTGAGTGTGTGAAGAGTCTCTGTATTAAGCCTTGAATATGTTTGTTTCTGTGTGTCCCATTTTATGGTGGGGGGGGGGCAGCAAAACTAAACTGCCCAGTACTAACAAGGAGTCTGGAAACCATGTCACTGAGCAGACAAGGGAAAATCCCGGGATGTTGAACCTGGAGAAGAGAAGGCAGAATGAAAGTAAGGGCAGTCTTCCATAACTGCAGGACTAGTGTGTAAACACCAGATTATTTTTATTTTATTGGCTTTAGAAAAGGGATTGCAGATAACTGGCCCCAGTGCCACCACACCCATCTCAAGTCTGTAACAAACAACACTAATTGATCATGGACATTTTCCTAGAGAGCCACACCAAACCTCAGAATCCTTCTCAACACAGTGCCTCAAACTCTCCCCACCAATTGAATGGAGCTGAAGTAAGAGATAAACCATACTTGTGAAACTTTATCTGGAACACAGGGATAGGGCAATGATGGAGAGCCCATTAACGTTAAGCAAGAACATTTTGTTATAAGCAAAGATGAAGTACGTTTCTCTGGGGGGCAGTGAGTTTCTTGTCACTGGTCAAGAAAAAGCTGCTTCTCTCCATTCTTTCCCATGGTCGTGTCCAGTGGCAAGGAACGCATCCAAGTCCCCATTGGTAAGTGGTGAATGCATTTCCAGTGTTGAGAATTCAGGCCCTGAATTACATCCAACCGGGCACCTTAACAGCTAAGGACTAAAAGAAATAATAATTACGAGATTCACCTAGAGGTGTTAGCTACACCATGATGACAATCATATTGCAGTACAGATGTGTCAAATCAATATATACACACCTTAAATTTACACAGTGTTACATGTCAATTAAATCTCAAAAAGAAAAGAGCTAAGACAGTGACTTCAAGAACAGGAAGGATAAGGCACTTCATTACAGAGGACAGTGTTCTGGAAATGCTTCATGGTTGTTCGCAGGAAGTTCTGCCATTTTCCCGTTAACCAAGTCCCCGCTCCAATGGCTCTACCTGGTACTACATCCCCTGCATTTTGGCCCCAATACTAGATTCTGTAGTTCATCCTGTAGGCTAAATGGAGCCAGGACACTTAAGTCTCTCATCCACAGTCCGTATAATTCCTTCTCTCTCCACTTCTTTCTACCCCTTCCCCTTTCCCTCTGATGGGAACCTACCTCATTGATACCCATTGTCTTCTATGATAGGATTATGAAAAAATTCAATATGGGGCGCCTGGGTGGCTCAGTTGGTTAAGCGACTGCCTTCGGCTCGGGTCATGATCCCAGGGTCCTGGGATCGAGTCCCGCATCGGGCTCCCTGCTCTGCGGGGAGCCTGCTTCTCCCTCTCCCACTCCCCCTGCTTGTGTTCCCTCTCTCGCTGTGTCTCTCTCTGTCAAATAAATAAATAAAATCTTTAAAAAAAAAAATTCAATAATCTCAAACCTCTGGGCTCTCTTCTTGATAGTAAAGAAACATTTAGAATGTAAAGACTTTAATCTTTCTCAACAAAGCCTATCTTTCAAGGCTACTATCTTGCCTCAAAACTCTAGTTTGATTTGAAGTTGGGCAATGACATCCTTGATCTACACTCTGGGTGGTACCTAGGCCTCCCCACTGAAACCACAAGGCCGTTGATTTAATAGATGGGGAGTGACAGGACACCATGACTCACAGAGAGGGAAAACCGTGGGCTTTTACATCTTGAAAAGTTATTTTTCTATGGATTAACCAGAATGCACAAAAAGACTTGTGTTCAAGGGCGTCTATTGTAGCATTGTGTATACAGTTGGCCCTTGAACAACATGGGTCTGAACTGTGGGTACACTTAGATGCGGATTTTGTTTGATAAATACAGTACAGTAGTATGAATGTATTTTCTCTTCTTTATGATTTTGTTAACATTTCCTTTTCTCTACCTTAGTTTATTAGAATACAGTATATAATACACAGAACATTCAAAAAATGCATTAATTGACTGCCAATGTTATCAGTAAGGCTTCTGGTCAACAGTAGGCTATTAGTAGTTATGTCTTGGTGGAATTAAAAATTATACTTGGATTTTTGACTGCATGGTGGGTTGGTGCCTCTAACCCCCATGCTGTTCAAGGGTGACCTGTAATTATTATTTTTTTTTAATTTGGAAACAGATGTCCAGCAAAAAGGGATTAGTAAAATTGTGATTTTCTTCTTTTTATTCTTTTTTTTAAGATTTATTTATTTGAGAGAGAGAGAGAGCGAGCATGAGCAGGAGGGGCAGAGGGAGAGGGAAAGAGAATCTGAAGCAGAGTCCATGCTGAGTGCAGAGCCTGATGTGGGGCTCGAGCTCATGACCCCTGAGATCATGACCTGAGCCAAAATCAAAAGTTGGATGCTCAACTGACTGAGCCACCCAGGCACATGTAAAATTGTGATTTTAAATGGTACCATAGAGGATTATTCATTTACATGAGTAAAATTTTATATTATTAGGTGAAGAAAGCACATTACAAAATAGCATATTCAATAGCATTACATTTTGTTAGATGTATATAACTAGCTGTTTCTGGATGGTAAAGTGATAAGTGACTTTTATTTTCTTCTTTGTACCTTTTCATGTTTTCCAAATTACCAGTGAACATGTGTTAGTTTTGTGGTCAGAAATAAATGAACAATAAATGCTTTGTTTGCTTGTTTGAGAAGAAAATGCAGGTAATCCCTTGATGGCGATGATGAGGGTGGATTCAAAGAACCAGATGGAGGGTGCTGGACCTTTTTAGCCTTTCCAAGTCTGAAGGACTCCCCACCTTGGCCTCTGGCCCAGTGGTGTGGTGAGAGGGTAGGAGGGTCCTCCCCAGGCTTAGTGGCTCCGGATGACCTGGGACAATGGCCAGGGCCCCAACCAGCACAGAAAATGTCTACTCCCCATGAAGCCTTCCCATCCCAGAAACACTCCATTTACTTAAGAGCCATGGTGCCAAGAGAGCTTTCTGCCTGCACTTAAACCTTGAGTACCCTGGAGTTTCAATCTTTTATGAAATAGCTTTTCATTTTTCCCTCTCTACTAAGGGCTATTACAAGCCACTGAGTGGTTCTTCGTACATCAATTTTTAATCTTGTTAAGGTGTTTTGTTTTTTTTTCCTTCACTTGACCAATGCTCAGTTCATAAATAAAACATCGAAAATTTGTTCCAATTCCTTCTTAGATTCCGTTTGTTTGTGTTTGTTTTAGTATGGTCTCCCCCTGGGGAGGAAGAAAGCAGTGAACACATCACTATCTGGTCATGTCCTTCGCCTGTATACAAACCTTCCATGGCTCCCTATTGGCAACCAAAGAAAGCCCATGATTCTCACCATGGCGTTCAAGACCTGCCATGACTTGGCCCAACTACCCTTTCTAGCTCAGCTTCTCTCTTCCAACACACTCCCAAAGCCAGGAAGAGATGCTGTTCTAGAGCATACTCCATTTCCAGTCCTCTTGCCTCTGTTTGCTCCATGCCCTCTGTTGGGAATACCTGGAAGAATACTTGGAAGAGACTTGGAGTGATTTTAATTTAATATTTTAATTTAATATCTTAATTTAATATTTTAATTTAATATTTTCTATATGATTCTCACGAGTTGTGTTTAAGTTTCTGCCTTCCTAACTTTGCCTGGTTCCTTTGTAGATAAGGCTGCAGTTTAATAAATGTTGGACTTGAGGTCAGACAGATGTGGGTTTGAGTTACACTTTTGACACTAATGAAAAATTGGTAGTTCCATTTATTTATTCATAAAATAGAGAAATGCTGGGGCGCTTGGGTGGCTCATTCATTAAGTGTCTGCCTTCAGCTCAGGTCATGATCCTGGGGTCCTGGGATCCAGCCCTGCATTGGGCTCCCTGCTCTTCCGGGAGCCTGCTTCTCCCTCTCTCACTCCCCCTGCTTGTGTTCCCTCTCTCTCTGTGTCTCTCTCTGTCAAATAAATAAATAAAATCTTTAAAAAAAAATCTTTTAAAAAAATAGAGAAATGCCTACCTAAAAGGGCATTAATGAGGATTAAGTACAAATGTATATATGTAAGCATGCCGAGCGGTGGGCCTGGCACATAGTAGGACGTCAATAACCATGAAATCTGAGTTTTAGGCAATATTTATGTATCTAAGTGTATAGGTGTGTTCAAAACACCTGCATATTCATGACTTAGATTCAATAGTTGTTAACATCTGGCTATATATACTTTGTCTATAGACCTAGCTCTATCTATACACCCATCCATCCATTACTTACATATCTATTTATCTATCTAGATCTATATAGACATCTGTCTTTTTTTTTTTTTTTTGGCTGCAGCACTTGAAGGAGGTAGAAGACACAATGATTCTCTATCCCTCATATATCCTAAAAATAAGGAAATCTATAACCAAATGCCATTTTGCATCCAAGAACATTAATACTAATTTTATATTGTAATCCAATATCCAGTCCTCATTAAAATTCCCCAGTTGTCCCCAAAGTATCTTTTATAGTTTCCCCTCAACCAAGAACCAATCAAAATTCATATACTGCATTTGACTGTTACAGCTCTGCTTTCTCTTTTAATCTAAAATGTCTCTCACACACAGGCCTTTATTGACTTTTGGAAATCCGTGGCCTCTGTCTTGCAGAATATGCTGCATTTTGAAGCTTTCTTATTGTTTCCTTCCAGTATAACTTAACTTTTTCCTCTACCCCTTTTATTTTCCATGAACTAGTTGGCATAGACTATAGATCTTCCTGAAATGATCAAGTAGGGCTTAATGCTTTCCTTTTTAATACCAGGTTTCAAAGTAAGGAATTGGAGTAATTGTCACATTCAGTGTTGGCATCTGAGTCTCTCTCTCTCTCTCCACATTCACTAAGGATTCATGGATTTTTAAACTCATGCATTCTGTTATAATCCATTACTTTCATTATTGGTTTTAATGCTTGCATTGTCCTAATTTGGCAAATGGGAGCCCCTTCAAGTCAACTCCTGTGCCTTTAAAAAAGGTTCCCCCGGGGCGCCTGGGTGGCTCAGTCGTTGGGCGTCCGCCTTCAGCTCAGGTCATGATCCCAGGGTCCCGGGATCAAGCCCCGCATTGAGCTCCCTGCTCGGCGGGAAGCCTGCTTCTCCCTCTCCCGCTCCCCCTGCTTGTGTTCCCTCTCTCGCTGTGTCTCTCTCTGTCAAATAAATAAATAAAATCTTTTAAAAAAATAAATAAAAAATAAAAAGCTCCCCCATTTCCCCCTAACATATATTATGAAAATTTTAAGCATCTGGAAAATTTGAAACATTCTTCCAGTGAACACCCATTACATAGCACCTAGATTCTACCACTCCCATTTTACTATATTTGCTTAATCACATACTTATCCTTCCATCGACTTCTCCATCCACCCATGAATTCATCTGGGTATGATGTGAGAATCCAATTTTATGTGTTCCCAAGTGACTGTCTAGTTGTCTTATATCATTTACCTTAAATGTCCCTGTTTCTCCGAGGATGAGATTCCTTCTTTAATAGCATCAACTTTCCATTTGCAGTGGGTCTATTTCTGGTCTTTTAATCCCATTCCATTGATGTATCTGTCAAATTATGTGTCAAGGGGCGCCTGGGTGGCTCAGTCGTTAAGCGTCTGCCTTTGGCTCAGGTCATGATCCCAGGGTCCTGGGATCCAGCCCCGCATCGGGCTCCCTGCTCCGCCGGAAGCCTGCTTCTCCCTCTCCCACTCCCCCTGCATGTGTCCCCTCTCTCGCTGTCTCTCTTATTTATTAAAATAAATAAATAAAATCTTAAAAAAAAAATTATGTGTCAATACCATGTTATTTTAATTTCAGAGGCTTTCTTACATGTTTTCACATCTAAGAAAACTAATTCCCCTTGCCATTGCTCTAAGGTTTTGGAGTTTTTCTGGATGCTCTTGCTTGTTTCCATATGAACTTTAAAATCAAGTTGTCTTGGGCGCCTGGGTGGCTCAGTTGGTTAAGCGACTGCCTTCGGCTCAGGTCATGATCCTGGAGTCCCAGGATCGAGTCCCGCATTGGGCTCCCTGCCCGGCAGGGAGTCTCCTTCTCCCTCTGACCCTCCCCTGTCTCATGCTCTCTCTCTCTCATTCTCTCTCTCAAATAAATAAATAAAATCTTTAAAAAAAAAATCAAGTTGTCTTTTGCCAGAAAAAAGAAAAATGCTAGAAAAAAGAAAAATGCTGACTGACTGTTTATATTACCTTTGGATGGAGTAAGTTGTCTTACCTGAGAAGAACATCTGTGGGGGTGATCACATCATTTTTATTATTAGAATTATTAATGTTTAGAATTGTATTTATTTCCTAATATTGAACCATCCTTGAATTGTTGTAATAAAATGTGGTCATATATATTGTTTTAAATGTGCTGTTGGATCTGTTAATAAAATTCTATTTGGGATTTTTGTATGGTCATTGATAAGGTTGAGGTTGGTCTGCAGATTTTCTTGCACAATATTTGTCAGGTTTATATATCATTATTATTTTCACTTTATGCAAAAAATTCAGAAGTTTGCATTCTTTTTTCTGTTATTTGGAACAGTTTGAATGGCAGTGGGATTATCTGATTTTCAAAGCAATGGAAGACAACATCCAGGCCTGGAAATTTTATGGAGTTAGCTCTTTCATAACTTTCTCTATCTATTGTGAAAATTGATCTATATAAGCTACCCTTATTTGTGTCAATTTTTGTAAATGGCATTTTTCCTAGAAAATTGTCTTTTTCATCTAGACTTTAAAATTTCTTTGCATACAATCTTACAAAGAGATCTTAAGAATTTCTTCTGTTTCAATAGCTATTTCTTCTTTGTATTATAACCTTATTTTGTGTATTTGTTCTTCACATTTCTCATGGCTTAGTTCTCTATCTGTTTAGCCTGTGGGCTTTTATTTTTTATGGAACTTACTAAGGTCTCTGCTGTGACCTAATGTATTGTTCATTTGTGTGAATGTTTCATGTGAACTTGAGAAGAAGGCATATTCTCTGTTATCAATCAGGGTATACATTTTGATAGATATACATCAGATCGACTTTATTGATTAATGTTGCTTAGGAGTTCTATCCATCTTTTTTTTTTTTTTTTTTTTTTTTAAAGATTTTATTTATTTATTTGAGACAGAGAGAATGAGAGAGAGAGAGCACATGAGAGGGGTGAGGGTCAGAGGGAGAAGCAGGCTCCCGCTGAGCAGGGAGCCTGATGCGGGACTCGATCCCGGGACTCCAGGATCATGACCTGAGCCGAAAGCAGTCGCTTAACCAACTGAGCCACCCAGGCGTCCAGGAGTTCTATCCATCTTTATCTTTTGTCCACTTCATCTTTCTTGGAGTGAGAGTGATGTGCTAAAATCTCACTTCATTAGTGGTTTCTGTACATTTCACTTTGCATCTCCTACAGTGCCTGCTTTATGGAGATTGCTGTGCATTATTTGGTGCAGTGATACTCACAACAGTTACATCTTCATTTTGAATTGCAGTCTGTAACATTATCAATGTTCTGCTTCGTCTCCCTTAATTTCTTTGGCCTGAATTTTATTTAGCTTGTTTTAGATGAGAGTACTTGTTTTCTTTTTGCCTGGCACACTTTGGCCCAATCCTTTATGTTTAGCTTTCCTGAATCGCTTACTTTCAAGTCTGTTTGTTTGTAAGCCGATCTGAACATCTTTTTCTTCTAGTAGGTAAGTGCTATAAACCAAATGCTTGTGTCCCTTCAAAATCCACATGTTGAAACTTAATTCCAGATGTGATGGTATTGGGGGGGGCGCTTTGGAAGGTGATTAGGGTGGAGCTCTTGTGAATGGGATCAGTGTCTTTATAAAGGAGACCTCTGAGAACTCCCTTGCCTTTTCTGCCATGTGAGGATATAATGAGAAATAGCCATCTATGAACCAGGAAACCCTTACCAGTCACTGAATCTGCTGGTGCATTGATCTTGGACTTCCCAGCCTCTAGAACTGTGAGAAATACATTTCTGTTGTTTAAAAGGCACCTAGTCTCTGTTATTCAGGTTATAGCAACCTAAACAGATGAAGATAGAAATACTTGTAATCAATCATTAATTTTACTTGTCGACCAAGCTAAAGGATGCCCAGTGAGCTGGTAAAACATTATTTCTAGATGTGTCTGTGAGGGTCTTTCCAGAAGAGATTAGTATTTGAGTCAGTAGACTGAGTAAAGGAGATACCCTCCCCAATGCAGGTGGGCAGCATCCGATCCATTAAGGGCCTGAAGAGAACAAAAAGGTGGATGAAGGGCAAATGCTCTCTCTGCTTGAACTGAGACATCCTTCTCCTGCCTTCAGACATCAAAGTTCCAATTCTTGGGCCTTTGGACCTAGGCTGGGACTTACAACATTGGTTCCCTTGGTTCTCAGGATGTGGGGTCCAACTGGAACTACACCATCGACTTTCCTGGTATCCAGCCTGCAAATGGCATATCGTCACAGGACTTCTCAGCCTCCATGATCACATGAGCCTATCCCTTGTCATAAATCTTTTTCTCTATATTGACATACATGCAATTAAGTCTGTTTCTCTGGAGAAACCTGACTAATACAATGAGTTAAGCCTATCTACATTACTGATAGGATTTAAGTTTAGACTCAGTTCTGTCTTTTTTTTTTTTTAATAATTTTTTTTTTTTTAAAGATTTTATTTATTTATTTGAGACAGAGAGAATGAGATACAGAGAGCATGAGGGAGGAGGGTCAGAGGGAGAAGCAGACTCCCTGCCGAGCAGGGAGCCCGATGCGGGACTCGATCCCGGGACTCCAGGATCATGACCTGAGCCGAAGGCAGTCGCTTAACCAACTGAGCCACCCAGGCGCCCAATAATTTTTTTTTTTTTAAGATTTTATTTGCGAGAGAGACAATGAGAGACAGAGAGCATGAGAGGGAGGAGGGTCAGAGGGAGAAGCAGACTCCCCGCTGAGCAGGGAGCCCGATGTGGGACTCGATCCCAGGACTCCAGGATCATGACCTAAGCGGAAGGCATTCGCTTGACCAACTGAGCCACCCAGGCGCCCTGTTCTGTCTTATTTTATATTTACTATGTATCTTTTGCTATGGGCTCTATTTACTTAAACTTTTCTCTTTTATTTCGTGTTTGTATTTCTTTTGGTGTTTAGAAAGGATTGTGGTTTTGTTTTAGTGGTTTTGTCCACACTAATGCTTTCATTTAGTGCCCTTACTCCCCCTCTCTTTCCTTGTGTTTTCTACTATTTGGGTACTAACTTTAAATGGTATTCATTCACTATGCAGCAATAATGAACTAATTTTACTTTGCTTTTCCTCTCTCCTTGCCCCTTTTTAGTTATATAATTTCATCATTCTCAGAACAGATGATGTTTGCATACTGTTTTTCCGCATTTGTGGAAATCTAAATTTTAGTCACAGATCTGTCACCGAACTCAGTCTTTTGACCAGTGTTTCTCTAATCATCTCTGGGTTGGATGAAGTTCTTCCTCTGGTAGATTCCTCAGGAAAGACTCATGAATACAATATTGTGTGAATCTTTGCATATGTAGAACTATTTTTCTTCGTCTTAATAGTGAAGAACAGATGACTGGATATAAAATTTCTTCCTTCCATGATTTTATATACTTGAGTTTCTTGAATATGTTACTCTATTGATGACTAGTTTTATATGTTCTTATTGAGAAATACAATGCCAAGATTATTTTTTTTCCTTGCTCTCTATGTCTGAAGGCTCAGAAGATATTTTCTTTTAACTTGAACATCTAATATTTTCATTAAGATAGGACTTGGTGTTCAGTGTTCTGGGTCAATTTCCCCAGGCAAGCAGGGTGGCTTTTTGATATGTAAATTTATGTCTTATTTTATTTCAGGAAGTTTTCCTGAATTATAGTTTTAATGGAGAGTTCTGTTCATTGTTTTCTTTTCTAGTTCAAAAACCCCAATTATACACATATTGGTCTTTGCTTATGTTCTATATCTATCACTTTCTCTCTGATCCTTAAAACCCTTTTGGTTTTCTTTTTTTTTTTTTAAGATTTTATTTATTTATTTGACAGAGAGAGAGACAGCGAGAGCAGGAACACAAGCAGGGGGAGTGGGAGAAGGAGAAGCAGGCTTCCCACAGAGCAGGGAGCCTGATGCGGGGTTCAATCCCAGGACCCTGTGATCATGACCTGAGCCGAAGGCAGTCGCTTAACTGACTGAGCCACCCAGGCGCCCCTTGGTTTTATTTTCTTGACTCTCTTCATTTCCATCCACTTGGTTCTGTCTGTTTTTCCTTGGATACCTCATAATTTAATTTTTTTCCTCCTGTGATTTTAACTTTTCTTTCCATTTATTTCCTGAGTTTAGCCAGCTTCCATTTTCTGTCTTCCTGTTACTTATACCATTCCTTTTCCTAGTTTTGAACTTGTTCAAAAAATGTTGATCTTTAATACCTAAAATTTCTTGTTGAATTATATTTAGCTCCTGCTGGAATGTTGTGTTACAGTTTTCCTCTGGGTCATGTATTTATGTGTGTGTGTTTATTGGCTAAAAAGTTCTGATTCTCATTTTCTAATTTCTTTTTAAACTTAGTGTGGATTCTGTGGGTTTTTAAAAAATGTTGATTGTTATTTCTTTAGGTAGGACCTTCCTACCAGGTAAGCCTAAAGAGAGGATGGAGGGGTTTGAGTGGCTTGTTGGATTCTGGGTTTGAAATTTCCCTTCCTTTGTTGCCACAGATAAAGGCAGATTCTTTAATAAATTGGGTCTTTTTTATCTAACTTAGTCTGATTCTTCCATAGTGTCATGTTTGAGTATTTTGGGTTATTTTTTCTTTCTTTTCACTACTACGAAGCCAAGTTATACTCTCCTTTCCAAGAATCTTTCCTCTTCCTGGAAGCAGTCACTTAAGGCTGCCACTTCTGGATGCCACACTTCATGGATCTCTCCTTTTGAATTTCCACAGATAATATTTAATCTGCCAGGACTCAGACCCATTCTTAGTGGTGCTTTCTTACTCAGGATGGAGAAATACCTCTCTTTCTGGGAGTGAGATCTGGTTGGTGTCATCTGGGTTCTATCACTCTAGGACCTTTCACAGCCTTGGTCTCTATTCCATGCAGACTCTGCCTGGAATTACACTCTGCTGTGGACTCAGATTCAACTCTACTGGATGCAGATGCTTATTTTCCCACTTACAAATAAACTGAAGCTCCCAGTATTTTCTGACTTGTGGTTATGTCATAGACATGGGAGAAGAGTAATTTTATCTGCTCTCCTTTTTGTTCTGTAAAGTTTTTAGGAGAATGTATAGACAGATTTGTATTCAAGCAGCTGTTCTTATCCCTGGGAATCCTGAAGGCCAAATACAACCTTTGAAAATTATTAATGAATGGCCAATAATTGCCAGTTCAAATATTTTCATTCTTGCAAAGGAAGCATGAGATCATTCATTTATTCATTCAACTGATATTTGTGGATCAACTATTATGTGCTTGGTACTGGGAAAAATCTGACCACCACCTGCACTTATTAAAGTCCTGAGAGGTAGCTAGTGCAAACATTACCACACTCATTTCAACATGAGGATATTCCCCCTTACCCATTATTCTGTAGGCCCATCAATCTCCTTTTTTTTTTCCTTAGAGAGAGAGAGAGAGAGAGAGCAGGGGGGGGGGGCAGAGGGGGAGAGAGAGAATCCTAAGCAGACTCCACGCCCAGTGTGGAGCCTGACTCAGGGCTCGATCTCATGACCCTGAGATCATGACTTGAGCTGAAACCAAGAGCCAGATGCCCAACCAACTAACCCTTCCAGGTGCCCCTCCTCTCTTTCTTAATTATGTATGCCTCAGGACCATTGCACCTGCCATTACCCATCTGCTTGGAACATTCCATCATTGGCTTTTTTTGTATCCTTAATATCTTAAGACTTAAAAATATCATCTCTTCAGCATCTAAGTAGATTTCTTCCATACTTACCTCCATTATTCTGTTACTCTACATTATTCAGTTCCTTTGTAGCTCTTATCACAATTTATATTTAGATATTTATTTTTTGGTCATTTGCTGATGTATTGTCTATCTCTCCACTAGATTGTAAATCCCCAGAAGGCAAGGATTGTGAATGTGTTCAATTACCTCTCTCTACCTTGTAACTTTCAAAGTGCTGGGGACGTGGTAGGACTGCAATAAATATTTGTCAAATGAATGATGCCCAGAGAGAGTAGGCAGTTAGCCCAAGGTCACACAGCAGGTTAATGGAGGAGCCAGAATTAGAGTCCTGGTCTCTCTAAGCTAAGCGTTCTGTTCATTAGCAACTTGCCTCTGTGGAGGGGATGCTGTCTTCTCTCTGGGAGTAAAAGACAGATGTTCTCTATTTTTGACTCAATTAACCTTCTAAGAAATCTTCATACTCATAGGATGAATTTGGGGGACATTTTTTAATTTTTAAAAATTAAAAAAAATTTAATTAAACTTCAGGCCCCAGTGTTCCAAAGTCAGCCATGAAAACCAAATCTCTGCACTCTGCCAGGCAGCCTAAGGTCTGACCAAAAGGGTTGGGGGGATAGTGATTGCAGACATTCAACCACTTCAAAATCAATAGGCTTGCACTGAGCATTCACTAGGTTCAGGCAGGGTGCTGGGCACTGGGGATTCAAAGACGGACAGGCAGACGTTTCCCTGACCACTAGGTCCCTGATTGCTCCCAGTGTTTGAGTCACTTACAGAGCAGCCTGCGAAGTGTTATGAAATGGGAAGGACAGGAGCCGTGGAAGCCCAGAGGAAACGCCTAATCTATTCTCAGGGCAGACGGAAGGGGGGCTTCCAGGAGGAGGGGACTTGACGGATGAGCAGGAGTTAACCAGGAGAGAATTCTTCCTTATAATGAGTTGAAAGCTGCCTCCCTGCAGTGTCCACTCAACACAGCTGTGCCTTTTCCTCTCTGGGCCAATGTCCCCCCAAGTCCCTTGACTATGACGACTTTGTGAGAGGCCCATGATGCTGGAAAGCATTGGCCCTGTGACAAACCCTAAACAGGTTTCTTTGGGGAGCTGAAGACCACCACACGAAGCTGCTCACACCCCCAAGCGCTTCAGTGGAGAGAGCCCACAGGTTGCTCTCCAGCAAGGACTCTGACAGAGAAGCATGTATGGCGTAAAATGTGGCTCTTGTGACATTTGCAGCTTCCATGCAGAGAGCAGAATAAAGCTACCCTGGTGTCTCCCACTCCCGGGTTCTGCTCTTCCGTATCCCTCTCCCCACTCTGCTGACCTTGGACCTAAGTGTGTGCTTTGCACCCCTTTAATCACCTCCAGGTGACCCCAGTTCCTGGCTCTCGGTTGATGGGGAAAACCCAGTTTCTAGCTCCAGACCCTATTCCCAAGGGCCCTGTCTGAGTCCCAGCCCTGGGTCCTACTTCCTCTTACAGGTCTGCTCAGCTGAGCCCTGCATGACACTGTGTTATTAAGCAAATGCCACCAAATGGAAGTATCTGCTGCCAAGCACATTTCACAAGGAAAAAGGGAATTTTCATCTATCAAAAGCGCTTTTATTTCAAGGGGGCCTATCACTCACTGAAATTCACAAGAGAAAGAGAGTCCCAAGGAAATCAAGGGCATTTGCATTACAATCCACCTCAGTGCCCAAAAATATCCCGCTGAACATGCAGAATTTCAAGGAAAAGACTATGTTTTGCTTATTTGCAGGAAAGAAATGAATGTTCAAGAGAAGGGGGGAGCTGAGGTTTAACATCTCAGACATGCAAATGGAAGCATTTGGTAAATTTTGACCAAAGGATCACCTTTGACCTTACAAATTTGGGAACAGGCCCTGGCAGGGGTGGCAAAGGACCCCCACACAGTACAGAGGGAAAGGCATTGCAGCAAGGAAAGATCCTTGGGATGGACCAAAAGGGTTTGCAGCCAGATGATCTTGACCTCTCAGTGCCTCTGGTTCCTTGTCTTTGAATGGAGGCGATGGTAACAGGTCATCCCAAGAACTCTCTGTGTGCCCTGCAGACTTGTCTCTCAAATCTCCCTAATGGGAGTAAGAACTTGAGCCACACAGCTGCCTCCCCCACGGGAGCAGGGGGCAATGCCCACAGCGGTCATGGTGAAGTGGAAACGCGCCTCAAGTTTTGTGCTTGAGGCTAAAAATTAATGTGATTTGTACCCCACTTCATACTCTTTTGTGTTTATAACACGGAAGTACTTAAAATGATCCCCAACTAGGGGGAAAACCAAAAGTCAACCACAAAAGACTTCGAGCTGGCTCATAGGTGAATGGGGAGTCACTTTCTGTAGCAAGAGTAACTGTTGGGGCTCCTGGGTGGCTCAGTCAGTTAAGTGTCTGCCTTCGGCTCAGGTCATGATCCCGGGGTCCTGCTCAGCGGGGAGTCTGCTTCTCCCTCTCCCTCTGCCCCCTCCAGCCCCACTTGCACATGTGCTCTCTCTCTCTCTCAAATAAATAAATAAATCTTTAAAAAACCAGTAACTGCTGGTTACTGGACACTTCTCTGCCAGTTATCACGCCGTGAGCTCTTCTTCTGTTTGGAGAGATTAAGTAACTCGTGCCCACGTGACTCTAAAACCCAAGCATGGGAACCGTGCACTCAGCAGCCCGAGTCCGGCACTGCCAGGGAAAGGGGGCCGCCTGGAAGGGTGATGCCATCCCGTCAGGTTAGACTCCAGGCCAGTTTTCTTCTCTTAGTTACAGTATCTTCAGAATCCAGACTTGGGTGAATACGTGGATTCAAAGATTTTTAATTTTACTTTTGTAAGCCCCATCAATGATTTGAAGGATAGAGCCTCAGAAAGCGGTAGAAAGGTGCATGGTACAGTCAGTGTTCTCAAGATGACCTCAGAAAATTCTCGGGGGCACCTGGCTGGCTCAGTCATTAGAGGGAGTGGCTCTTGATCTTGGGGTCATGAGTTCGAGCCCCACATTGGGTGTAGCGATTACTTAAATAAATAAACGTTTTAAAAAAAAAATTCTCGATGACAGCCTCATCCTGTTGAGAGGTCAGATCACTTGCCTCATTGGTCCTTTTTTCTTCTATCTCAGGACAATGCTCAACAGAGCACGTTTCCACTGAGGAAATCTCATTGGTGCTGAGGGCCTGGGAGGGCCTCTAATTTTCCATGAATGCTATCATTTTCAACGTGTGATATTCTTCCCCATCATCAACTTTTCCATCTAGTTCTCAGACTTGTCTTGGGCAGTAGATAACTTGGTTGGCATTGTAGTTGTCTGACAGGGACCAGCCTGAAAGAAGTTTGGTAGATATTTTTAGAAATTAAATATCTGTGAACCACATTTCCAAAGGTTTTATCCCCACTCCCTTTGTTCTGAAGTCTGTCCATAGAGCAAACTAAGTATTGAAGACTGTAGGGGGCAGTTTTCATTCATTGTGTCTTCCAGTCTCTGAAGCTCTTCCGGTCTGTGCCTGGTATATGGAGCAGTGTGAAATCTATAGGACCACGGGTGGGCAGTGGGTTTATTTCCCCCCATGAGGAGTCCCCTCACCAATGGCAAATCCCTACTGGCATCTCAGAAAGCTCCCTTGGCTTTTGGGGCCCTTGTGGCCGTCAAGAGTTAGTCAGGTCCAAGCCCATGTCCAAGCCCACTTCCCCGCACCTGCCGGCAGCCAGAACTGTGGCCCGTGGACCCGAAGCGGGCTGCGCGGTCTGCTTCCTCCTTCTCATGCTCCAGCATCAGAGCGTGGAGGAGAAGAATCGAGACTTCCTCCTACTCCCCCTTCTTGGACCTGATGCCTCTGGCACTGTGGCCTGAGGGGAGAACGGGAGATGGAAGAATGCTCTCTTTACTTAGTTATTTTGGTTTGGTCCTGTCTCCGTTGGCTGTTCCAGCTTCTCCAGCCAAGCCTGTTGAAGGCCAACGCCCTTCTGGGCAGCAGGTGCACACAGCGCCTTGGATGCTTCAGATGCAGCTCCAGGGTGATCCCTTTGGCTTCCTCAGTGCCCTCCCCCCTCCACCCAACACCCTCCTGCCTCTGCCGGGGTCCCTTGCCTGGCGGGCAGATCTTTTGAGTGGGGTCCTGGCAAGATGGCAAGACCCTGGCCAGCATCCACCTGATCTAGAAATTTTGCTCTCTCTCTCTCCACCCTACCTTCTCTTCTTCCTTGCTCAAATAGGACCAAAGGGCAGATGGACAAGTCTTCTGCTGAGTAAATACCAACTGGCGGCATGAGGTACCTGTCTTTTTGCATGTACCCTCAGTCTCTATGAGCAAATTACTTGGAGCCCTTCCGCATCACCTGCCTTGGGGACGAAAGAGCGGCACCCTGTTCTCCCCCAAAGAGTGCACAGAGATGGGAAACACACTGTCCTTCCTGTAGATAGTTCACTAATTGCCTTTCCCTCCAGCTTCCATGTCTGCTTAGATGTGAGCGGGGCACAGCCTGCTCAGCTGCCTCTCAAGGAGACCCCGATTGGGGTGCCCTGCCCCAATTGTTCCTGGCTCTTTAGAGTCCGGAGTGCCTAGCGCTAACTCTTCATCCTCACTTTGGGGCCCTAATTGCACTCCCCATCCTGATGTACATACTTGGAGGGTTTTCATCTTTATGAGAGAGAGGCCACCTCTTGCTGTAAAAAGATGAGTGGCACAAACTCACTTTCCCAGCCTCCCTTGCAGCTGGGGTAGAGGTATGCTACGCAGCTTCTGATGTTCACCTATAGAACCCCGGACTTTGAGTTAGAAACCAGCAGCATAAAGAATTAGAAACTTGGCAGAAATTCGGTGTGGCAAGTGGCAGTGGCCACCAGGCACAGTGACAGCGCAAGGGTCCCATCACTGGGGTGGGTTGCGCAAGCCACAGAGTCTGTGTGGCCGCTATGCTGGTGGTGACTTCCTGGACCCCTTCTGACCTGGGGCGCTGCTCCGGGCTGCATGGGCCCTGAGCCTCCTGAGACTCTCTGGGCAGAGCCAGTATTCTTTCAGTCTCTTCAGTTGAGCACCCTCCCCCACCACAGCTTAAACAAATGCGGAGCAGGGTAGTTAAGAGGGCTTTCAAAGTCACTTCCTGTTTCATTACATATTTGTCAAAAGAGATGATGAATCAAATGATGCTATTTTTGGCAAAAGTTGCTTTAAAAAAAAATGCCTCACCAACACACTGAAAAACTTGAGAGTGGAAAACACTTCTAGGCAAAATACCGTTAGTGGCTGATACAGTCCTTGCTTCTGCCCTCATATTTCTCAGTGGCTTTGATTAGAGCTCTCCTGCTCAAGCTTTGACCACTGGAGGACTGATCCCACCTTCACAAATACCCTTGACTTTTTTTCCTAGTTGACGTTGTCCTTGATTAAAAAACAATTTTAAGTAATATTGAAAAAACTTCACCCGTTTCTTGTTAACCATCCAGAAATTTTATCCAGAACCATTATAAATAAAGCAACCAAAAATTAATAAAATGGCCAGATTATTAATACCTAAGAATATACCCAAATGTAAGGTAAATAACTATTGTTAATTCCTGAAGGTTTTACTGAGCACCTGCTCTGGACCAGATGCCAGGCTAAGCGTTCACTGTTGCATCTAAGACTTACAACAACCCTATGAAGCCAGCATTATCATTCCCATTTTAGAGATAAGGAAACTGAGGCTGGCCAGATTAAATCGTCTCCGTCTTTCAGCCAGTTGTTCAAGTACTTACGTTATATTGATGACGTCATTCAGTAACAGCACCTTCTCCAGGCTCTCTTAGACCTAAAAAAAGACTTGCCTTTATCTACAGTGAAGGCCGTAGCATCTCCTTTCCATGCTTCCCAAAGCGTGTCTGTCATGGTTCCCCTGCAGAGAATAAAATCTTTTGTAGCCAGTTGTAAGCAGCAAGAGCTTCGTTGCACAGTTAATGGGGAAACGAAGCCTAGCACAGGCGTGGAGATATAACTGCTAGAGCCACGTGGCAGAACTGGGCCACCAAGGTTGGATTCAGAAACATGCTAACTCTGCTCCCAGCAGGAGGACACCTCCGCCGCATCCTGAAGCTGCTCGAGACCTAGCTCAGCTCTGCTGAAATCCGCAACGGCAAACAGATGCCCAACATGTGCTCCTTTCCAAATTGAACTTAGTTCCTAAGTCCAGTCCAGAACAATACGATGAAGACAAGATCAGTATTAATTCAGAGTCAGCTTAATATAGATATAGATGGTTATATACTGAAAAAGTTATAGATTAGTGTATTTACGTGGGTTGGGAAACACCCACATGTTTCCTTGATCTGTCAACTGAGAAGGTCCAGAGGCAATGATATCCTCTGAGCAGTGAGCACACCTCACACCCAGGCCTCCCACTCCTACCCGTCAGGCCGGGGAGTCATGGACATAGAGACGGGGTGCAGGGGTAACCACTGAGGCAGTGACAGGGAGAGAATCCAGGGAACCACACACAGCTCTTTAGATTGGGCGAGGGGAGGAAGAGCGTAAAAGGAGCCTCAGGAGAGAAATGGGAGGAAAACCAAGAAGGAACGGAGTCACAGACCTAGGGAGTCTTTCTAGAAGGATCAAGCGGCCCCCAGACCAAATGCTGCTCAGAGGGGCTGAAGAGTGGACATGGCAGGTGGCCTTGATAAGTCAAGGTCGGTGGGATCTTAGTGAGATTTTGATGGCAGAGAATGAAAAAACACTCCAGGCTAAGGAGACTCAATCAGAAAAAAAGGGGCCAACGAAGAATGAGCCATGTTTAGGGAATGAGGGAGAGAGAGGCGAAGTCTTTGGAATTTCCAGTTCTAGGAATTCCTACTATACTCTATAGACATTAGGGAACCAAGGCAGGGTGTTGAGTAAGAGCAGTGTAATTAAGAGAAGACAAACTTTTTTTTTTTTCCCCCAAAGATGACTGCATGCATGGCTCCTCTCTGGGAATACTGAAATTCAGCCAGATTTCTCTAAAGTGTAGTGTTTCGGGGCGCCTGGGTGGCTCAGTTAGTTAAGCGACTGCCTTCAGCTCCGGTCATGATCTCAGGGTCCTGGGATCGAGCCCCGCATTGGGCTCCCTGCTCGGTGGGAAGCCTGCTTCTCTCTTTCCTACTCCCCCTGCTTGTGTTCCCTCTCTCGCTGTGCCTCTACCTCTCTCTGTCAAATAAATAAATAAAATCTTTTAAAAAAAAATAAAATAAAATAAAAAATAAAGTGTAGTGTTTCAAGAATTAGGACCCAGTGCCTCTGTGTCGGTCCTTGTTAGGATTGAACGGGGGGAAGAATTCATTTCATGTGATTACACGGAACCAAGCAACTTCCTGATGCACCTACAATTGAGACTTGGGGAAATGGGATGTGGAAGATATGGGGACTAGTAATTCTGATGAGGATTTAATTAAGAACTCAATTTTCCCAGACTTCCAATACTGACTGCCTGATGTTTCTTTAATAGGAACTGTTGATATGTTCTAATTACGGTGGGTTATTTATGGGATCAGGTCTCATCTCTCCGCTCAATTATGTTTTGTTTGGGAAATTTGCGTACTTTTATGAGTCTGGTTCTTAATTGAGTCTATTGTCTTCCCCAAAGATGCACTTAGTCTGGGGACATATTCGTTTGTGGCTTTTCCTCTGCCAAAGATCCGGACACCTCTTGCCTTTCTCTTGCTCTCACTGATAAACTCCGAAGCCAGAGGGAAGGAAGCTCCCTCCTTCCTTTTTTTTTTTTTTTTTTAAATTTCTTATCATGCCAGGAAGTTTGCCTGTCTTTTTTTTTTTTTTTTTTTTAAAGATTTTATTTATTTATTTGAGACTGAGAGAATGAGAGACAGAGAGCATGAGAGGGAGGAGGGTCAGAGGGAGAAGCAGACTCCCTGCCGAGCAGGGAGCCCGATGCGGGACTCGATCCCGGGACTCCAGGATCA
Source organism: Neomonachus schauinslandi (assembly GCF_002201575.2). Lineage (NCBI taxonomy): Eukaryota > Metazoa > Chordata > Mammalia > Carnivora > Phocidae > Neomonachus > Neomonachus schauinslandi. The sequence continues at coordinate 73,844,984 of NC_058415.1, forward strand.
TGACCTGAGCTGAAGGCAGTCGCTTAACCAACTGAGCCACCCAGGCGCCCGGCTCCCTCCTTCCTGATCCTTGGCACTCCCTATGGTTGTGCCCCTGGCCCATGGCTACGCTTTGCAGACTCAGCTTATAGCCCTTCCTTTATATTTTTGAGACAAGATCCTTTAAAAACTGTGCCTGGGTACCAGATATCTTTGAAATTCTGAGAAAACTGAAAATTTCAGGTGCTTGCCGTCCAGAGACACATTTGATATTCTGAACCGGAACGTATTTATAGATGTTTCTTTATGGAGGAAAGATTTCTGATTTACTATCCTGAAGAGGTTCTCTGTTGTGGGTAAATCACCATTAGGTCTTGGAAAACTGATATTGGTGTAGTATTTCGTAGACTGGATTCCTTCTGGCATTGCAAGATGACTGTTTCCATAACAATAAACATGCATCTACATTACTTTGAACAGCCACATAGATATTCTGTGTTATGGATACATGATGATTTGTGTAACCAATTTTCTATCTGTGGGTATCCAGGTGGTTTTCAACCTGTGATGAGTAACTTTGGACATGCATCATTGTGCATATCCATCGTTCTTTCTGAAAGATCAATTCCTAGGGACACCTGGGTGGCTCAATCGGTTAAGCATCTGCCTTCGGCTCGGGTTGTGATCCCAGGGTTCTGGGATTGAGCCCCACATCAGGCTCTCTGCTCAGGGGGAAGCCTGCTTCTCCCTCTCACTCTGCCTGCCGCTCCCCCTGCTTGTGCTCTCTCTCTCTCAAATAAATAAGTAAAATCTTCATTAAAAAAAATAAAAGATCAGGGGCGCCTGGGTGGCTCAGTCGTTAAGCGTCTGCCTTCGGCTCAGGTCATGATCCCAGGGTCTTGGGATCGAGCCCCGCATCGGGCTCCCTGCTCGGCTGGAAGCCTGCTTCTCCCTCTCCCACTCCCCCTGCTTGTGTTCCTGCTCTGGCTATCTCTCTCTGTGTGTCAAATAAATAGATAAAATCTTTAAAAAATAAAAAAATAAAAGATCAATTCCTGGAAGGGAAATTGCAGAGTCCAAGGGCGAATACTATATTGAGACTTTTAAAGACTATAGACTACCAGTCCCAACAGATCAGATTTCAACTGGAGTGGAGGGTCTGAGGAGGGAGTGCAAGCCCGGGGACGGGAACAGGACATGTGAATGTGTGAATGCTAGGAAGTACAGTGTTGCTTTGCTCTTTGCTAATCTACTTTAAGACAAAACTGGTCATGATGAGATCAGGTCAATGACCGTCCCTGTTCAGGCACAAACTTCAGCTCCACCATGATTTTCAAAATGTCCTTATCCCACTACTTTCCTTGCAGAGCTCGGAGCACACAGTGGGTGTGAAGTAAATGCTTGTTGGCCTGAACTGAGTCAGCAAAGAAGTCTGTCACCTTCCTGTTCCTTTAAAGCCCTTTCAGCCTAGACTTTGTGGGATAAAAATGCAACAAAGGAGGAAATGGCGGAGGGGCCCGATTTATCATCATTTTGTGATTACAAAGAAGAATTTCATCCTACAAACACCCTCTGTTTCTGATCATTTACATTTCTGATTTTGATTCTATGGCCTTTCAGACATGAAGGAAATATGTAATAGAGGGAAAGTGTGAAATATTAGTGCAATCATTTATCATGTTCATTGAAGAGGGCTATCGATTCCCTGGAACACTCATGAACCGAGGGATGCTTCCGGCATCCAAAGATTGCTCTCCCATGATACACCCCTCTCTTTCTCTGCTCAGCAGGGTCATTCAAACCCCCAGAGGCTCTCTGTGGCAACTGACGTGGGTATTTTCTGGGGACTGGGCAAAATCCCCCCCTAGAGGGAGCTGCCCTTGCTCTCTTGTCTCCCAATCTGACCGACGCTTCCAGCTCTGCTCCCTGACTAGTGCGCTCCATTAAGCCAGTGGCCGTTGCTGTCCTTTTCCGAGCTCACGTCCCGACCCAGTCAGAACCTCACCAGGCCATATGCTGCCATTTTCTCTCCCATTGGTCTCAACCTGTGACAAGAGGCCTATATCCACTGTCTAGTTCTGCCGTAACAAATTACCCCAAGCTGAGTGGCTGAAAAGCACAGCCATTTATTATCTCACAGTTCTGTGGGCCCAAAGTCTGCGCACGATACCCAGCTGGGTCTTCGGCTGAAGGGCTCACCTGGTGGGGGCTGGGCTGGGCTCTCACCTGGAAGTTCCAGGGCAGATAATGCTTCTGAGCCCATTTGGGTTGTTGGCAGAATTCAGTTCCTTGTGGCTGTAGGACTGCATCCCCGTTCCCTTGCTGGCTGCCATCTGGGGCTGGATCTTTGCTGCCAGAGGCGCCTGCATTCCCAAGTCCAGCCAGAGAGAGTTCTTGGCTTGTAAGGGCTCCTGTGGCTAGATTAGGCCCCCTGAATAATGCAGGATCATCTCCCTACTTTAAAAGTCCCTTTTGCCACTATAACGTAACATGTTCACAGGTACTAGGGAGTAGAGGTGGATATCTTGGGGGATGGGGGTCACTTAGCCCTCTTCGAGGGGAGGGTTGCAGGAATCCAGCCTTCCTCACTGCTGTCTCGCCCACAGGGTCTAGCAGGGGGTCCAGGACCCCCTGCAGTCACCCTTCCTCATTCTGTGGAGGTCTCTCTGTAGTCCATGGTCCCAGCCAGTTTAAGGGGAAATTGACTTCTGTGCAAATAATGTCAATCATCCCTTCCTCCTGTATAGCACTCAGAGACTGCTAAGGCAAGGGAGGTGAGGAAACAGGCTCAAAGGGAGCAAGTCACATGGGGAATGAGAGCCCCGACAGGTCCTGAGGGCACTCTCCAAGGGCCAGAAGTAGGTTTCAGGTCTCCAGGCTGCCGGGCCATCATTCTTTCAAAATCTGGAAAATTCCCTGCAACCAGAAGCCAAGTAGCTAAGGAACATATCTTCCAGTTTTCCAAGAAAATCCCATGGGAGAAGTTGGCAAGCCAGTTGGAAGTTTGGCAGGCTGTTTCAGGGCTCCAGCTGCTAAGAATTTGCAATGGCAGGACTCCCCCATAGTGAACGGCACGCTCTCGTCGCTGGCACAGCCTAAATGGAGACACCAGCTTGGATAAAGCTTCCCTGCCTTTTCCAAGCTGACACATGGCTCCCACTTGGCCACAGTTCATCTCTGGGTAACAGTTAGAAAGAGAGGAGAGAGAGTCAGAGAATCACAGAACAGTAGAGCCAAGAGACTCTTTAGAGATCATTTAATCCAAACCCTTCACCTGATTATAGAGATGGAATACTTGAGGCCCACACTCATCGGGAGATTGCCCAAATGAGCAGTAGACTCATGACTAAGATCCAGCCACTCTGCTTTTCAGAGCAGAATCCAGTTCTCAATTCCATGATATTTTGGTCCTTTCCACGCAGCCATCCTGTTGGCCGACCCATACAATCCACAGCATTACGACTTACACTTGTGTATACGTTCAATAACACACAATCTGTGCCCACCCACACATATGTGCATCAGCAATCTTTTTCTTTTTTTTAAGATTTATTTATTTTAGAGAAAGAGAGAGCACTTGTGAGTGGGGGGAGGGGCAGAGGGAGAGAGAGTCTCAAACAGGCTCCATGCTCAGTGTGGAGCCTGACGCAGGGCTCAGCCCCACGACCATGAGATCACAACCTGAGCTGAAACCAAGAGTCGGACGTTTAACCGACTGAGCCACCCAGGCGCCCCCACCAGCAATCTCGATAGAATTTCTGGTTGAGAGCCTGGACTCTGGGGTCAGGTGATGTGGGTTCAAATCCCTGCAATGCTAACCTTGGGCAAATTACTTAGTCTCTCTGTGCCTCAGTTTCCCCATTTATAAATGAGAAGAATAATAGCACCCATTTTATAGGGTTGTTTTGAGGATTCACTGAAATACTGTATGTGAAGGGCTTAAAATGGTATCTGGCACATAAGTGCTGAGAAAGTGCTTGCTATTATTGTTTCTAGAAAGGTTACTGCCATGCCTGCCTGTTGTTCTCTTGGTTGGGAAATAATAACCTAATAGAAGTAATAATCCCATACAACAATATTCACAAGCTGAAACGCCTAGGGGGGCCAGGAATAGAAGTGCACTTCTATTTGATTTTGCATTCTGAACAAGAAATGAACCAAGAGATACATTTCTCCACTATAGGAAAACAACAGTGCAAGCACAGTGAGAAACAGGACCTGTGCCTTGGCCTCAGTGGCAGGGACAAGAGGGAGTGGTGGGCACTGCGGGGAGCAGTGTCAGGCACAGGCCCTGTCTAAAGGGACGGTCGCTACTCAGTTTCAGCTGACTGCTGCCATGTGGGAATTCAGATCTGATGCTGTCAGGTCTCTTGACTTTTTTTCAAGAGAAACCAGAAATCTGCATTTTTAATGTAAAATCTTCCAATTATTAAATGTTGGCTCAACTCTTTGCAAACATTGGATGAGCCAAACAAAACATCTGTGGACCAGACTCAGCTGCAGCTGCCAGTACTCGGTTTCTGCCTATATTTGTGTGCTGTACTCGTCCTCTTACTTAATCCTATGGTGGCCACGTGAGTATCCCCGGGTGGCTCTCAGCGGTCCCATCTGGGCTTGAGATACAGAAATCCAGTGGGTGGCAGCTCTCCTCGGATAACTCAGCTGGTTAAAGAGGAGCAACCGAGACTACAGACTGGATTTTCCAAAGACTGCATCCCCATTTCTAAGATTGGTCCTTTCCTTCTCTGGGCCTTAGTTTTCCCATTAGCAAAACAGATAAAGACAACCTGGGTTTTCTCCCAGCGCTTCCTAAGGACGATCACCACTTCAAGCTACCCCTTATCACACGTGCCCTGGGGAGTGCTTTTCATGGGAGGACGTCAGCTGTTTTGGTTTCCCTGCTTCCCTTCTTTTGGGGGAACATTCCTTCTCCTCTCCATGTGTTTCTGGTGGAGCCACTAATTGCGGTACACAGTAAACCTCCCTCAATGGCCAATCATGCTTCTCTATCCTCCTGGCAACAATAACTAATTAGTTCTAGAGTGGGGGAAGGTGACCCAAGCAGAGTCTAGAGGGACCTTCTCTGGGATTGCCCTGCAGATGCTGGGAGACGGAAGCACTTTCCCTTTTGGGCTTGCGAAGCTGGGGCTACTGGTGGCCAGGTCCCCACCCCAGTGGGAAGGCATCTCTGTGCTAGGGGAGAAAGAAGCCAACGTGCAGAAAAGCAGAGACAAGATTCACATGCAGAGGGACAGTTGGTGGTTCAGAATCCAGTCCTCAGTTCCAGATGCCAAGACCCTGGTCCCTACAGCTCTTCCTCGGCTTCAGTGGGCTAGCTCATGATACATCAAACCATTGGAACCAGTCCATTCCCTGAGCAAGTTGGGTTTCTGTTAATTGCAAACAAAAAGTTCAGACGATTGCATTAGAATCTAAGGTCCACAAGAACATAACTGTGCAAGAGTGGGGCCATATCTTTTTTTTTTTTTTTAAGATTTTATTTATTTGTCAGAGTGCGGGGCACGAGCAAGGGGAGTGGCAGGCAGAGGGAGAAGCAGGCTCCCTGCTGAGCAAGGAGACTGACGTGGGGCTTGATCCCAGGACCCTGAGATCATGACCCGAGCCGAAGGCAGATGCTTAACCGACTGAGCCACCCAGGTGCCCCAAGGGGGTCATATCAATCTTGTTCACTACTGCATCCTCACTGCTGTGAACAGTACCTGGCCCGTGGCAGGTTCTCAGGAAATATTTGTTAAAAAAATAAATAATACATGAGCCTTATCCCCTAGAATCCTTTACAAACCCTGCTAGGGAGGCGTTGTTCTCTAAAGCACTAAGTGGTAAGGTAAGGGCCAAGTTCACCAGCTAGGCAGTGGCAGTGGCCAGGTTCTGACATTAGTCTTAAACCTGAAACTGGATCACTTCCCAGCCTGACAACCCCCTTCTGACCTGTTTCCTCGCCTCCCGTTGTGCAGCAGAGCGGAGTAATCTTTCAAAGGCATGGACTTCATTTAATCCCCTTCTGCTGAAACCCTTTACTGGTATCTGCTGGTCTGCCAGTCAGTGGCTGGGGCTGGAGCTCATTGCAGGCCCATTTCCCACAGTCGTGCCTTTCCCACTGCCTCCGCTGCATGGCCTTGTCCTTCAGCAGCACCCACTTTCCAGACGGAGTTTTCCCGCCCGGAGGGCTCCCCCCTCTCCCCATCCAATTCTGTGAATCTGTTCCAAGTTTCTGGCGAGTTATTGGAGCTTTAGTTTTAAATCTTTTTCATATGCAAGTAGTTTATTCTCATTAAGAGAAATCCTATCTTCTGCTTGTTTAACTCTGTCAGTTAAATCCGTTAAGTTTATTTGTGTTTGCCCAGTGGTAATTTTTATTGAGAGAACATCTGAAACCATCTGCAGGGAGGAAGTTGAAGCAGCCCACGGAGTGCCCCAGCTCTGGGACTGATTTTCCCCAATGTCTCCACCACCCAGAGCCACTCCTTCCACCCACTGGAGGCTGACCACAGGGTTGCTCATCTCTGGGTCCTTTGGAGTTTTGAATTTGCATAGGAACAGCCTTGACTTTTGAGATTTCACATTGTGTGTGTGTGTGTGTATGTGTGTGTGGTTGGAGGGGCTTTCAGAGAAGGGTAGTCCTCAAGAGCCAGGTTTAATAATTTCATGCATGGTGTAATGAGCAGTTTCCTGCCTTCAGATGAAGGGGAAAGACCCAGAAATGATCCCCCTCAATGTAATCACATCCTCCTCTGAGCCCCTGCTGCACTTGGTACCTTTAAGAAGCCCCTGGCACCTCTTTCCTTAGGCCAGATTCATCTGCCTTATTCCCCTTGTAGGCTCTGGAAAGCCTAGAGTAAGGGCTGTTTATAATTCATATACTCTCTAGTTTACCCAATAGAGTGTCTTGAATATAGTAACCTCTATTCATGTTTGATGAATGAATGAATGAATGAAAGATTCCATGAACATCATCCCCTGCACACAGCCCCTGCCTTCCCAGAATGCGAACTGTCAGAGACACCACAAGTGAATGGCCCCAGGAGTTCCAGGGAGGTGATTATCATCGTTCCTGTTTTATAAATAAGCCTTTTTAAACATTTGTTTTCTTATCTTTCTTTTCTTTAAGGAAAAAAAAAAAATCCTCACCTAGTTGATCAAAAGTTTCCTATGTTGGTTCTTTCAATGCAAATTGCATTTTCCAAATAACGCAGAACGAAAGATAACCACAATTACAAAACCAGGCAGCTCAGAAAGATAAACTGTAGATATCAGAGCAGAAAAGAAAACTTAAACAAAATTTTGTCAACTCCCCTCATTCCCACCCAGGTTTTTTAGCATCTCATTTTGATTTTAAAGAAGCTTGTAATAGATTGAGCTTTCAACTCTAAGTAGGTTGTCCAGATAGGTAGTGAGGTCCCTGTCATTGGAGGTAGGCAAGTGGAGATTGGATGACTAACCAGTGGAGAAAATAGAACAGAAACTAAAATATAATGAAGAGTTGAATAATGTACTCTAAGAACTCAAAAATGATAAATTCAACTCCACAATTAGGAGACAGAAACAAATAGTATAAGATTTAGGCTCCGGCGGTCCTGAGGCTGAATCTTGGCTCCAGTGATGACTAGGTGTGTGATCTTAAGTTACATAACTTCTCTGGTTAAATGAGATTTAATTTATAAAGAACCTTGCTGGCCCAGAGTAAGTTAAAATATGCTAGCCTCCTTTATGTTTACGAGGAGAAAGAGGATGGTAGATTGAAGATTGGCCCAAACTTCTCCCATCCCTGTAGCATACCCACCTGCAAAGTGATATTCTCTCTCCTCCATTCTAGAGGCAGAATCTCTATCTCCAGGTGGGAACTGGGTGTGGTTATGTGATTTGCTTTGGGTGATGGGGCATTCGCAAATATGGCACCAGCAGAGACTTGCAAAATATACTTAGGAACTCTGAAACTAGGGCCATGTGAGGGAGCCTGGCCTAGTCTACTGGATGGGCAGAGACAGGTGGCTAGTTTCCCCCTGCTCACTCTAGTCAATATGTGAGTGAGGCCATTCCAGACCCACCAACCCTCAGCCAACCCATTAGCTGAATACAGAACTGTCTGGTCGGCCCACAGATTCATGAGCAATAATAAAATGGTGGTTGTTATGAGCCACTAGGTCTTGGGATGGTTTGTTACACAGCAGAAGCTAACCGTTACAAGTAGATTGGAAAGTTATTTTACCATTTAATAACAGGAATCAATGAGGAAATGAAATATGTTTTTCAGAAACTCACTTGATAGGTGACTTTGTCATAATGCAGATATATCTCCTAATGCAAGGGCCATCTAAGTGAATAGAACAGTCAGAACATAGTTGAATTATTTGTCAGGCTTTTAGCCAATGTAATCTACAGAAATGCGTGTTATGCCTAGAACAATGAATTTTAATGCTTGGGCTGCGAAATGCAATTTCAGCCGTATCTACGCAAGGGTTGCATTCCAGGGAAACCCACTGGTCCTCCTGGCGAGCAGGCTGGCTTGGGGCATCACTGGTGTTCTTCCTCTAGGGTAGACTATCTGTGATCCCTGAGGAAAAGCAGAGAAATATTCAAACATTATTTAGAGCCCACTTTAATATTACCTAAAAAGCGCCATTCACAGGCTTTGATGTCTTAGCTTGGTAGAAATAACACTTCCCTCATCAAAAAAGTTGTTTGATCCCTGAATTTCATTTTTTTTTTTCTTTTAGATATTAACTCAGAGCATTTCGGTCTTCCCTGGGGATGAAGCGATGAAAGCGGGCAGCTGACTTAGTGAATACAGTCATTTAATGTCATTATTACTGCATCCTTTTCCTGTTGATGATGCCAGGATTCCTGCCTCCACCCCACGGTCCCCAGGCAGCCCCCAGCCTGCTCTCACACCATCTCACACAAGATAGTGGTAGCTCTTCTCCTGCCTCCCCCTTTTTCACCCTTCCAGACCCTGGGTCTCCATACCACTGGAGTAATCTTTTTAAAGTGCCAATTGCACGTGATTCCCTTGCTCCAAAATCTGCAATAGCTCCCCATTGCCCAGGTCCCTGGGAAGCCCACCCAAGATCGAAGTGCTGGCAGGGTTGGTTCCTTCTGAGGGTGAGGAGGGAGCATGTTCTATCCTTTCTCCTAGCTTCCAGGAGCCTCGGGCGATCCTCGGCTGGTAGATGGCATTCTCCCTGGGTCTTCACCTCACCCGCTGTGTGCGTCTGTCTCTGTGGCCAAAGTTCCCCTTTTCACAAGGGCACGGGTCATATTGAATGAGGGCCCGCCCTCACGACTTCACCTTAACCAGATCATCTTCAAAGACCCTATTTCCAAAGAAGGTCACATGCACAGGTAGTGGGGTTAGGACCTCAACATCTTTTGGGTGGGCTCACTCAGCCCATAACACCTGATTTGGAAGGCCTTTCCTGGGCTGTGCTGCACTCCCGGTCCTGGGGATTCCCAGTTCTGGCTTCAAAACTGCTCATAGTTATGTCTGAGTTCTCATTTCTGTTCTGCCACCTCTCAGGTCACTTATGTGCTCTGTGCCTCAATTTCTTCATCTTTAAAATGGGGATAATACCAGTACTTACTTCCAGTGGATTGTAGGGAGGGTTAAATGAATCCATACAAGTAAACCCTTTGAAGAGTGCCTGGCTCAGAAGAAGTGTTCCGTGAATGTTAATTACTATTATTTTTATGTTTTTTGAAGCCTTCCCTGTTTCTTCCCTCCAATGAGGCTCTCTCTTTCACTGTCCCCAAATAGAAGGTTGTGGTACCCCAAGGTCACACTGCAAGTCCACAGGATGAAAACCCAGACCTCTTTCCCGAATCCAGTGCTGGTCCCATGGCCTTGAGGCTCTGTGCCTCCCTGGCCCTCGGTCTCTACACTGCTCCCCTCTTCTGGCTCCTTTCTTCGATCCCAAATTGTTCCAAGGCTGAGCCAGGAAAATCCTAGCTTCCAATCTGAGCTAAACGTGCCCTAAGTGTTAGCAGCCGTTGTTCTGTTTCGTGTTAATTTGTCACTCGGGGATACGGAGGGGACGGGAAAAGCCTTGAGCACTGGGTAATGGATTTCTCCAGAGTTCGCCCCCAGTCTTCATCAGCATCCTAATTATTCCACACCTTTTTAATAGAGGAAGCATTAGCATTCCTAAACTGCGTAGGGGTCTGATTGAAATAATGTCTCCTGAATTATCTTTTCATAAACCGAAAAAAATAAATAAGTGGGAAACTCCACTGACAGCCTCCTCCGGGGTTGGTGGCTGGCCAGGGTCTCGGGAGGGTGTGAGGGGACAGTGCGTGGGATGTGGCTGCATTTGACCCGCTGAGGGTTAGAAACCTTGCCTGTTCCCTTTGCTCTGCCTCCTTCCTTATCCTTCCTCACTGTGCTCATCCCTCACGGCTCAGTTCACACCATATTCCCTCCTTCAGGAAGCCTTCCCTGACTTCCTTCCCTGGTTATGTGTAGAATATATGCCACCAGACCCCGTTCTTAATTCTCTCAAGTACCACTGCCATTGTTCCGTGGCTGTGGCCCTTGCCAGCCTGGATGGGGATTTCTCAGGGACAGAGCCCTGGTGGAACTTCCTTTTGTCCTCTCTGTAGCTGCCAGCACAAGCCCAGCCCCTAGTAAATCTCGGTATATAGCTGTTGACTTAACGGTCTGAGTCACCATATGTCCCGGCCCCCTCCAACTGTTTCCCATTTCAACTGTCCCTCCAGACAGGACTGTTCCAGAGGACTCAGCTAGCGTAGTGAAATGCAGAGAGTAGCTTAATGAGCAAGGGAGATCTTCCCAACAGCCGGTGGTCTCAGCAGGGAATGAGCTGCCTTAGAAGATACAAAGCTCACCATCTGTAGGAACATTCGAGCAGCAGATGGGAGACCTTCCATGGCTCAAAGACTTTAAGGTTCCATGGCTCCAATGTCCCATGGTTCCAGGGTCCTGTGACACCAGGGTTCCATTCTGTTTCATGTCATTCTTTGCAAAGGGAAGACTAGCCCCTCTTAGGAGCTCCCAAGCCATGTGTTAAGAAGGAAATGTGTAGCCAACACTCGCCACTTTGTTAAAACTGGTACGAACAGAACATCTCACATTTCAGAGCTGTCACTCCACTGAGAGTCATTCACATAAACAACAAGGTCCTCGTGGGTTTGATGGCAACACAAACACCACTTGTGACTCAATTAAGGAAGCAGTAATTAAAAAGGGGGAACAGCATGCTGTCTCTCCAATCATATCTTCCCACTGGGGCCTGGCCCACTGGATCTAGTGGGCCCCGGGGCAGTTAGGGGGTCTGCCCCGGGGCCTATGCTCCTGGCCCAGGCAGAGTTCGCCCGGGTGAGGCGCAGAGGGAGGGAAGACATGGGGACACGCCTCAGGGAGTGCCCCATGTCTCACACCAGCAAGTGGTGTAAGTTAATAAAAATTATTGCAAATTAACAAAGTGCATCTGAGGGGAAACAGTGTTGCCCCCTGGAGATTAGCCACAATTCCTTGGTTCTCAGATCATCAGAACCAATATTTTAAATTTTTACTGTCTTAAGAACTTGGAGGTATCAAGTCATACCATTCTCATGAGATAAGCTGCCGTTAGCGTCTCCGTATTTCCAGATAAGGAAACTGAGGCACAGGCCACAGGTCATTCAACAAAAAGAGGCAAAGCTAGGATTTAAACTCCCGGAGTCTGGCTCTAGAGCTCACTCTCTTAATCACTATACTCAGCTGCCTCTCACCTTTATGAAATGCGCTTTCCTGGGCATGGGCCCCTTCCTAATAGTCAGCTTTGCCAGTTGTTAAATGCCTACTCTGTTTCAGAAGCTATGCTCTGTGCTTGACATGAGGGATCTCATCTTATGAAGTAGGTATTATAATTAGCCCCCTTTTACAGATGGAGAAACTAGGTGCTGAGAGATTAAATGCTGTCTCTTATCCAGCTGAAAGATAGAGCCTGGAATTAAATTCATATCTGCTTGATGCCAAATAGTCCAGCCTGCGCTTCTTACTTCCCGTGGTAGTGGGGGTAAAATTGGTCAAGGCCAAATAGTAGACTAGCAGATATTTTGTATCCTGCTAAGCTATGAGTGTAGGAGGAGGGGGCTCAATAAGAGATCCTGTCCTTGAGGCTTGCAACGGTTTGAATTGTGTTCCCCCAAATTCACGTTGGAGCCCTAATCCCCAATGTGACTGAACTCGGAGATAAGGTTTTCCAGAGGCAATCAAGGTTAAATGAGGCCATAAGGGTGAGGCCCTAACCTGATGGGATTGGTGGCCTTAGAAGAAGAAGAAAGGAAAGAGATCTCTCCATGCACATGCACTGAGGAAAGGCCATGTGAACACACAAAGAAGGTAGCTATCTGTTAAGCCAGGAAGAGAGAACAGAAGTCAACCATGAGGGCACCCTGATCTCACACTTTCAGCCCCCAGAACTGTGAGAAAACACATCTCTGTTGTTTAAGCCACTGAATCCGTGGTATTTTGTTATGGCAGTCCAACCTGACTAACACTAGGGTCTCATAATCCTTTTGAAGTTTTAAGGCCAATGCACTGTGGCAAGCAGGGGCTGTGGCTGAACCGTCACCCATATTGTGGGTGGCTGGATGGATGGATGGATGGTTAGATGGATGAATGGGTGGATGGTTGGATGGATGGATGGACAGATGGATAGATGGATGGATGGATGGGTGGATGGATGGATGGATGGTTAGATGGATGAATGGGTGGATGGTTGGATGGATGGATGGACAGACGGATGGATGGCTGGATGAATGGATGGATAGATGGATGGATGGATGGGTGGATGGACAGATGGATAGATGGCTGGCTGGATGGGTGGGTGGGTGGGTGGATGGATGGATGGTTAGATGGATGAATGGGTGGATGGTTGGATGGATGGATGGACAGATGGATAGATGGATGGATGGATGGGTGGATGGATGGATGGATGGTTAGATGGATGAATGGGTGGATGGTTGGATGGATGGATGGACAGACGGATGGATGGCTGGATGAATGGATGGATAGATGGATGGATGGATGGGTGGATGGACAGATGGATAGAGGCTGGCTAGATGGGTGGGTGGGTGGGTGGATGGATGGATGGATGGATGGATGGATGGATGGATGGGTAGAAAGCTGGGTATACATGTTATTCACCCAGTTAGAAGCAACGCCCATGGATCAACACTGTTCTGGTAACCGTTCCATATCCATCTTGGTAGCTTTTCCACTATTTCTTCTCACCTTTCATGGATGACTGAGATCATGGAGAAGAAGCCTCTGTAGGCATCATATAATCTGGATGCTTCTCAGTGAGCTGTAGCCTGGACTGCATGACCAGTGGATTAACATTCATTCCACCCTACGAGGCGGCTCTTAGAAGTATTCGTGACTAACACAAATACACTGAACAACCGCATTCTGAAATGACTCCAAAGTAGGCTTCTAAGTCTATAAATCACATCCCCTGTGTTCAGGGCAGGATGTTGTTTGGAAAGATTAACAGCTGTGGGAACCTTGCTGGGGACCCTGGGTCCAGGCTTAGCTTGGGGCTTGGCAAACATTTTCTGGACACCTACTGTGTACTGGGTCCCTTAAAGGGCTGCCAGAAACAGAGCAGTGAACCCCATGCCTGCCTTGGAGGGGCACTCAGTCTGAGGGAGGCTTCTGAAGCTTCCACCTTCTATCCCCAGAAGATCAGCAGGTTCATAGAGTGTCTCTTGACCTACCCCCCACCCGTGCCCCATCCAGGCAAACCAAAGGAACACACATCCTTCCTCTGCCAGGGAACAGAGAACTAAACAAAGTGGGACAGAAGGCAGTGTCCCTGAGGACAGCAGGCTCCAGACCAAAGGGCAGTCTGCATGGGCAGAAGAAAAGTTAAAGGGCATCACTGGAGTAGGAAATTAGTACAAATTTTAGTTTGGGGGGAGTGGTGGGGAGGGCATTGGCGGGGATGGGATAAGGAGGTTAAACAGGAGGCAGGGCCCAAAGAAGCAAGGAGGCAGAGGGAGGGAGCAGACTTGGGGTGGGCCGGCAGGACAGTTCAGTGGGAGGGTAGTGGCGGCTGCGATCTCCAAGTACCACACACCAGGCATGGCAGGACATCCACATGTGACAAGGTCAAGTCTGAAACGCCTGCGCAGTGTTTAGCCCAGTGCCGGGTCCACATAAGGAACAACTCTATGACCAAGTTTGTGTTTCCCCCAGTTTTTCCCTGAAGGGAAACTAAAGGTCAGAGAGCTAGAACTTAAGGCCCCCTGCTCCTGCCACAAATTGGCCAGAGCCATGACTCCTGTCCAGGTCTATGCGGCCCCAGGACCGCATCCCCTCCATCCGACATCTGCTGCCTCCCTGGGGGTGCTCTGAAACTGGAGGAAGCTCCACCAGACCTCTCTGGCTCTTCTTCTTCCTTGTCTGTAAAATGGGTTTGGGAACTAAGGACTGGATGAATCCGTGTGACGAAGAAGCACGTGTCAGGTTTGTGGGGTGTGGTTGCTTGTTGGAGCAGCGCAGCGAAGACAGCGGGAGTCAACGGCGCTCCGCTCCGAGTCTGTGCCAGGCACGGCTCTGAGCATCGTTCATGACACGAACCCACGCAACCCGCACCCCAGCCCCAGGAGCATCTCCATCTTACAGGGACAGGGTGCTGGGGACCTTTGGCAGCATCACATGGCTGCCCGCGTAGAAGCAGGCTCTCCCCCTCGGTCATCTGCCTCCAGAGCTCGTGCTCCTTCCCCCTGCGGAGAGTGCAGGCCTGGTGCCCAGAGAGGCGGAGGCGAGAAGCCTGGCTCTCCCTGATGGTTCCGTGCCCTTTGGCAACTCACGGAACCTCTCGGGGACTATTTATCTCTTAAATGGAGATTTAAATGCAAGTGCCCAGCTCACCGGGGCTTTTGGGAGGATTTCAGGACACGATGTACATAAAACACTCAGCCCCGTGCTTGGCACATGTAAGTGGTAGGTGGATGGCAGCCACTCTGGGAGCCAGGAGGAGGATTAGGGGGAGGATTAGGGGAGGAAGAGAACAAGAACAGGGGATACCTGTTACCTGCTCCAACTTGCCTTTGTGTCTGGCCTCCCCACTCAGCTTAGGTGAGCCAACCCGCCGTGGAGGCCATGGGCAAGACGGGCCTGGTCACCCACAGTCCCCAGGCAGGGGCTTCTCCCCATGCTCTCCTGTCTCCCCAGAAGTCCCTTCCTTGATCTCAAGGGCCCCAGAGCCTCGAGTGCCAGGAGCTCCATAAGCAAATATGTTTCGGGCAAGGCCGTCATTTGGGCCGGGAAATCAATAGGCTCTCCTTGGCCATTTGCAGAATCAGAGGTATAGTCAAGCTCCAGATAATGCATCATGCCAGGAGGACCGGGGGCGGAGCTGCCATCCTCAGTCTGCGAGAAGGAAAGTCTATGTCCTCTCCTGGGCCCCAGCGCTCGTGTCCCTGAGGCCTGCCCACCCTGTCTCCTGCGTGAGCCAACGTGGGGCAAGGGACATGGGGCAAGGGACATGGGGCAAGGGACAGTAGCTGCTCCCCAAGTGCGCGTGTGCGTGCGTGTGTTTGTGCGTGTGTGTGGAGAGAAATGTGTTGGCGTTTTTTGTTGTTGTTGTTTGTGTTTATATTTTTTTCTTTCCAAGAGGCCATCAGCATTCCGACAGCGTCCTGAGAAATTCATCAAATTATTTAACCTTTGCTGGAATAAATAATACATGTGCTTTCTCAGGATTTATTCTGATTAAGCCATTCTGGAGTGGTGCCAGGCCTGAGCCCGCCCCAGGAAAGGCAGGAAGGAGGCTGGTGGCACAGGATGGGAAATCAGGAGGCCAGCTGTGGGCTGGATGGGAGGGGGCCGATAAGGCCGGAGGGCCCTTGGGGCGGAGATGGACCCCCGTGGGCCCCTCCGGGACAGGGGGACAGAGAGGAAGAGGATGAACTCTGCCAGCCCCGTGCCTCCACCCGCAGGCTGGCTGTCTGCCTCCATCTGGGCAGGAGGAGGGAGGTGCAGGGAAGAAAGAGCAGGACCAGGGGCTCGGAGATGTGGCTCAGGCTGCGGGGGGAGTCTGCGTGTCCAGGAGGCTGAGAACCGGGAGGCCTGGGTTTGAATTCCTGCTCTGCTCTCCACCAGCTGTGGCCCGGCCCTCTCTGGGCATCCCTATCCGCATGTACGTACCCAGGTGGCGTCTGTCAAGTGCAGCATCTAATATCTATTGAGTGCTCAGTAGATATTAGGTAGGAACATATGGAACCACAGATAGGTTACCTGCTTTACCCTGCAGAAGGACCGATTCATAGGGCTCAGCCCAGGCATGCATGTCGTGATGATAACCACGCTACCGTGGAGAGTCCACTCCGTGCTCTGGTCTGTGTGCCTTCAACGAATAACCTGATTTAACTTCGGTCCTAGGAGATCTGTACAGTTATTGCCATCCTCATGTTTCAGATGGGGAAACTGAGGCCCAGAGAGGTCAGTGAAACTGCTGGAGGCCACCGAGCTGACGAGGGGGCTGAGCTGGGATTTGAACCCAGGGTAGCCCCAGAGCTCCTCTCAGTGAGGCATCCCAATGTCACTTCTGCTTTGCCTTCCCCGGGAGAACACCGCCATGGTGCATGGGGTGAGAAAGACAGAGAGAAGGCTCTAGGTGTCCAGATGGGATTGCCTGCATGGAGGGTACATGGGAAATCAAGATAAACTGAAAAA
The DNA here is from genome assembly GCF_002201575.2 of Neomonachus schauinslandi. Classification (NCBI taxonomy): domain Eukaryota; kingdom Metazoa; phylum Chordata; class Mammalia; order Carnivora; family Phocidae; genus Neomonachus; species Neomonachus schauinslandi. The sequence goes on from NC_058415.1 coordinate 73,861,665, forward strand.
TCTGAGCCCATCGATGACATGAAATGTGCAGAAACTCGATTTCAGTGAGAAGCTCTAGATAAACTGCAGAGACACGGACAGGGGAAGTCGTGCTGTGTGGGACTTCTGTGTACACAGGGGTGTCAGAGGGTCCGAAAAGATTTTAGAGATGGTCTAGAAGCCAGCCGTGGCAAACACATCTCTAGGAAAAGCCTGTGGATTCCAGGAATAGGAGCCCCCTCCTCTGTTTGTTCCGACCCGGGTCAAGCATGGATGCTAAAGCAGGCAAGTCTTAGACACTGAGTCAGCCTGGGCTGCGATACAGAATGCCACAGACGGGGGCGGGGGGGGGGGGCGGTGACAATAGAAACTTCCTTGCAGTTCTGGAGGTCAGAAAGATCCAGGTGTCAGCAGGGTTGGTTTCTGCCTTCCAGGTGGCCACCCTCTCGGCTCTGTCTTCACATGACCTTTTCTCCATATGTGCACACTTTTGGGGTCCCTTCCTCCTGGCTCCCCAGGCCCTCCGCCCACCTCTGGGGTCAGACCAGCTCCTTCTAGCATTCCTCTGTACTGACCTGTATGAACTGGATTTTGTCCTCTCCCCCCTGCCCCCCGCCCCCAATTTCATATGTTGAAGTCCTAACCCTCAATAGGACTGTGTTTGGAGATTGGGTCTTTAAGGAGGTGATTAAGTTAAATGAGGATATGAGGGTGGGGCCCTAATCCAATAGGACCTGTGTCCCTATAAGAGGAAGGGACCCCAAAAGTGTGCACATATGGAGAAAAGGTCATGTGAAGACAGAGCCGAGAGGGTGGCCACCTGCAAGGCAGACGGAGCTGGTCTGACCCCAGAGGTGGGGAGCCAGGGCCTGGGGAGCCAGCCACACAGCCTACCTCAGACTGGAGGCTCTGTGGCTCTACACAAGTCCCTTACCCTTCTGGGGCCACAGTTTCCTCTGCTGCTGAGTGGGGTGGTCACCCCTCCGCATAGTCCCTCTGAGCTTTAACACTCTGATTTTCCAAATGTCTGCACAGCCAGGAGAGTAAGCTGGGGCTCTGGAGTCAGCATGCAGTGGGTTCAAATCCAGCTTCACCACCAAGCACCATGTGGCCTTGGGCAAGTGACCTGAGCTCTCGGAGCTCATCTCTTTATCATCTGCCACCATGCAGGTAATCACAAATTCTACCTCTAGGTTGGTAGGTTTGGTTAAATGAGAGGATTCTGTGGATCACCTGGCTGGATGGGGGGATTTTAAAGTAGCACCTGCTACCCTAGTGATCAGGAAGATCTGGGCAGGACTTCTAGGAAGCTGGTCTGAGAATCAGGGGAACAGAGGAGAGTGTGAGTGCCAGGAGCCCAGAGGAGTGTCCCAGGGGAGGAGGCGCCCAAACCCCAAACCCACCTGGGATTCAAATCTCAAAGACCTCAGCATTTCCATAACTGCCCAGTCACCCAGCTGGCTCCAGTCCCTTGCTCAGGAGCAGAGCCCTGGGATTGGAAGGATTCACAATTGCCCACCCATAACCCCAAATAATCTTTCTTGAAACCACATATCATTTTCCTCTTAAAGAACTGAAATCTCTAATTAGAGTTTGCTCTGAACGTTTTCTCTTTGGAAAAAAAAAATTAAAAATGTATAAGCCCTCCTGTATCACGTATGTATATTTCATTGCCGCATAATTGGGATCTTTGTCAGTAACCCGGTAGCGGGCGACAGCCTTTTAACCGGCTACAGATGCTAATGTGGAGAGAGGTTTTCCTCCTCCTTGCTCAACTGTTCCAGCCAGAGCCTAGAGTTCTCCCTAATAAGTATTTATGTCAAAATCCTTTTTGGGGAGTGGGGGGGAGAGAGAGCAGCTGTAGCACAGTTGAAAGACGGGGCTCTGATTACAGTACGCCAGCAAAGGGAGGGGGGGATCATTTTTAGAGTGAAACAGTGTTAATCAAGTTAATCACAAAACCCGCGCTATAATTGCTTCTGCTCTCAGACAAAATTTTACTTTTATCTAAATTACTAAAGTGAGGAGAGTGCAATCCACTCTAATTTAGCTTTTGAGCTAAGGAGAAAGCATGTGTGGAAGGCTGGAGAGGTTTTTAAACATCAGGAGAACTCATGCTATGGAATTCAGCTCTCCTCTCCCTCCCTCCCTCCCTCCCGGCCTCCCTCTTCCGGCCCTCCCTTCCTTCTTTCTAGATAGCTCAGCCCTGGAGTTGAAGGCTCCTGGGGATGGGTATCCCGGATCTACCACTTAAGCTCTGTTAACAAGTTGCCTAGCTTCTCAAAGTCCTCAGTTCCCTCATCTGTGAAATGGGGATGATAATGATACCTACTTCAGGATTGTGGGGAAGATTAAATAAATTAACAAGGATGGAGCACTTAGGACAGTGCTTGGTGCATGAACACACACCACAAAGAAGTATTAGTTGCTATTCTTACTCCTCCATTTTTCTTTCTTCCTTTGCTACCTCTCTTCTCCCCCTCCTCCTCTTCCCCCCTCCTCCACCTCTTCCTGTCTCCCTCCTCTCTCCTGATCCCTGCCTCCGGTTGCTTAGCCCTCACTCTGTAGGAGGCATCACCTGTCCTCAGGAAGCTCATATTTTGGTTCTCAATTAGTTCAAATACAAGGAGGAAAGTTGGCATGGACTCAGGAGGAGACAGAGAAGTTCTGGGGGGGTTGGGCCAGAAAGGAAGGATCCTTTCTCCCAACTGGGAAATCAAGAAAGGCTTCCTGGAAAAGGCGGCATTAAATGACACTACAGATGTGGAGTTAGAAGGGTGGGGGACCGAGGACTGGGGCCCTTACTCCAGGTAGAAGGACCCAGCATCAGCAGAGGCCTGGAGGGGAACAGGCAGGTGCAGCCGGCACAGCGGTGCTGTGGCAGATCTGGGTGCCGTCGGGTGGGACTCAGCTGATGCGCGTCCTGCCCTGTGCGGCCCGACCTCGATTTTCCTCCAGATCGCCTTCCTTTCCCCAATCCCAGGAGAGCCAGGCTGGCTCCCAGGAACCATACACAGTCGTGTTGTTGTTGGCTGATGTTCCCCACCCACCCTCCACTGGCCTCACTTTTCCGCCCCCCACCCCCCACACCCCACCCCGCCCCACAGCGGCCTCTTCGGGTCTTCCAAATTCAGGCTTAGTCCAACGGGCAGTTGATGTCATCCAACTTGCCCGGAAACACAGATTAGAGAAAACACACACAGTCAATTTAACTGGCAATTAAACAGGCTCCCCTCTGTAATTAGCGTCAAGACAACTCACAATTACTACAGGGCGCGTTCGCAGCCGAGGCTCCACATTTATATAGAGCAACAATTACTGGGCGCTAATATCTTAACAGGAAGCAGAGGGAATTGGCGAAGCCATTTCAAGGAGGCAGCCCATCCTGTCCCTCTGCGCTGTAAATAACTCTTTTGTAAGTGCAACTGTAAAATTAAGGAGGGAATGCTTGAAATGATGCAGAAGAAGAAAAATATTTACTCTGTTGAAAGTAACTGACTGCTATTTCGAGATGACTGATTTCAGGAGACTAACCAGTTGTGCCATGTTAGTAATAACAAACACCACTGATTGAGGGCCTCCCCGTGCCAGGCCCACCACTCTGTTATTGCATTCAGGGTTCACAGTGACTCTCTTCCAGAGAGGAGAGCTGAGATCAGAGAGGTGAAGCAGCTTGCCCAAGCTCACACAGCTCACAGAGCAGGTAGGAGGATAGAAACCCAGGTCTGGCTCCAGAACCTTTGTGCAAAACTACCTTATACACAGCTGCTCTGGGCGGCCTGGCCACAGCCAGTGCCAAACACTAGCTAGCCATGGGGACGCAGAGGCCTGGAGAGGGTCAGGCTAGCTCAGGGCCAGCAGCAAGTCCATGTCACTTAACTGAAGCGGGAAACATCTGAAAGCACTGAGCACTGCCCGGAGCACACAGTAAGCATCCTCCTTCCACTTCCCTTCTAACCCTTTAGAAATACCCCTAAAAGGAATAGCAACAGTTCCCTAAATTAAAACCCTAGCAATTTGGAATACTTAGCCAGACTTAATACATAAGCTGAGCTCATCAGACACCGTTAGCAGTAAAATCTGCTCATCCACACCATTATGGCAAGATGGTGGATATATCAGTTAGCTAGAGCTGTGTAACAAACCTCAAAACTCAGGTGCTTAGAAAGAATTATTCTTTAGCACTTACCCATCTGCTGGTCAGTGGGGGTTTGGCTGATCTAGGCTGGGCTTGTTTACCTCTTCTCACTGCAAGTGTGTGACTCAGCTAGGTAGTTCTGCTTTGTGTATCTCCCAGCTCCTTGGACCAGCGGATTGGCCAGGGCATGCTCTTCTAATGGGGGTGGGAGAGGCTCAGGAAGATGAACAGAAACATGCAAGGAATGCCTGGGATTGGCTCGGTGGGACACTTCTGTCCACATGCTATTGGTCAAAGCAAGTCACATGGCCAAACCCAAGTCACATGGCCAAACCCAAATCACATGGCAAGGGTGTAGCTGCAGAGAGGAGTGAAGAATCGGCAGGAAGAGAGGCGTTCAACTTAGTAGAGTGCAATGAAACAACAAATAATTCATTTCTTAGTTTAAAGATCAGTATTCTAAGGGGTAAGGAGCTAGCAGCTGAAGGGATATGACAAAGCTTTCATTTCTGCCTCTGTAAAATGAGATCCTCACAACCAGCTCCCAGAGCTGTTGTGGGGTTTAAGTGAGATAATCCATATAATTACCCAGCACCATTCCTGACAAGTCATCCACACTCAGGAATCACTGCCATCCCTAGGACTCCGATCACCCAGGACTGTCCATCCCAGGAACCTCTCAGTCCCCAGCAAGCCAGGATGGCTGGTCACCCTAACTGTCCCCATCACCAAATACAAGCTAACCTTCCTTTACCAGGTGTGTGGGCAGGGCTTGGGGGTAGACTCTCCCATTTAACCCTGGCACCCACTCTGCTCTGCCAGGGGCCACTAGCTCACCATTGCTGCTGTATATGGGACTCAGGCAGCGCTACGAAATAGGGAGGATGAAAGATGAAGGATGAAGATGCCTAATGGACTCTTCCCTCAAGGGGCTGACAATCTAGAGAGAAGGATAAAGAACACACGTATAGGAACAATCATGACACAAGGGACAAAGTGGTTCTGGCAAATCCAACTTCCCCAAGGATGGCGAGGTTGGGATTTTTCAAAATTAACATTCATGGTTTTTATAGCTACTCTATCTTGATAGCCAAGATTAAGAGTCTGGCTTTGGAAATTCGAGGAAAAATATGTCTGACAACAGTTTCCTTGACAAAAGGAATTTGACTTAGTTCTCCCACAGGGGGTCTTTTTCTAAATATATTTGTTTACAAATTGGAAAACCTTTAAATCAACTAAGGGTTGGTGGGGGCTGTTCGACCTTCTGTTCCCTGAAATCTTGGGAAAGAACAATCTGCATTCAGGGTGCTCTGGGTAATGTCAACGCTCCCCCATTTACTTAGAAATGGATACTAAATCAAATCTATCAGTCCTGATCATTCATCTTTCTCCTTGTAGCTGGGCCCTTTAATTTTATATTTTCATTGTTTTAAAAAGTCATGCGTGAAGCAGTATATTACTGGGAGCACAGCAAGCAAACAGAGTGTTAGGTAAGGGAGCCAATTTTGGCCTCAGCTTTGATGTCTTCTGGAAGAGCCAAGCCCAAAAGGTCTGACCAGGCACCATGGTGTGATTTTTGAGAACATCTTAAGGTGAGCTTGGGAGCTCAGCGCCCCATGACCTCTCCCTTGTTGGCCAGATTTCAATTCACTTTTGCTTTAGTGAAGCTAGGTAGTAAGTGCTCACTTCCTGGCCCCCACCCCCACCCCCCAGACCAGATCTCCAACCCATTCCTAGAGTCTCCAGGTTCATCCATCATCCAGCAAACTTTCACGGAGGACTCAGCGAAGCCTTGGAGAGACTAAACCGGACACTGGCATAAACAAGAACAAGGCAGTGCCAGCCTTGGGAGGTCCAAAGAGGGGGTATGACATATGTGATCAGGGCAAGGTCCGAGGAATCAAGGAAGGCTTCTCAGAGTGTTTGTGCTGAGCCCAACACATCCATAGTACCTTCTTGAAAGCAGGCATCGCACAGAGGAAAATTAAGCTCTGAATCCCAGGCCTGCTTCTCACAGCTGGGGGGCTTTGGGCAAGTCGTCCCAACTCTCTGTGCTGTTTCCTCGTCTACAAAATGGGGGGTGAGGATTATACCTAATTCATGGAGGTACCATGGGAATTAAATAAGATGGCAGGTATTATGCACACGGGAAATTCAATCGTGTATTTTTTTTTTTTTAAAGATTTTTTTATTTTTATTTTTATTTTTTTTCTTTTTTTATTTAGAGAATGAGAGAGAACATGAGAGGGAGGAGGGTCAGAGGGAGAAGCAGACTCCCCGCTGAGCAGGGAGCCCGATGTGGGACTCGATCCCGGGACTCCAGGATCATGACCTGAGCCGAAGGCAGTCGCCCAACCAACTGAGCCACCCAGGCGCCCTCAATCGTGTATTTAACTATGACATACCGAACACTAATTTGATGCCGGACGCTGTGCGGGGCAGGTGAATTCCAAGGTGGAAGGAGGCAGACCCCGGCCCCACGATGATCACACAGTACCTCGTCCATGGTACCCGTCCATTACATGGTGGCCGGCATCCATATCACTGCAGGCCTCCACTTCCTCTGATTTCAAATGGACATCATAATATCGTAGTGAATGTGGTTGCAAATATATGAATATATATAAATATTTTTTTATCACTGACTTTAATTCCTCCCTTGAGCCCCTGTCAGTTCCCTACACCCTCTTTTTCTGAGGTTGTTTCTAAGTTCCAAGGCCCTTATGTAGTGTTAAGGTGTTAGGGACACCTGCTGGGACAGCTACCGGTTCACCCCATCCTCAGCCGTGGCCCCATGCTAGCGGCCACTGAGTCACCTCCATGTCCCCTCTATGGGGACCCTGGAGGGACTACTTCTTCTGTGCCGCCTTTGGCACACCTAGCTAGGTACAGGGGCCTCGGGGAGAAAGTTGAGGCCCTGCCTGCTCTCTGGGGCCCCCTCTCTGAGGATATCCAGCAGGCCTCTAAGGCTCCCCCCTGGGATGTGAAGCCCAGAACCAATTGGTTCATGTCCCACACATTTTGGGGGTTTTCCAGCCACCACTCCTGATTTTTCTTTTCTTTTCTTTTTTTTTAAAGATTTTATTTTATTTATTTGACAGAGAGAGACACAGCGAGAGAGGGAACACAAGCAGGGGGAGTGGGAGAGGGAGAAGCAGGCTTCCTGCTGAGCAGGGAGCCCGACGCAGGGCTCGATCCCAGGACCCTGGGATCATGACCTGAGCCGAAGGCAGACGCTTAACGACTGAGCCACTCAGGCACCCACTCCTGATTTTTCAATTCGAGCTGCCACCTATGATGTTGACTTCATTACTTGCTGAGGGTCATACCCCACAGAATACTAGCCTGTGTGACTGAAATGAGGGAAAGGTCAAGTGGTAAATGGAAATACTTCTAAAATACTCATTTTTGTTTCAGAATATTGTCCCACCTAAAAGAAAATAAGCTGTCTGGGGGTGCCTGGGTGGCTCAGTCGGTTAAGCGTCTGCCTTCGGCTCAGGTCATGATCCCAGGGTCCTGGGATCGAGCCCCGCATCGGGCTCCCTGCTCCGCGGGGAGTCTGCTTCTCCCTCTCCCTCTGCCCCTCCACCTGCTTGTGCTCTTTCTCTCTCCCTCTCTCAAATGAATAAATAAATAAAATCCTTACAACAAAACAAGCTGTCTATGACCACAGGCCCGTGTCCTGGCCACAGCGTTGTGGGGCAGGAATGGAGGAGGACCTCCTTTCATGGTTGTCCACAAGCTCATTGCATTAACAAAGTAGGATAGGCATGAGTTTATGTGTCTGTGCTTTTAAGAAAATTCCTGTTTGAGGGACGCCTGGGTGGCTCAGTTGGTTAAGCATCTGCCTTCAGCTCAGGTCATGATCTCAGGGTCCTGGGATCGAGTCTCACATCAAGCTCCTTGCTCGGCAGGAAGCCTGCTTCTCCCTCTGCCTGCCACTCCCCCTGCTTGTGCTTTCTCTCCCCCTCTCTCTGACAAATAAATAAAATCTTTAAAAAAAAAAAAAAAGAAAATTCCTGTTTGAGAAGCCTTGGCTCTCAGGCCACACAGCTGACTTAATGAGAATGAACAGGCCTTGATTTAGAGCAGGTGGGAGAGAAACGTGGCCCGTTCCTGTGTCCCCATCACCCTGGCTTTCCCATCGAGGGGGACCTCCAAGCTGACAAAGGAGGGGGAATTAGCCAGCCCAGAAGTGAGAGGAATGGTGTGGAGGGAACAGCATGTGCGAGAGCCCTGAGTCAGGAAAGAGTTTAGAGAGACAGAGAAGATAGTCCAGAGTGGTAGGAAGGGAAGAGGAAGAGGTCAGAGGGCTAGTCTGGGACTGAACCACACCGCCCATGGGCCTCTGTCAGGACTTGGGATTTTATCCCGAGGGCGATGGGAGCCATTAAAGGTTTTCAAGTAGAGGATGATAGGGTCCACTTGAGAGCTGCTCTTTGTCTCCAAGGTACCTGGATATTCCTGGCGCGGAGGGTGGGGTCCATGGGGAATAGGCCCTGGATGCCTGCCTGACTTTTAGCCAGCTCTCCCAGGCACTCCGGGCAGGGAAACTGAGGCAGTCTCTGGCAGGTGGAGGAGACACAGCAGCAGAAGGGCATTCAGGTGGGTCAGGAGATCTGGAGAACCTGGCCCCCCCACCGCCCCGCTTCTCCCCTGCCTCCCTCCCCTTCCCCCACATCACTGGGCTGGCCCAGGAATTGAGCTGTGGCATCAGCCTGCGCATGGTAAGCTCTTGTAATTAAAGGTCTGTTAATGTTTCCGCTGGAAAGGCAATTTTCTGAGGGCATCTGGGTTTTTTCCTTTCTTTCCTGGGTAGAAAGGAGACTGGGCAGGGCGTACTGATTGTGCATGCGAGACAGGTCTTAGGGTTGTTATGCGAGTGTTAATGTTCCGTTACAATATACAGTAATGAATTGGGACTTTCAGAGTAATAGCAGTTTGTGCTACTGGCCAAAATGAGTGTATTCATCTTCATTTTTAACATCTATTGCCTTGGAGAAGCTTTTATAATTAAATGTTTGGTTGCACCAGCAAATAAGAGGAAGGAGGTTTCCTTCACTGGATACGAAGGACTTTCCTACCTTCATCCAGCAACAATCCTGGCCCTTTCCCACCAATGTAGCAAGAGTGAGGTTTCAGTCCCTTATAAAGAGGAACTTTACAATGACGACAACCATCTGGTGATGGACTGAACTCGTTTTTGAGGTAGTGAGTCCCCCATTGCTGGTGGTATTCAAGCCTAACTTGTAAACTGCTGAGCTATAAAGGGGATTCCAACATTGGAGAAGGGATTAGTATTTTTGAAGTACAGAGATCTGTGTATGGGACCCGCACAGGAACATCTTTTAGCAAGAGTGACAGGGAAGGTTATAAGGGGAATTTATCACCAATTTACAGGATTTTAGTGGCACGTTCCTGCTAGCAGAAAATGCGCTCCTCTCAGATGACTCATCCATTCTGCTCTTTTCTGGTCACTCATTCCTGCAGGCCTGGTGATGTGGCGGGCTCTTCTGAGTCATTGCATACGCTTCACGCTGAATCTTCTTGAACGTAATTCTAAACTTCAGACTTCTCTGATGTGCCTTCTTAAAGAGAGTGGTCAGGAGAGCTAGGAAGGACTCGGGGGGAGTAAGTGCTTTCTGTGTCTACTACAAGGAGTGACCTTGTCACAGGATTGGCATCTCCACCTCCTTCTAGACCTCAGGAATCAGATTCCAGCCATCGGCAGTGGTGGTGGTGGTGGGGGGGGGGGTGTTGGAAATACTTTAGGGATTTCTGGAATTCCCCATAGGAAGTTTGGGACTCTCAGTCGTTTGCCGGCTGTGTGTATAAACTGGAAGGGAAAGTATGGCTTCGTTTGGGGGAAAATCTCCATGACTTCATGCTGACCTTTGCTTTGTTCAGGGGGCCCCAGGGCCATCGTGGGCGTCAGTTGCCCTCATCCAATATATCCTCACGGAAGGCGGCTGCCGGCCGACCCTGTCCTTGAGCGCCCTGCCTGGTTGCCTTCCAGTCTCTCTCCCTACGCACTTGACTCCTCCACTCTCCATGCCCTAAGCTGCCGAGCTCAGTGCCCGCCTGGCATGTGGAGGACATCCCTGAAACGTTGGTGGGATGAACGAATGAATGAATGTCAACAGAGGCCGGCGCCCTTTTAAAATCACCCCTTCTTGCCTCCTGATGTCAGTTAAAACAAAATTTTCCAGCCCCTTCTCCCTTGTTCTCTCTTTCCCTTTGACGGGCATCTAACTGCACCCAAACCATAATGCCTGGTGTGTGCGCTGACAGAACCCTCTCGTAGCCATCATTTGCTGTGACCTGCCCATTTTCAGGTGAGGAAATTGAGGCACAGAGTCTCCAAAGCAATAGATGGCAGAGACAGGACCGCAACCCTGGTGCTCTGATTCCAAGCCCCGGGTGCTGGCAACGAGGCATCTGCAGGTCCTGCCATTTCCAGGACACGTGTCTAGAAAACATCTGCCTCCGAGGGGCCCACGCCTCATTTCGGGCTCACGCAGACCATGCACGCATTGGCTCTGGCCTTCCCCTTCTGATGTCCTCATAACCGCTCCAGGACTCGTTCGTAAGGGCTTTTCCTCGGTAGGCAATTACCTGAGTTCATATGGTTAATTGAAATAGTCCTTTTCCTAGAGTTTTAATTCATCCAGCATAGTTTCAGGAGCCACAGATAATAAGACCTAATTTATAATTAGGGCTTATCAAGAATCAGCTAATTTCTAGACCCCTCATTCCCAAGGAGGGAACTTGCAGGGTGGGGGCTTCTCCTCTCTTTCCAGGGAGTTGCTACCCACAAAGCTCAGAGAGGCACCAGGGAGGGAGGAAGACTAATTGGGAGCTGGCCCTCCATCTTGGACAATTTATTAATTGGATTATGGGAAATCTCAGGCCCCAGGCAAATCCCAAGGAAGCACCACTGCCTCCCCTGGTTTACTGTGAGAATATTAGGCACAAGGACATGAGACCTAGGCTCCACTCAGCCTTTCAGGAGATTAAAGTCTCTAAATAAGTCACTGAACCCTGTCTAGCCTCAGTTTCCCCATCTATACAATGGCCAGGATCACCCCTCCTCCTGGCCTCCCAGAGCTCCCCTGGCAATTTCATATGGTAATAGGCAGGTGCATTTTAGGAACTGTCCTGATCTCTTCTGGGGCCTTTGTGCCCAAGATAGGCCTGAAATACAACAAGAAAAAGGTGTCTGATCCCAGGAAACTGTGCCTCAGAGAGACTGAGACTGGCCAAGGCCCCACAGGCAGGAAGATTTGGGGTCTGCCTTTGACCCCAGCTGTCCTTGTGCCTGGTTTCCTGAGCCTTTCCTCACACTTGTGTGTCTCAGGGGTCTTGAACTCTGGTCTCCCTGTTCCTTATCTGCTGCAAGCTCCACTTCTCCCTGGAAGCCACTCAAACATTCACCCAACCAGTTTCAGTGTCCGGAAGGGGCAACGCAGAGACACTGAAGTGAGTACAACTTTGGAATCATATAGTCCTGGTGTCAAGCCCATACTCTGCCCTTTACTAGCTGTATAAGTCAGGATTCCTTTCACCAAAAGAATGTGACATGAGAGGCGCCTGGGTGGCTCAGTCATTAAGCGTCTGCCTTAATCTGCTTCTCCCTCTCCCACTCCCCCTGCTTGTGTTCCCTCTCTCACCGTGTCTCTCTCGGTCAAATAAATAAATAAAATCTTAAAAAAAAAAAAAAAAGAATGTGACATGAGGCAAAAACTCAACTGAGGGGCGCCTGGGTGGCTCAGTCATTGGGCGTCTGTCTTCGGCTCAGGTCATGATCCCAGGGTCCTGGGATCGAGCCCCGCATCGGGCTCCCTGTTCTGCAGGAAGCCTGCTTCTCCCTCTCCCACTCCCCCTGCTTGTGTTCCCTCTCTCGCTGTGTCTCTCTCTGTCAAATAAATAAATAAAATCTTTAAAAAAAAAACTCAACTGATATTATCTTAAGCAAAAAAAAATAATTAGCTAATGTATCTAAAAACCCAAAGGTACTGGCTTTAGGTATGGCTGGATCCAGGCGCTCAATGATGATGACAGAACTCTCTTTTTCTCCCCAACTCTTAGCTGTGATTTTCTCTATAGTGACTTCATTCCTCAGCAGGGTTTCATCAGTGATGGGAAAGGATGGCCACAGCCCATCCCTGGGGTGAGCAAGAGGAGGTAGAATGAGCCTGATACACAGGCTGAGCAGGATTTCCATGCAGCCAGGAAAAGTGGTTTTGCAAAGAAAAAGAGATTGGGAAGATAAAAAACTATGTAATCTTAAATCAGTCACTCACACCATCTGGTCTTCTGTTTTCTCATCTGTAAAATAGTGTCAATAGCAATGTTGCAGGATTAATTTACAAGATTAATATTTAAAAAATCAACCATATTTCTGTATACTAGCAAAAAACAATCCAAAAAGAAAATCAGGAAAACAATTTCACTTATAATAGCTTCAAAAAGAATAAAATAGGGACACCTGGGTGGCTTAGTCGGTTAAGTGTCTGCCTTCTGCTCAGGTCATGGTCCCAGGGTCCTGGGATCGAGTCCCACATCGGGCTCCTAGCCCAGCAGGGAGCCTGCTTCTCCTTCTGCCTGCCGCTCCCCCCTGCTGCTTGTGCTCTCTCTCTCTCTGATAGATAGATAGATAGATAGATAGATAGATAGATAGATAAATAAATAAATAAATAAATATCTTTTTTAAAAAATAAAATATTTAGGAATACATTTAACAAAAGAAGTACAAGACTTCGGGCGCCTGGGTGGCTCAGTCGTTAAGCGTCTGCCTTCGGCTCGGGTCATGATCCCAGGGTCCTGGGATCGAGTCCCACATCGGGCTCCCTGCTCCATGGGAAGCCTGCTTCTCCCTCTCCCACCCCCCCTGCTTGTGTTCCTGCTCTTGCTATGTCTCTCTCTGTCAAATAAATAAATAAAATCTTTAAAAAAAAAAAAAAGTACAAGACTTGTACACTAAAAACTGCAAAACATTTTTGAAAGAAATTAAAGACCTAAATAAATGTAGACATCCTGTGTTCATGGAAGACTTACCAATACTCATCAATTGAGCTACATCATTAATACAATCTCTGCAAAATCCCAAGGTCTTTTCTTCAGAAACTGACAAGCCAACCTGAAAACAAGAAATGCAAGGAACTGAGAATAACCAAAACAATCTGGAAAAACGGGGCGCCTGGGTGGCTCAGTTGGTTAAGTGACTGCCTTCGGCTCAGGTCATGATCCTGGAGTCCCTGGATCGAGTCCCGCATCGGGCTTCCTGCTCGACAGGGAGTCTGCTTCTCCCTCTGACCCTCCCCTCTCTCATGTGCTCTCTCTCATTCTCTCTCTCTCAAATAAGTAAATAAAATATTAAAAAAAAAAACAATCTGGAAAAAGAAAAAGTCAGAAAGCTCACAATTTCAACTATAACTTCCCAATGTCAAAACTTTCTACAAAGCTATAGTAATCAAGACGGTGTGGTCCTGGCATAAGGAGAAACATATAAATCAATAGCATAGAACTGAGCATGCAGAAATAAATTCAGACATCTATGGCCAACTGATTTTTCAACAAAGGTGCCGAGACAATGAAATGGGGCAAGAATAGTCTTTGGATAAATGGTGTTGGGACAACTGGCCATCCGCATGTAAAAAAAATGAAATTGGACCCCCTACCTCACACATTATTCCAAAATTAACAGAAAACGGATCATAGATCTAAATGTATGAGCTAAAACTATAAAGCTCTTCGAAGAAAACATAAATTTAAGTCTTCATGACCTTGGAATAGGCAATGATTTCTTAGATCTGGCATCAAAAACATCAGTGACAAAAGGAAAATAATTTGGACTTCATCAAAATTAAAAACTTTTGTGCTTCAAAGGACATCATCAAGAAAGTTACAGAGAGAATGAACTATGTGCAAATCACGTATCTGATAAGGGAATATATAAAGAAATCTTACGGTTCAACAATAAAAAGATAAATAACCCAATTAAAATTGGATTTTTTAATCAGATATCAAAAGATTTGAAATACACATTTCTCAAATGCGCACATCCTCAAAAGAGGACATGTGAATGGCCAATGAGCACATAGAGAGATGCTCAACAACACCATTAGTCATTAGAGAAATGCAAATCAAAAGCACAGTGAGATCCGATTACACATCCTCTAGGGTTGTTACAATAAAAAAGATGGGCACTAACAAGCATTGTTGAAGACCTGAAGGAAATGGAGCCTTCCCGTGTGGCTGGTGGGGGAAATATGGCGTAGCTCCTTGGGGAGACAGTATGGCAGTTCTCCAAAAGTGACCATATGACCCCACACTTGTACCCTCAGCACTTCTCCCAATTTCAAGAGAACTGAAAGCAGATGTCCACACAAAAATGTGTATGTGAGTGTTCATAGCAGCATTATTCGTAATAGGCAAAAAGTAGAAACTGTGCAAATGTCCATCCACTGAAAGTTGGATAAACGAGATGTGTCATATCCATGCAACTGAATATTATTCACCCATAAAAAGGAACGAAGTACTGACACACACTACCACATGGATGAACTTTGAAAACATCATGCGAAGGGGCGCCTGGGTGGCTCTGTTGGTTAAGCGACTGCCTTCAGCTCAGGTCATGGTCCCGGAGTCCTGGGATCGAGTCCCACATCGGGCTCCAAGCTCAGCGGGGAGCCTGCTTCTCCCTCTGACCCTCTCTCCTCTCATGCTGTTTCTCTCTCTCTCTCTCTCAAATAAATAAATAAATAAATAAGATCTTTAAAAAAAAAATGAAAACATCATGCGAAGTGAAAGAAATCCGATGCTAATGGTCACATATGATGTGATTCCCTCTACCTGGAAATGTCTGGATTTGACAGACCCATGCAGACAGAGAGTGGATTAGTGGTTGCCAGAAGCTGGGGGAGGGGGAATGGGGCGCGGGAATGGGTGTGGGATTTCTTTTTTTTTTAAGATTTTTATCTATTTCTTTGACAGAGAGAGAGAGAACGAGCACATGCGCACAAGCAGGGGGAGTGGGAGAGGGAGAAGCAGGCTCCCCGCTGAGCAGGGAGCCCGACATGGGGCTCGATCCCAGGACCCTGGGATTATGACCTGAGCCGAATGCAGACGCCCAACGGACTGAGCCACAGAGACGCCCCAGGGTGTGGGTTTTCTTTGTGGGGTGCTGAAATGTTCTGAAAGTAGACATGGTAGGGTTGCAGAACTTGGTAAATGTACTAAAGCCACTGACCTGTCTGCTTCAAAAAGGTGACCTGATGGTGTGATGGTTGATTGTATGTGTCAACATGACTAGGACACAAGGTGCCCAGGTGATGAGAAACATGATTCTGGTGTATCCGTGAGGGTGTTTCCGGAAGAGATTAGCATTTGAAATGCATGGACTGAAGGAGGCAGACTGCCCTTCCCAGAGTGGATGGGCATCATCCCACCCATGGAGGGTCTGAATAGAACAAAAAGGCAGAAGAAGGTTGAATTCTCTCTCTGCCTGACCGCTTGAGCTGAGACATCCATCTCCTGCTGCCCTTGGACCAGGACTTACACCATTGGTGCTCCTGGTTCTCAGGCCTTTGGAATGGGACTGAAACTATGGCTGGCTGTCCCCAGCTCTGCAGCTCACAACTAACAGATTGTGGGAATTAGCCTCCATAACCACGGGAGCCAATTCCTTATGATAAGCCTCTTTTTTTTATATTTCTCTTAGAAATATATATTTATATATGTTATATGTGTATATATAGATAGATATACAGATATATATTTATATCTATATATTCTATTGGTTCTGTTTCTCTGGAGACCCCTGACTAGTACAGATGGTATGTGGATTAGCCCTCAATAAAGCTGTTATTTTAAAAGCTGGTATCAAAACATCCACCATACAGGGTAATTGTGGAGAAGAAATGACTTGTGGTACCTAAAGCTCCTAGCACAGAGCTCGGCCCACAGTAAGTGCGAAGTGTTCATTTTCTTTCCTTTCCCAACCAACACTCCCCACTGCCCTCCTCCATCCTCACCCCTCTTTAAACAATTCCACCCCCCCTCCTAAGGTCGAACTTTGAGGCATTCCACAAAGGAGGCTGTGCTATGCTTGGCTACTCACAGAGCAGCCAGGGTGGTTATTAAGATGGCTGGGCTGGTCTTCCCCGATATTAATGAATAAGATATTCATTTCCCTAAGAATGCATCAACCTCTCTAGCGATCCCGGGAACATAGGGGGAGGCAGATGCAGCTATATTAATCCAAGCAGGCCTCACATCCACTTTGATTCAAAGGTTTCATTCTGGTCGGTTTCCATGAGGGGGATGGTTTATTAGTTGGCGATGACAGGCTAAGTGAACTCAGGTACTGAGTGTTTGGCTAAGGATGACGACGAGGCTATTTTAAGTCACTGGAGTTCAAGGGTACCTGCCTCAGCGCTTTTGTTTAAATTGATTTGTAGACTTGCTCGCTTGACCTTGCTGCATAAAATAGTTCCAAGGGGGAAAAATAGACGAGCGTAATTCTAGCCAAGGGAGCAGATGTGTCCCAGCCCGCCCGCCCCTCCTGCACACCAGGGAACCCACCCCCGAGCTGACCTTGAGTGTGAGCTTCGACTGTGACATGGTCACCACACGGCGGTCCCGGGAGTCAGCGAACGGCCCAGCAGGGTGGTCCAGGTGGGGAAGACCCGGAAAGGGGGAGGACTGCCCAAGGTTGCAAAACGAGTGAGAAAGTTGGGATTTTCATCTAGGTCGGCATAACTCAAATTCCTCCTCCCAAGTCTTATAAAAATATTTAATATTTATTAAGTGCCTATCACAGTCCAGTTACTCTCTAATGCTTTATATACATTAGCTCCTTTTACTCATACAACAGCCAGTGAGATAAAGTACTATATTGGTGTCCCCATTTTACAGATGAAGAAACTGAGTAATTGGCTCAAGGTCACGTGGCAAGTAAAATGGCAGAATGGGATTATGCCATGAGAACCCGCCTCTTAGCCATCATACCATGCCAGCTCTGTTTGCTTATTACATCTTGAAGAAAAAAAATGAAATCGGACTCTGCCAGGGTCTAAGCTGGACAGTTCAGCTGTCTGCATGGACCAAATTAACCTGGAAATTGTCACATCCCCAAACCACCTCAAACAGAATGAAGCCAGATGACATTGCTTTGGAATCACTCCTCTGTCTAGGCTCTTAGAGTGCACAAAGCAAGACAGGCTGGCCAGGATGAAATGTACCACACCGGACAGTGTTTCCTGGCACCCACTGCCCAAATAAGCTGTCCTGCCCTCCCCTCCCCTCTGATCAGAAATCTGCACCCCTGCACCAGCGTGCTGGGGGTCCTTACCCAGTATGGGCAGCAGGAGCACTGAACTGGGAAATCAGGGCATCCCTGTGCAAATCCTGTGTGTCCTTGGGTGAATCACTTAACCTCTCTGACCCCCAAATTCCTTGATAAGGTAAATATAAGGATATCAGCTTTTCTCACAGGGTTGCTCGGAGGATTCAGGGAACTTGCGTCACATGGGTGGGTTTTGGAAAGGACCAAGCATTTAAGGAGTTACTCTTCCAAGATAGAGCCCTCAGGGGTGTAATGAGAGGGAGTGACCGGTAGGTGGCAGTGCTTCAAAGCGGCCTGTGGGCTGCCTGAAGGAACTTCCTATTAACCCTTCTCACCAAGTACATGGAACCCTCCCACCCCCCACTCCATACACACATCCAGAAAGGGAAAAGTGAAGCCCAGTGAGTAGAAGTGCAGAAATGGCAGAACCAGGATCATACCCCAGGCTGAGGGGTCTCTGAATATCATCTGTCCTTCAGCCCCTATTTATTAGATTCCTAGTGGGTACAAATACCATGCGCTTGGCCGTGCAATTTATTGCTCCAGCCTGGGCGATTCCCAATCGCGTCAACTTCCTTGTCTGCCACCTCCCACTGTTCCCTAGGCCGTGCTCACTGGGATGGAGTACTCACCCAGCCTAAACTGGATACCGGACAGGGAGCGGTGATCGAAGTCACCCCGGATCGACTAGAGGCCAGGAGATCTGGTTCTGGCCCCAGTTTCACCTCAAGCTTGCTACGTGACCTTAGCCAACACCATCATTAGTAGGTCATGAAATCCGTTTCGTGGGTGTTTAGAAGAAAAGAATTTAAAAAATACTAGCATATATCTGTTATAGTACAGCTAAACATTTTATTAATTGTCGCAATTTTATATACACAAACACACATGTGCATGTGTCTACTACCCAAAATGCCTGATGTAAAAGGGGTTTCATCTTATGCATCAGAGTCTCTCAGTTCTGAGAAGCCCATCTGAGGGGGATTCCAACTCCGTATTCTGCAATCCAGTTTCTCTTGCCTTTTGCCCCAAGCTGCCCAGGCACCCCTACCCAGGTAGATTTCGACGTGGGGCCATCGGCTTCCCCAGCAGCGGGAAAGATCTGGTAACCGCCTACCCTCCATTATGTAATAGTCTGATAGCACGCCCAGGCCATTAGATCCTGGATGCAATCTCTCGGGGTTGACAGTACCCCACCTATGGATGAGAAGGTGGAGTCTCCGGGAGGTGACGCAGTTGCCCGAGGCCTCGTGGCTAGCAAGTGCTGGGAGTGGGGGGGTGAGACTTGCCCCAGCTCGAGCCCCGCCCTGACACTTCCCCGACTGCAGGGCCTCGTGCAGCCGCGCACCCCTTCTCCCAACCGAAGTAACAACCGCTTACCAAGCGCTTCCATTTCTCTTCTTCCGAGTCACTTTTATTTTCTCTCTCACTCTCAAGTTTGATTGAATTTACACTTAATGAATACAACTTTGTCATTTAGGGGATGTTGGAGCCATAAGACCTGACAAGGCGTGAGTGATGATGCAATCAGCGGCCCCCGGAGCCCTGGCAGACGCGGCCCGCAGCCCCGAGCCATCCCCGCTCCCTCGCTGGAGTGGCGGCCGCACCGCTCAGGCTCTGGGGAGGCAAGCTGACGCCCTGCGGAAGCAAGAGTGGGTGCTCGGGGCGGGGGAGGAGGGGGTGATCTTATTTTAGAATGGGTAAACGGGGGCTCGGCGAGGCCGGAGAAGGGCCAGCTGCGCCACTGACCTGCTTGCTCGGTACCCTTGGGCGAGTCACTTCGCTCTCTGGTCCTCTGTCCCTCCATCTGTAAAGCGGGACAGGGGCCCAAGGGCGTGGCTTTGTACGGTGTAAGGCTGGGGGCTCAGGCTCTCATCCGAGTTTCAGGGGCGGTCGTTTGGCAGCAAGTTCAGCGACTCGGAAGCCCAGCGCAGGTCCTTTTGCTGGCCTTGAGGCAGGGCGGCTCCACCATCCAGCCCACCCGCTGTGCTCGCCTGGCGGGAGGGCGCCTGCGGGAAGGGAGGCTAAGAATCTTTGATAAGGGAACAATGAGAAATCAAAATTTTATTACAGTGTGCTCTCACTTTTGTTAGGGAAAACTGTAGAGGCACAGAGGAAAAGTGGCGGGGAGAATACACCCAAAGTGTTCACAGTCAGGGGTAGAAACGTGGATTTTCCCCTTCTTCTTCTGCTTTCTTTTTTTTTTTTGGCCTTTATTTTATTTTATTTTTCCTCCTCCTTATCTGAAATTTTAAACCCTTTTTTTTTTAAGTGAAATAAAGCACACATACAGATGAGTGCATGACACATAAATGTGGAGGTGAAGAAATAATTAGAAAGTGAACCACCAGGACACCTGGGTGGCTCAGTCGGTTAAGTGGCTGCCTTCGGCTCAGGTCATGATCCCCAGGGTCCTGGGATGGAGCCCCGCATCCGGCTCCTTGGCTCCTTGCTCAGTGGGAAGCCTGCTTCTCCCTCTGCCTGCCGCTCCCTCTGCTTGTGCTCTTTCTCTCTGTCAAATAAATAAATAAAATCTAAAAAAAAGAAAGAAAGAAAGAAAAGAAAGTGAACCACCTTCATTGCCACCCCTTAGGCCTCTCGATGCTCGACAAACCAATTCCTGCTTCTTGACAGGCAGCTGTTTGTTTCTGTTTTTATTTTTCATAGTTTTACTCCAGACCAGACATCCCCAAATAATAGTTTTTTCCCTATTTTTGAAATTTATAAAAATGGAATCATACCGTAGTACTTTGTGGGTATGCTGTCTTTAAATCAAGATTATGTCTCTAAAATGTATCCTTGTTTTGCATGTGGCTACAGTTAGTGCGTGTTTATGCTGGGCAGTAGTCAATTTTGTGTCTGTATTACAATTCAGCTACCCATTCTAATGCTGGTGGACATCTGGGCTGTCTTCTCTGTGTTTCTACACTTTTCTACACCCAACATGTCACAGGTGGAGCGCCTGGCACATAGTAGGTGTTCAACTAAAATTTTTGAACAAATGCACGAAGAGTGATAAGTTATTTTTTCTTTCCACTAAAGAAAAGTTTCAGTGGGAAGGATTGTGACTGCAAACAAAGATGGATTGAAGGGAGAATTTTCCAGATTTGTAGATTTTCCCCAGAGCTCAGGGGAAACATATCGGGTTAAAGCAGAAGATTGGTGGATGTCATCTCCATTACCTAGAAAAGCCTCAAGCATATTTGGTAGTCCCATTTAGGACATGAATAGAGTAATATCGAAAATGAAGAAAAATTCCCACAATCATTGCGCTACACGTATGAGTAGAGAAAATTAAAATTTACAGAAAGCGTTGCAGCAAAGTGGGCAAAGCAGTTAACTGGGAGTCAGAAGAGCTGAGTTTAACTCTTAACAATGGTCATCAATGAGTGCTGTAGCCTTGAATAGCCGTCCTAACATCTCAGAGCCTTCATTTCCGCATCTGTAAAATGGGTTGGTCAAGCAAGATGGCGCAAGCAATTGAGTTTTGTAAAGGACGACACAAATGCCAGGGCTTTCATATGAAACCACAGGACAGAAAGGGGACCTTTTAGGTCCGTTTCCTGTCCTAGATCATCCATGTCCTTACTGCCTACCCCACACCACCCCCTGCTCGGGGCGCAGAGAATACAGAACTGAGGAGACACAGGCTGCCTCTAAAACTGGAAGGAGAGACCAATTTGCGGTAAAAGTTACCCCTGTTATTATTAGGCATCTGCCTTAAGTAGGAAGGTTGGGGGCAGGGGCAGGAACAGGTGACTCCCTGTAATGCCTGCCGCCCTGCCCCCACTCTGAGGGAAGGGACTCCGGCTCTGCCGGGCACCTCGCAGACACTCCATTTTGGAAAAAAAAGAATGAAAGTGGCAATATTTTAAAATCAGATTTTGGAAGAACTCCCCTCCCCTCCCCTTTTGGGTGGTATAGCTCTTCAAAACGTTCACAACATTCTTTGAATCCTCCTGAAATCCCACTGAGGTCTGGAAGACCCTGTTACCACCATGCATCAGAGCAGAGTTCCTGACCATTTCTGGGGGGCCGTTGACGTCTTTGACTGTCTGGGGGAGCCCATGGATCCCCTCTCAGAATAATGTTTTTAAATGGAAATAATGTATATATATTTAAGTGCATATGATTTTTTTGGTGAAAATATTTTATAAGATGGCAAAGAAAATCAATTACATTGAAATATCATTTTCAACATATTAAAGGAACAAATATGGAAAATAGTAATAGATACGTTGCCTTATTAATGCATTAAATAACAAGCTCCAGCGACAGGTCTAACAGCTAACAGGATTCTGAAATAAGGATGACCCTAAATGATATTTTGAGATGTCTGCAGCACCTGTATTGTGGTAGAAAAACATCTGTGATTTTATGGGTGGCACATCATCATACTGCTAATGTGACTGTGGTTTGCTGCCTACATTCAAAGGGGAGGAAATGCTACATTTCCGTTACAAAATTAGTGAAAGTAAAGAAAAATAAACACAGTCTTCTCTCCCATTCAAATTTACAAACCTCCTGAATTCCAACTGTACACCTACAGTTAATCGCCCGTGCAGGTGTTGGAAACTGTTTTTATTAATGATGAAGCGTCCCACACTGCATCAGCTCTCTTTTTGGAAAAGGTGTCTCTTTTTATAAACACATGAACACAAACAGTCAGCCACCTATGGAGCCCAAGATGGTGAAGGGGACACGGGGAGACATAAAAGAATCCCAACAAGGGTTCATGTTTGGGTCAGATACCATCCCCCACCCATGACGCCACAGCCCAGTACAAGTTCATACCACATTACGCATTGGACCAACAGACAGGGGTCCAAAACACGGCATGCTAAGGTCATGAAAAGCAACTCGGTTAGTACAAAGGATAAATTACAATTTAGATGCTTTGTAAATTAAAAAAAAAAAAAAAAGACCTAAGCTTACTGCTTTAGATCTTGGAAAACAGATCTCCCTGCCCCACCTCCACCCACCCCCACCACACACCAAAGGACAATAGTAGGCAGGAAAGAAAGATAATAGCAGGAATAAACAAATTAGGAAACACAAGAACCGTAGAATCAGTAAATAAAACCAAAAGCTGATTCTTTGAGAGAGCTAATAAAATAGACCAACCTCTAGCAAATATAATCAAGAAAAAAGGCCTAAATGAAATCAGAAATGAAGAAGTGATTACAATGACAGATCTAACAGATTAAAAATTTCGAGGGGGGGTGACATTGTACATAATTCTTTAGCAAATTTATTTTAAATTATCAAACAGACAATAGGTGACAAAAAAAATAATCCAACTGATACAATAAGAAGTATAAGTTAGATCAGCAAACAAGGAAAACTCTAAGAGAATGAGAAATTTATTAAAGAATGACCCACTCCACCCCTGAACAGGACATCTGTACCAACCCTGAAGTCTCTAGATAAATCTTTCCAAATTTTACAGGAGAGTGCATTTCCATGTTACATAAATTATTCTTTAACATAGGAAAAATGGTTTTAAAAAACTGCTAATTCATTTTGCAAGGCAAATGCAGTCCTGATTTTAAGCCGTGATATGGAATTTTTTTTTAAAGGAAACAGGATCCAATATCATTTGAGAGTACAGTCCCAGCAAATAGGGTTCAGCAGCACATTAAGGGACTAAAACACCATAACCGCAAAGGGTTTCTCTAGCAATGCAAAGAAAGTTCAGCACAAGGGTATCTATTAATACAACACATCAGATCAATAGATTAAATAATACGAACCATATGCTCATCCTAATGGATGCCAAAAAATGCATTTCGATAGATGTCAAAACATTCTTAAAAATAAGAATAGAATGACACTTCCTTAACATAATAAGGATCTATTTAAAACCGAGCCAGCATCCTTTTTAATGGAAAAACATTAGAGATTTTCCCATTAAAAAGGGGCACAAAATAAATAAGCTCTCTATCACCATTATTATTTAATATCATATTGATAAATCTGGCTGATATAATAAGACACGAAAAAGAAACCGTAAGACTAGTTATTAGAAAGATAGAAAGCTTCATTCGCAGATGATACAATTATAGCCTTTAAAAATCTGATGTTCTCATCTAAACTACCATTAGCAATAATATAAAAGTTCAATAACTGGCTAGCTATGGATACATGATAAGTATTTTATTTTATTTTATTATTATTTTTTTAAGATTTTATTTATTTGGGAGAGAGAGAATGAGAGACAGAGAGCATGAGAGGGAGGAGGGTCAGAGGGAGAAGCAGACTCCCTGCTGAGCAGGAAGCCCGATGTGGGACTCGATCCAGGGACTCCAGGATCATGACCTGAGCTGAAGGCAGTCACTTAAACAACTGAGCCACCTAGGCGCCCCATGAGAAGTGTTTTAAAAATCAATAACTTTCTTAACTAAATGCAAAGACAAGACAGGAAACAAATTAAAGAATGAGATCCAATTCATAATCCAATATAACTAATTAAATACCCAGACATAAACATGGGACACAAAAAATTTCAAAATTTTCCTGGAAAGCATAGTAGAAAATCTGAATAATAGAAAAATATCATGTTTCTCAACAAAAAGTATAAATACTCTAATTTTCTGATTATTAAGTCAAGATAATCTCAGAATAATACAAAAGGATTTCCTACAGAATTTGATAACATGCATTTAAAAATAATTTTGAGGAGCACCTGGTTGGCTCAGTTGGTTGAGCATCCATCCAACTCTTGATTTCGGCTCAGGTCGTGATCTCAGGGTTGTGAGGTTGAGCCCTGGATCAGGCTCCGTGCTGAGTGTGGAGCCTGCTTAAGATTCTCTCTCTTCCCAGGCGCCTGGGTGGCTCAGTTGGTTAAGCAACTGCCTTCGGCTCAGGTCATGATCCTGGAGTCCCGGGATTGAGTCCTGCATCGGGCTCCCTGCTCAGCGGGGAGTCTGCTTCTCCCTCTGACCCTCCTCCCTCTCATGCTGTCTCTCTCTCATTCTCTCTCTCAAACAAATAAAATCTTTAAAAAAAAAAAAAAAGATTCTCTCTTTCCCCTTTCCCTTTGCCCCTCTCCCCCTAAAATAAATAAAATCTTAAAAATAAATAAGTCATTAATAAACAATAACTGAAATAAAGTAGTACTAGAGCAATTTAGATCTATAACTTGCTAAAGCCAAAGGTCCAAAAGCAGACTATGACAAAAGAGAACTTAGCATATAAAAAGGAAGTCACAAAATGATAGGGAAAGGAAACACCATGGAATAAAGAGGTTGGACAGTAGACAAGCAGGGAAATTAGTTTAGGTGTACATCTAAAAATAAATTCCGGATTTAGAATGGATCAATCAAAAAATATAGAAGACCCAGTGAAATATACAATGGTATGTTTATCCTATCTAAGAAATACTAATAATAAGTCAAGATAGAAGAAATAGAGATTCAAAGAGGAAAAAATGATGGAGTGAGCTGTATCACAAAGCTAAATGCATGCAAACATAAACTGAAAAAGAAAAGGAATATATTGAGAAGATTGCTATCAAATGGGCTCTTAACTTTTTCAAAATTTGATGTTTTTAAGAATCTAAAGAAACTTAGGACCTTTTCACATATATATGTAGACATGCATACATACACATACATACAAAGACACACAGGAACACATACACATTCACACTGACACATGCAGACCTACACATACATAAACACATGCACATAAATGGTAGGTATACTTGTATGGGGCTGGTGGACTTTCTAAGGCTCTCTGTGGCTCCAAGATTAAGAATACCTCATCTAGACAGAATAGAGTACATTAAAATATGTAAGAACACCCCAAAGCCAAATAAATGAGCAGATGACATGACCAAACAATTCACTGAAAAGGAGATAGAAATAGTAAACGCAAGGACAAATGATCAATAGGCATAAAATATGCTCCAATTTTTGTCTACTAAGTTATCAAATTGGTATAAAACTGATTTTTAAAAGCAAACTAATGTTGATGAGGTTTCAGGAAAATTGCCACATTGCTGGTCCCTTTAGAAAAGTAATTTAAAATATCTAACAGGAACCCCACAACATCAATACTTTTTTACCTAATTGTCCTTTTTCTGGGAATTTATACTCATGAAATAAATTTCGGGAACAAAGCTCCTCAAAGACTTTCATCACACCATTTATGAATAGTGGTAGTGCAAAAGGAGAACCCTATAAATAGGAAAAGGACAGGGAACAGCTAAACAATTTGAGGAATCAACATAATGGAATAATATATGGCCATTAAAATGAAAATTTAAAAATGATTATGATATGTTAAATTAAAAAGTAAAATGAAAGTGTATAGTTTTAATTACAAAAATGATGGTGAATGATACATTTATTTTTTTAATTGCCCTTAATGTAATACATGAAAAGCTTTATGCCGAGGATGGAGAGGACATCATACTAGAGTAGAATATAAGAAAGGGAGGGATTGTAGAGACAAATGGGGCTGCCACTTAAATCCAGGACCTTTGACCTCATCTAATTATCCACATGAGCTATCTGAGACAAGTAGGGCCCTAGGAACTTTTTTGATGAACCGTTAGTTCCCTATCTTCTCTTTCTCTCTTTTTTCCTCTTTCTTCTTTCCTACAAGTGGGTGATTCTTAGACTTTATAATCGTGATTTGAACATCCTACCTCCCCAAATCCTATCAAACTCATAGAGCATTCAAAACATCTGGATCATTGCTAGAATATGAAGATATTTTAAAGTAATGTGATATAAATGAGCTCAGATTGAGGGAGATAAAAGTCCCCACATCAAGTAATGCAACTCTTCTCTAGAATGCAAGATCCACTTCTGTCTTCTTCCACCACTGAATCTTAGCATCCAGAACAGTATTTGGCACATAGTAACTGCTCAATAAATATCAGGTGGATGGATAGATGGATGGATGGATGGAGGAATGGGACCAAAAAAAGAGCCACCTAAGAAGCAAAGACAAGCAAGCTTGAAAATCCTAAAACTCTGAGCAAATTGTGACTATGGAGGACCACATGGTGGTCAATAGAGCAAATCAAAAGATTTCAGGAACTGCTCCAGGCCCATACTCAGGGCCCTTGGCTGCAGAATTTGCCCATTTTCCCCTGAGGTACACTAAAATGTGGTACACTAAGTCGAGATGGATAGTCAGACTGGCTCATGAAGAAGCCTGTGTCCCCCACTAACTCATATTAAAAGCAAGATATGTTTGATTGAACCCTGAATGTCCCTGATCTATAGGGCCCTTTAGTAGAGACCTTTTCCAATCCCCACTGGCATCTGGACCTAAGACTTCATCCAGATGCTTAGAATTAGGGGTTAACATTGAAGGTGAGTCATGAGGCAATGAGAAGAGAGCTAATCTCAATCCCAAGAATGGCTTGAGTTACAGTGTTTGCCCATGCCCGCACCCAGAGGGGGTGAAAGGACATGTTCCACAGAGAAGGAAGCTTCCCTACCAAATGACTGCCTTACATACAGTTATAACCTACCCCATGTGGTACATTGAATGCCCTGATTAGCCAACCAAACCTTCAGAAACATCAAATTTTTCTGTCTCCATGTCTGAGATCAAAAGAACTGAACATGCTTCTCCAAGAAACTTTCACTGAAAACCCAGACCTGTCTCCAAAGGGTAAATAAACAAGGACAAGTATCAAACTGTTACTTTCACCTGGAATTAAATCAGACATACAATCTGAACAAATGTTCCCCTATAAAGCAGACTTACTCCAAGAACCAGAAGGAAAAATTTTTAATATAAAATTTCTATTTTCCATGAGATTAGAAAATGTATTTATGAAAAGGTGGTCATCTGAGATAAGACGATTTTACTTTAAGATGAAAAACCATGATTACAGTATTTTTAAAATGTAGTAGGGGCAGTGAAGAGCATATTAAACATTGAAGAACACTGAATTAATAATTTAAATTGGCTGTTAAAAAAAGAAAATCTCCTAGAATTCTGAGAGAAGCATAGTGAAATGAAAGAAGATGAGCAAAAACATCAGAGTAAATCTATAAGTAGTGATAACAGTTCGAGAGAAAAGCAGCCACCAAGAGCAGGTAAAATTAATTAAAAGAGTATACATCTAGACATATCCTGGTGAAATTTCCAAATGTCAAACAAGCAGGAAAGGAGTCAAAGATTAATAGAATTTAAATTTTAAAAATAGGATCAACCAAAATAAAAATAAGAGAATACATGTAACTTCTGGAGGAGTAGAAAATGAGAAAATGAAAAATATGAAAATATAACGAAAGACAGAAAAAAATAAGAAAACTTAAAAAAAATGACAGAATTAAGAATATATTAGTCATCACAATAAATAGATCAATAGTTCAAACTTCTCTATCAAAAGACAAAGATTATATTAATTCTAAAAGCAAACTCAAAATGATAATGTTTAAAGTAAAAGAATGGGTAAAAAAAAATATAAGGCAACTGTTAGTCTGCAAAATACAAGGACAATATTATTATAAAAAGTTAAATTCTTGGACGCCTGGGTGGCTCAGTTGGTTAAGCATCTGCCTTCGGCTCGGGTCGTGATCTTGGAGTCCTGGGATCAAGTCCCATGTTGGGCTCTCTGCTCAGTGGGGAGTCTGCTTCTCCCTCTCACTCTCCTCATGTGCTCTCTCTCTCTCAAATAAATAAATAAAATCTTCAAAAAATAATAAAATAAATTATACACTTTCTATTTAAATAAAAAGTTAAATTCTTAACTCTAGGAAACAAACTGAGGGTTGCTAGAGGGGAGGTCAGTGAGGAGATGGGGTAATTGGGTGATGGGCATTAAGGAGCGCACATGATGTGATGAGCACTGGGTGTTATACACAACTGATAAATTATTAAACACTACGTCTGAAACTAAAGTTGGCTGATTGAATTTAAATTTTTTTAAAAGGGAAAAAACGTTAAATTCAAACCAAAATTTTACATAAGATAGGACTAAATTGCTTTGATAAAAGTAAAATTCTCATTTATGATGTCATGAACTTTAGGCACTAAATAACATGACATTACAATATAGAAAATATTCACAACGAGAGGCTTTACAAACACTACCCACACTTTCATTTCTGGTCATGATGGAGTAACTGGAATCAGACTAGCCCTCCTGCCATAAACATCTAGAAAACTGAACAGAATACATGAGGCAACTGAGTTCAGGCAAGTCTGAGATTAAAAAAAAAAAAAAAATTACCAATCATGGGGGCACCTGGCTGGCTCAGTTGGAAGAGCCTGCGACTCTCTTGGGGTCGTGAGTTTGAGCCCCCCATTGAGTGTAAAGGTTACTTAAAAATAAATAAATAAAACTTTTTAAAAATTACCAATAATGTAAAGAAATCTAAAAATACAAGCAATAAAGAAGAGAAAAATCAGTCAATTGAAACGGACCCAGAAATGATATAGATGGGTAAGCAAGAACATTAAAACAGTATTATAACTGTGTTTCATATGTTCAGGAAGCTAGAAAAGGTAGAGTAAGTTAAGTGTAGACACAGTAGATATAAAAAAAATATATAAAAAATCGACATTCTATAGATGAAAATTATAATATCTTGGATAAAACATACAGTGGTTAGAATGAACAGCAGATTTGACATTGTATAGGAAAAGGTTAATAGAGTTGAAGACGTGACAATAGAAACTATCCAAAATGAAACAGAGAGTAAGTAAAAGATGGAGAGGGTGGAGTAGATGGAGTTTTCCTTATTTTTTCCATCAACTATAACTAAAATCCCTGGACATCATATATATATATATATGATAAATACACCATTGTATATCTCACTGGGCCTTCTATATTTTTTAATTGATCCGTTCTAAATCTGGAATTTATTTCTAGGTGTACACCTAAACTAATTTCTCTGCTTGTCTACTGTCCAATTCCTTTACTCCATGGTGTTTCCTTTTCCTATCATTTTTGTGACATCCTTTTCATATGTTAAATTCTCTTATGTCATCATTGGTTTTTGGACCTTTGGATTCATCAAGTTGTAGATCTAATTTGCTCTAGTACCACATGATTTCAGTTATTCTTTAATGACTTATTTAAATGTCATCTATTATTATTGCCTTTTTTCAGAATATCCTTTGCTATTTTGCCTGTATTATTAGTATTATTTTTATTATTTTTAGAGAGAGAGAGTGTATGTGCACATGTGTGAGTGCTGGGGGGAGGGACGGGGGAGGGGGATGAGAGAGAGAATCTTAAGAAGACTCCATGCCCAGCACAGAGCCCGACTTGGGGCTCGATCTCACAACCTTGAGATCATGACCTGAGCCAAGTCAGGAGTCAGCTGCTCAACTGACAAAGCCACCCAGGTGCCCCTCAAAAAGCTGAGTGGAAAGTAAGGACTTTTGCCACTACTCTCAGCAAGACCAGGGCCATCCTGTAGAGCCAACAGAGCCCAAGGGGAGCGGGAAGAAGGCATTTCTCACTCTTCCAGCCAAGAAGGTATTAGTAGAGGCCTAATGGGAATCTGGAATTCCCATGAAGCTCAACAGTAATGAAGAGTGCTCCACCTTGGGTGTCAACCAGAGGCTGAGTAGGAAAATTAGTTGACTGCCATTACCTGGTGGTATTGAGGCGGTGCCAGAGTAATCCAGGCAAAACATAGAGTTTAAGTAACATACAAGTCTCATAATATGCCTAAAATGTCCAGTTTTTAATAAAAAATCACTCGTCATACCAGGAAACAGGAAGCTCTCCAAATGAATGAAAAATCATAATCAGTATATACCTACACTGAGATGACAAAGATGCTAGAGCTGATGTAAATTTTAAAGCAGTCATCAGAAAAATTACAAACGTGCTTGAAACAAATGAAAAACTAGGGATTTTCAGCAAAGAAACAAAAAGTCTCAGCAAAGAAATAGAAGGCATAAAGAAGACCAAATGGAAATGTTTGAACTGAAAAATCCAATAACCAAAATAAAGGACTCAATGGGTAGGCTCAAGAGTGGAATGGAGAGGATACAGGAGGAAAAAAATCAGTAAGCTGGAAGGCATAACAATTGAAATTATCCAACCTGAGAACAGAGAGAAAATATATGAAAGAAGAAAATAAGCAAAGCTTAAGGAACCTGTGAAGCTGTAACAAAAAATATAATATTTGTGTCACCAAAGTGACAGAAGGGGAAAAGAAAGAGATCAGAGCTGAAAAAGTACTTTAAAAATAGCTGAAAAATGCCCAGTTTGGCAAAAGATATAAATTTTCAGATTCAAAAACTTTGGTGAATCCTAAACAAAACCCAAGGAAATCCACACCAAGAGTTTCATAGTCAAATTTCCAAAAAAACTAAAGACAAAGGAAGAAACAAACAAAAAACAACTTAAAAGCAGAAGACAAATGACACCTTATCTAGGGAAAACAATTAGGATGACAAAGGGGTTATTATCAGAAACCACAGAGGCCAGAGGAAGTGACACAGTATTTTTCAAGTGTTCAAAGAAAAGAATTATCAACTCAGAATCCTATATCCAGAGAAAATATCCTTCAGGAATGAAGGATAAATCAAGACATTCTCAGATGAAGGAAAACTAAGAAAATGTGTTACTAGAGAATTTACCCTAAAAGAAAGGCTAAAGAAATTTCTCTAAGCAGAAAGGAAACAAAAAAGGAATCTTGGAACATCCGGAAGGAATAAAGAACACAGTAGGCAAAAATATGGGTAAATACAAGAGACTCTCCTTCTGTTGAATCTTCTAAATTATGTTTGATGGTTGAAGAAAAAGTATAGCACTGTTTGATATGCCTTGAATTTCAATGTAGAGGAAATATATCTGATGATTATATATAAATAGGGGAGGGTAAAGGGACATAAAGGGAAGTAAGGTTTTGAACTGGTAAAATGAGAAAACCAGTACACTGTGATAAGATATATCTAAATCTCTCTATATATCTGTATAGTAGATAATATATTATATATATAACACCTATAGATATCTAAGTAATACAGCAGCCACTAAAAATCTATACAAAGATATACACTACAGATAACATGATGGATAAGCCAAGATGGATTTCTAAAAATGTTCAAGTAACCCAGAGATGAAATAGAAAACAGATATGAAAAACAGAACAAACAGAAAACAGAAAAATAGGGGCGCCTGGGTGGCTCAGATGGTTAAGCGTCTGCCTTCGGCTCAGGTCATGATCCCAGGGCCCTGGGATCGAGCCTCACATCGGGCTCCTGGCTCAGCGGGGAGCCTGCTTCTCCCTCTCCCTCTGCCTCTCTCCCTGCTCATGCTCTCTCTCTCCTTCTCTGTATCTCTGTGTGTCAAATGAATAAATAAAATCTTTTAAAAAAAGAAAACAGAAAAATAAAATGGGAAACTTAAGCCCCCAAAAATCCATAATCCCATTACATGTAAACAGTCTAAATATACCAATTAAGAGACAGATATTGACAGAATAGGTTAAAAGACATGACCAAACTACAAGAAAACCATTTCAAATATAGTGATATAGACAAGTTGAAAGTAAAAAGATATGAAAAGCTATATCATGCAAACACTAATCAAAATAGACCAGGAATGGCTATATTAATATCAAATAAAGGAGGCTTTAGAGGAATGAAAGTTATCAGAGACAAAGAAAGACATTATATAATGATAAAAAATTAATCCACAAAGAAGACACAGCAATCCTTAATCTGTATGCACCAAAATATAAAGCTGCAAAATGTGAAGCAAAAACTGGTAGAACTTAAAGATGAGATAGAAAAACCCACAGTTATATTTGGAGACTTCCACAGTCCTCGCTCAACAATAGGTAAAACAGCTAGACAGAAAATCAGCAAATATGTAGAACTCAATACCACCAACAACCAACAGTATTTAATTAACATTCATAGAACATTCTACCCAATAAGAGAAGGACACATATTCTCTTCAAGTCCCTATAGGACATATATCAAGAAAGACCACATTTTCAGCCGTAAGAGAAATATCAACACATTTAAAAGAATTGCAATAATAGTGTGTTCTCCAACCACATGGATTCAAACTAGAAGACTGTAACAGAGAGATAACAGGGAAATCTCCAAAATCTTGGAAACTGACAAACACTAAATGACTTCTGAATAACCCATAGATCAGAGAGGAAGTCTTAAGGGAAGTAAAAAAAAAAAAATACATTGAAGTGAATGAAAGTGAAAATACAACGTATAAAAATTTGTGAGACAAAACTAGAGAAGTCCTGAGAGGAAAACTTGTAATAGTAAATGCATATATTAGAAAACAGGAAAGATGGATGCCTGGGTGGCTCAGTTGGTTGAGCGGCTGACTCTTTTTTTTTTTTTTTTAAGATTTTATTTATTTATTCGTCAGAGAGAGAGCGAGCACGAGCAGCGGGAGCAGCAGGCAGAGGGAGAGGGAGAAGCAGACTCCCCGCTGAGCAAGGAGCCTGATGTGGGGCTTGATCCCAGGACCCTAGGATCATGACCTGAGCCGAAGGCAGATGTTTAACCGACTGAGCCACCCAGGTGTCCCTAACCATCTGACTCTTGATCTCAGCTCAGGCCTTGATTTCAGGGTCATGAGTTTGAACCCTACATTGGGCTCCACACTGGGCATGGAGCCTACTATAAAAAAAAGAGAGAAAAGATCCTAAATCAATCATCCAAGCTCCCCCATCAAGAATCTCAGGGGAAAAAAAAAAAAGCAAGAAGGAAGGAAATAATAAATGTAAGAACACAAATCAATGAAATTTTAAAATGAAAAACAATAGATAATAAATGAAACAAAGAACTCATTCTTTGAAAAGATCAATAATTGAGAATTATCTAGCAATACTAACAAAAAATAAAAGAGAGAAGCCTGTTTA
Organism: Neomonachus schauinslandi; assembly: GCF_002201575.2. Lineage (NCBI taxonomy): Eukaryota > Metazoa > Chordata > Mammalia > Carnivora > Phocidae > Neomonachus > Neomonachus schauinslandi. The sequence goes on from NC_058415.1 coordinate 73,894,963, forward strand.
GCAATATCAACAATAAAACAGGAGGAATTACTATGGACTGCAGAAATCAAAAGAGTTTTAAGGGAATACTAAAAACAACTCTAAACACATAAATTTGAAAATATAGATGGAATGGACTAAACTCTGAAAAATACAAACTACCACAACCCAATATTAAATAGATAATTTGAATATGCCTATAAATTATAAGAAATTAAATTAGTAATTTAAAAAGTCCTCCCAGGGTGCCCGTGTGGCTCAGTTGGTTAAAGCGTCTGCCTTCAGCTCAGGTCATGGTCTCTGCTGCTCCCCCTGCTTGTCCTCTCTCTCCCTCCCTTGCTGACAAATAAATAAATAATAACTTAAAAATAGATAAAATAAAAATTCCTCCTAAGGAAATCCTGAAGCCCAGAGGGCTTCACTGGAGAATTCTAGCAAACATATAAACATTTAACAGAATCTCTTCCAGGAAAAAAAAAAAGAAGGGGACACTTCAAATGCCTTTTATGAAGATAGTTTTACTCTTCTACTAAAACCAGACAAAGAAGTAGAAGAAAAAAAAAAAAAAAGGAAAACTAGACATTGATATCCCTCATCAATATAGGCATACAATTTCTTTTTTTTTTTTTCTTAAAGATTTTATTTTTTTATTTGACAGAGAGAAACACAGCAAGAGAGGGAACACAAGCAGGGGAAGAGGGAGAAGCAGGCTTCCCACAGAGCAGGGAGCCTGATGCGGGACTTGATCCCAGGACCCTGGGATCATGACCTGAGCCAAAGGCAGCCGCTTACCGACTGAGCCAACCAGGCGCCCCTAGGCATACAATTTCTTAAAATATATTAACAAGTAGAATTTAGCAATATATTAAAAGAATTATTCACCATGATCAAGAGAAGTTTATTTCAAAAATGCAAGGCTGGGGCACATGGGTGTCTCAGTCATTAAGCATCTGCCTTTGGCTCAGGTCATGATGCCAGGGTCCTGGGATCGAGCCCCTCATCGGGCTCCCTGCTCAGTGGGAAGCCTGCTTCTCCCATCCCCACTCCCCCTGCTTGTGTTCCCTCTCTCGCTGTGTCTCTCTCTGTCAAACAAATAAATAAAATCTTTAAAAAAAAAAAAAAGCAAAGCTGATGCAATATTTAAAGGTCAGTCAATGTGATAAACTAAGGAAAAAAAATCACATGATCATATCAAGTGACGCAGAAAAAGCATTTGACAAAATTCAACACCCATCCATGATTAAAACTTTCAGAGAAACAGGAAGAGGAGAATTTCCTAAGATTGATAAAACACATCTACAAAAAAAATCTGCTAACATTATACTTGCTGGTGAAAGAATAAGTGCTTTTTGCCTAAGTCTGGGGAAAGGGAAGGATGTCTGCTATGTCATTCTTACTCAACTTAGCACTGGAGAGCCTAGCCAGTGCAATAAGACAAGAAAAAATTAAAAAGGATACCAATCAGAAAGAAAGAAATAAAACTGTCCCTGGTTACAGATGACATAATTGTTTATGTAGAAAATCCCAAGGAATCTCCAAAAAAATCCTGGAATTAATAAGTGAGCTCAGCAAGGTTCCAAGTTCTAAGATTAAAAAAAAAAAAATGTTAATCAATTGCATTTCTTTTTTCTTTTTCTTTTTTTTTTTTTAATATTTTATTTATTTATTTGACAGAGAGAGAGCACAAGTAGGCAGAGTGGTAGACAGAGGGAGAAGGAGAAGCAGACTCCCCGCTGAGCAAGGAGCCTGATGTGGGGCTTGATCCCAGGACTCCGGGATCATGACCTGAGCCGAAGGCAGACGCTGAACGACTGAGCCACCCAGGCGCCCCTGCATTTCTTTTTTCTTAAGGATTTATTTATTTATTTGAGAGAGAGAGCAAGAGAGAGCACAAGCAGGAGGGGCAGAGGGAGAGGAAGAGAGAATCTCCAGCAGATTCCACGCTGAGTGCAGAGCCTAACAAGGGGCTCAATCTCACAACCTTGAGATCACCACCTGAGCTGAAACCAAGAGTCGGATGCTTAACCAACTGCCCCACCCAAGTGTTTTAATCAATTGCATTTCTAAATATTAGCAATAAACACGTGGACACCAAAATTTAAAATGCAATACCACTTGCAGTTGCTCAAAACAAAATTAGATACTTAGGTATAAATCCAACAAAACATAAAGAAGACTTATATCCTGAAAATTTTAAAATGCTAATGAAAGAAAGCCAAGAAGATCTAAATAAATGTAGAGACAGGGGCACCTGGGTGGCTCAGTCGTTAAGCATCTGCCTTCAGCTCAGGTCATGATCCCAGAGTCCTGGGATCGAGCCCCGCATCAGGCTCTCTGCTCAGCGGGAAGCCTGCTTCTCCCTCTCCCACCCCCCTGCTTGTGTTTCCTTGCTTGCTGTCTCTCTCTCTGTCAAATAAATAGATAAAACATCTTTAAAAAAAAGAAATGGAGAGACATATTATGTTCATGTTTTGGAAGACTCAACATAGTAAAATATCAATTCTCCCCCAAATTGATATGAAATTTTGAAATTTCTATCAATATCCCAGTAAGATCTTGTAGATATACACAAGACTTTAAAAAATTTGTATGAACAGGCAAAGAAGCTAGAATAGCTGAAACAATTTTGAAAAAGGAAGTGGAAGGAATCAGTCTATCGAATTTCAAGACATATAGCTGGGGTAATCAAGACTTCTATCAGACAAGAAACTTGTACCAAGAATATATAAAGTGGAGTGCCTGGCTGGCGCAGTTGGTAGAACATGCAACTCTTAATTTCAGGGTCATGAGTTCAAGCCACATGTTGGGTGTGGAGCCTACCTAAAAAAAAAAAAAAAAAAAGAATATATAAAGAATTCTCACAACTCAAGTATAAAAGGGAGAAAACCCAACTTTTAAAATGGGCAAAGATTGAAATAGATGATTTCACAAAAGATGTATAAAGTGTCAATGCACAAACATCATCAATCATCTGGGAAATGGAAATTAAAACCACAATGAGATATCACTATACATTCACTTTAATGGCCCCAAATTTAAAACACTGATATCAGTGAGAATGTGGAACCACTGAAACTCCCATGTTGCTGATGAGAATGTCAAACACATAGCCACTATGGAAACAAGTTTACCAGTTTCTTATAAAGTTAACTCTTCACTTAAAATACAACCCAGAGGGGCGCCTGGGTGGCTCAGTTGGTTGAGCGACTGCCTTCGGCTCAGGTCATGATCCTGGAGTCCCTGGGTCGAGTCCCGCGTCAGGCTCCCTGCTCGGCGGGGAGTCTGCTTCTCCCTCTGACCCTCCCCCCTCTCATGTGCTCTCTCTCATTCTCTCTCTCTCAAATAAATAAATAAAATCTTTTAAAAAATAAAATAAAATACAACCCAGAGAAATGAAATCATATGTCACATGAAGACTTGTACACAAATATTTATAGCAGCTTTAATTGTAGTAACCCAAACTGGAAAAAATCCAAATGCCCATTAACTGGTGAGGGGAAAAACAAACTGTGGTATATCCATACAATGAAGCACAACTCAGCAACAAAGAGAAATGGAGCTGGTGATACTAGGATCTACTTGGATGAATCTCAAAATATTATGCCGACCAAAGAAATCAGACACAAAAGAGTATAATCTCTATTTCACCCCTTGTATGAAATTCTGAAGAGGCAAATCTAATTTCTGGTAACAAGAAACAGAAGAGTTTCGGTCTGGGGCCAACTTTGAGGGGAGAGGGAAAAGGTTGAATTGGAAAGGCCATAAGGAAACTTTCTGGAATGATGGAAATATTCTCTTGAATATCTTGACTGGAGCATGGGTCACACTAATCAAAATGTACACTTAAAATGAATACATTTTAATGTATGTAATTTATACAGAAATTAGTTTTTGTTTAAATCAATAAAATTGATTTAAAAGAAACAATTCTCAGTCTTTGATAGATCAAAGAAGGAAATAGAGGAACTGAATATTATGTTTAATTATGGTAGATGAGAGAGAGAAAAATGAATAGGATATTCTATGCATACATTATTCTCAGAACAGTTTTTAAATTGATGATCTCATAGGTTACCAAGAAAAAAATTAATCCTATAGAAGTAGGATTTCACTGATACATTCACATACTGCAATGCAATAAAATAAGAAATGGATTGCAAAATAATAAATAAACATCACTTGGAAAATTAAAAATGCCCTCATAAATAAAGCTTAAGTCAAAAACAAAATAACACTGCAACTACAGGCTGGAAAATAATTATGATAACACTGTATCAAACTTATGAGATGCTAAGGTAATGCTCAGAGGATAATTCATAACTTTTAATGTTATTTACTATGAAACAAAGAAGAGTCAAAATAAATGAACTAAACATTTCAGCAAGTAAAAAAGGGAAATTTACTGGATTTTCCTAAAGAAAGAGAAAAGAATTAATAAGGTTAAAGTTGATGAATTGGAAAAAAAAGGAAACCACAAATTAATAAAGCCTACATTTGGTTTTAAAAAAATAGTAACAATAAGACAAATTTCTGGCAAAACTAATCAAGAAAGCGAGAGAGATAAGAAAAAAAAGCTAAATTAACATTATTTGGGTGATGTCAATAAAAAGGACAAGGCAAGGACATCCAGAAATCGGCTCCTTCATAAAAATAATGAGAAAACTGGCAAAAGTGGTCAGAATCAGCTTTTTCAGAACTCCGGAAATTCACCAAAGGCTTACAGTTCTGTGGGAAGGGTTTGTTCAAGAAAACAGCTGAATCCCAGTAAGAACAGAAAACTTTGTGGTATTTTAATTGCTTTAATCTGATCTTCCATTCTCCAGCTCTGCAGTAGTCTTGAAAACTAACAGTCTGCGTTTGGGGTGAAAACCAGTAGCCTGGTGGCTAATAGATGGAGCAGAACAGTACTATACCTCTTTCAAAGCCTTATTCCCAATCACTTTTCATGATCTGCCCCATCTAGTGAGTACTTGGAAAACTCCATGTGCAATGCTATCTTTGACCCGAGTCAGTGCTTGCCCGGTGCAAGAAACCTCTTCCCTAAAGGTGTTTGTCAAAAACAATTACAGGCAATTTTTTAACTTTCTAGCTCCTCAAGGTGGTGGAAAATAGTTGGGCCAAACAATAGATAAAACAAAAAAGCTTAATAAAAGAACCTGGGGAATGAGATATGCATTGGACTTTGAAAAATCTCTGACATTAAAATTTTAGCTGTCATTTTTTTTTTCTTCAGAAATTCACACGCTGATCTTAAAATTCACATGAAAATACAAGGGACTAAGAATAACCAAAACAACCTTGAAAAGGAAAAACGAAGTTGAAAGACTCCTACTTTCCAATTTTAAAACTTAGTACAAAGCTGCAGTAATCAAGCCATTGTGGTAATGGCATAAGGAGAGACATATAGATCAGTGCTATAGAATTGAGAATCCAGAAATAAACCCATACACCTATGGTCAACTGATATCCCATAGGGGGCCAAGAAACTTCAATGAGGAAAGAAGAGTCTTTTCAATAAATGGTGCAGGAATAATTGGTTATCCACATCCATGAGAATAAAGTTGGAGCCCTACTTCACACCATAGAGATCTACTTCACAAATTGGATCAAAGGTAAAACAGAGACTAAAATTATAAAACTCTTAGAAGAAAACTAAGTTTCAATTGCTGTGATTTTTAAAAATATTTTTAAATTTTATTTTTTTATTATTATGTTAATCACCATACATTATGTCATTAGTTTTTGATGTAGTGTTCCATGATTCCTTGTTTGCATATAACACCCAGTGCTCCATGCAGAATGTGCCCTCCTTGATACCCATCACCAGGCTAACCCATCCTACCACCCCCCTCCCCTCTAGAACCCTCAGTTTGTTTTTCAGAGTCTATTGTCTCTCATGGTTCATCTACCCCTCCGATTTCCCCCCCTTCATTCTTCCCTTCCTGCTATCTTCTTCTTCTTCTTCTTTTTTTTTAAACGTATAATGTATTATTTGCTTCAGAGGTACAGATCTGTGATTCAACAGTCTTGCACAATTCACAGCGCTCACCATAGCACATACCCTCCCCAATGTCTATCACCCAGCCACCCCATCCCTCCCAACCCCACCACTCCAACAACCCTCAGTTTGTTTCCTGAGATTAAGAATTCCTCATATCAGTGAGGTCCCATGATACATGTCTTTCTCTGTTTGACTTATTTCACTCAGCATAATACCCTCCAGTTCCATCCACGTCGTTGCAAATGGCAAGATTTCATTCTTTTTTTTTTTTTTAAAGATTTTTTATTTATTTATTTGAGAGACAGAGAATGAGAGACAGAGAGCATGAGAGGGGGGAGGGTCAGAGGGAGAAGCAGACTCCCCGCCGAGCAGGGAGCCCGATGCGGGACTCGATCCCGGAACTCCAGGATCATGACCTGAGCCGAAGGCAGTCGCCCAACCAACTGAGCCACCCAGGCGCCCCAAGATTTCATTCTTTTTGATGGCTGCATAATATTCCATTGTATATATATACCACCTCTTCTTTATCCATTCATCTGTCGATGGACATCTTGGCTCTTTCCACAGTTTGGCTATTGTGGACATTGCTGCTATAAACATCGGGGTGCACATACCCCTTCGGATCCCTACATTTGTATCTTTGGGGTAAATACCCAGTAGTGCTCAATTGCTGTGATTTTTAGTTGAGCATTATTTTCTTAGATATAACATCTAAAGCTCAAGCAACCAAAGGGGAAAAATCGATAAATTTTATCAAAATTTAAAACTTCCTCTTTTGCTCAGGCCCATGGCGCTAGCAGGATGGGCAAGTGTCAAGGTATTTGTGGTGCCAGGAAGCTCTGTGGTCACCGATGAGATCAGAAGTGGCATGATAAACAGTACAAGAAAGCCCGTTTGGGCACAGCCCTAAAGGCCAACCCTTTTGGAGGCACTTCCCATACAAAGGGAATTGTGCTGGAAAAAGTTGGGGTAGAAGCCCAACAGACAGATTCTGCCATCAGGAAGTGTGTCAGGGTCCAGCTAATCAAGAGTGGCAAGAAAATCACAGCCTTTGTACTCAGTGATGGTTATTTGAATTTGAGTGAGGAAAATGATGAAGTTCTGGTTGCTGGATTTGATCACAAAGGTCATGCTGTAGATGACGTTCCTGGAGTTCACTTTAAGGTTGTCAAAGTAACCAATGTCTCTCTTGGCCTTCTACAAAGACAAAAGGAAAGACCAAACAAAGTCTTTAAAAAAAAGCGGCGGGGGGGGGACACCTGGTTGGCTCAGTCTTTAAGCGTCTGCCTTTGGCTCAGGTCATGATCTTAGGGTCCTGGGATCGAGCCCTGCATCAGGCTTCCTGCTCAGCGGGAAGCCTGCTTCTCCCTCTCCCGCTCCCCCTGCTTGTGTTCCCTCTCTCGCTGTGTCTCTCTCTGTCAAATAAATAAAATCTTAAAAAAAAAAAAAAGAAAGAAAAGACCAAGATCATAAGTTTTGAAGGTGAAAACAGGATAGTAATCAATTTTCACATTCCAAAAAAAATTTTAAACTTGTATGCTTCAAAAAGACACTATCAAGAACTTGAAAAGGCAACCCATAAGATGGAAGAACATATTTGCAAATCATATGATAATCATGTATCTGAAACTGACTTGTATCCAGAATATATAAAGAACTTCTACAACTTAACAATAAAAAGACAGGGGTACCTGCTTGGCTCAGTTGGTGGAGCATGCAACTCTTGACCTCAGGTTGTGAGTTCATGCCCCACACTGGGTGTAGAGATTACTAAAAAAATAAACAAACTTAAAAAAAAATACCCTAAAAAGACAGATAACTCAAATGAAGATAACCCAATAGGCAAAGGATGTGAATAAGCATTTCTCCAAAGAATATATGTTTTAGGGAATTATAAATAAAAACTACAATGAGGTACCACTCCATACCTGCTAGGATGACCATAATATAGAAGATAGACAATAAAAAGTGTTAGCAAGTACGTGGAGAAGTTGGAACGCTCATACATTGCTGTAAGTAATGTCTAATGGTAAAGCCATTTTGAAAACCAGTTTGGTAGTTCCTCAAAAGGATAAGCATAGAGTTACCATATGACTCAGCAATTCCACCTCTAGGTGTATGCCCAAGAGAATCAAAAACATGTGTTCACACAAAAAACCTGTACATGAATGTTCGGCATTATTCATAATAGCCAGAAAATGGAAACAACCCGAACACTCATCAAGGGTGAATATTATTCAGTCATGAAAAGGAATAAAATACTGATATATTTTACAATGTGGATGAATCTTGAAAATATTATGCTGAATGAAAGAAGCCAGCCGTGATAGGCCACGTATTGTGTGATCCCATTTATATAAAATGTCCAGATTAGACAAATCCATAGAGACAGGAAGTATATCAGTGTTGCCAGGGGCTGAGGGGGAGGGGACAATGGGGAGTGACCGCTTAATGGGTGCCAGATTTCTTTTTGGAATGATGAAAATATTCTGGAATTACATAGTAGCGATGCTTGTAAAACCTGTGAATCTATTAAAAATCGGTGAATGGTTCACTTTAAAAGGGTGAATTTTATGTGAATTATATCTCAATACAAAAATTCACAGTATTGGGAATAATAAGGCAGTTTGAATCAAAGATCTAGAGGGGAAAATGTTGTTTGTAAGCACATATTACCTAGAAATTAGAAAATGCTCTATGCTCCAAAAGTTAAAAATTTGAAAGAACTAGATTATTTTATGAGAATATGTATCCCCAAAATGGATGCAAAAAGAAATAGAAAATGTGTATAGACTACAAATCCTAGCTGATTTCAAGATGGTTGTCAGAGAATTGTACCATAAAGGTATTAAATCTATACTGCTTCATCAGTAGATCTTTCAAACTCAAGTCTGATGAAACATACACATACATAGAAAAGAAAACTAATAACCAGTCATGCTTTGGGTTATGGATATAAAGTTTCTTTAAAAAAATAAAAGCATGATTGGACCCAGATGTGCATTAGAAAAATAATATACCACCACCAAATAGGGCTCATTATGAGAATAGAAGGTCAATTCAATATTAAAAATCCACTATTATAACTAATCATATTAATGTCAAAGATGGGAAACCATATTAAACTCTTTACATACCAGAGATCATACTTACACAGTTTTATCTTTTTAATCTATATCAAATCAAATGTCAACATTATGCTTAATGGCAAAGCACTAGAAACATTGTAATTAAAATCAGAAAGAAGACAAGGCCCTCTACCATTAATGTTACTTAACTTTGTAATATAAGTGCTTCCTAACACAATTAGATGATAAACTGTACCAAAAGCAGGGGCAATATTTAAAATATTTAACAAGGAGATAGTAATATAAACCAATACATTCATTAAAAACATTAAAATTTGGTCCCTTTTGCTTTCTAAGGAAACTGAGATATAAAATTGCCAATCAGTAGAGGTTATAGATAAATTTTTTTTAATCAGATAGATCATTCTAATAATTTCCAAACCATTTTCTGATTTTTAGAAACCGTTGGTGCAATTTTGTAAAACATAGGCATCTTAACTAAATGATGCTCTCTCTGAGCTACAATCTGACACATGAATTGCACCAAATTCTTTATACAATTTACCATTAATTGGTAGTCAGTGAGTGACTTGGTTAAAAGTATGTCTTTTTTTTTTTTTTAAGATTTAATTTATTTATGAGAGAGAGCACAAGCAGGAGGAGGGGGCAGAGGGAGAGGGAGAAGCAGGCTCCTCACTGAGCAGGGAGCCTGACACAGAGCTGATTCCAGGACCTGAGCCAAAAGCAGGTGCTTAACCGACTGAGCCACCCGGGTGCCCCTAAAAGCATGTCTTTTTTTTTTTTTTTAAGATTTTTATTTATTTGACAGAGAGAGAAAGACAGCAAGAGAGGGAACACAAGCAGGGGGAGTGGGAGAGGGAGAAGCAGGCTCCCAGCTGAGCAGGGAGCCCGATGTGGGGCTCCATCCCAGGACCCTGGGATCATGACCTGACCCGAAGGCAGACGCTTAACAACTGAACCACCCAGGCGCCCTTAAAAGCATGTCTCTTAGGGTCCAAAATATTGTACACAATTGTGACTCAGCTCAGCTTCTGCTGATTTTCTTTAGCCTATAATATATTTGGGATTTTATATATTTAATTTCTATTTTAAATAAGCCACAAATGTTTTTGTTATAATGCTGTATTTAATTATAAAAATCATTTATTAATGTTCATTTACTTTTAATCCATGGGCTTCATAAACACTATTTTTGGTCAAATAATGGCCAAAGCAACATTAATAATTTAATAAATTAAAGAACACAATTTATTAAAAAAATAAGGTAAATGAAATTAAAATATTATTACTTTTATTTTTGTTGTTAAACAAATATATTTCTGATAATTTATCAATTTAATACATTTTCTCTTTCAATTAATCCTTTATCTTATTTAGAAGAGTATACTCTTTCTATAAAATCTCCATTTTTCTTTAGTTTTATATACTTACACATTTTTTTTTTAAAGATTTTATTTATTTATTTGACAGAGAAAGACACAGTGAGAGAGGGAACACAAGCAGGGGGAGTGGGAGAGGGAGAAGCAGGCTTCCTGCGGAGCAGGGAGCCTATTGCGGGGCTCGATCCCAGGACCCTGAGATCATGACCTGAGCCGAAGGCAGACGCTTAACGACTGAGCCACCCAGGCGCCCCTACTTACACATTTTTAATTTGGGGGCATTAATTGTCCCCTATACTTAGTAAAACTTTCTATTAAGCTAAATACATCAGGGCGCCTGGGTGGCTCCGTCGTTAAGCACCTGCCTTTGGCTCAGGGATCAAGCCCGGTGTCGGGCTCCCTGCTCAGCGGGAAGCCTGCTTCTCCCTCCCCCACTCCCCCTGCTTGTCTTCGCTCTGTCGCTGTCTCTCTGTTTATAAATAAATAATATCTTTAAAAAAAATAAGCTAAATACATCATTGATATTTTAATGAATGAATTAGCTTAAAGTAAAATCTCTTTTTAAAAAAGAGTAATTGTTAACCATTTGCTTCATGACACAATTTTTGTTCAATTGATAAACTTGAAATGAATTTCAAACTGCTTTTGTAATACTGGCATTCTGGCCAAAGATTCTAATTTTCATGGTCTCAATACCCAAATCTTCAGACAGGTTCTAAATTTTTCCTGATGTTACATGATGTACAGTAATAAATTAAGAAAACATTTATAATTACTTACTTTATGTATTTTATTGCATCATTCAAGGATAATTGAATTCAGTGACTTGGACAGTGCCAAATTAAAACATTCAAAAATTTTCCTAAATTTTGGCTGAAACTGCAGACTCTGTCCCTTGCTATTTACAGACACTGTTTGTGTAAAATTCAATAAGGTTTTCATGAAAATATTTCCCATTGAAACCATTTTTCTCATGTGTCAACAATAAATTCTGATAAATTATTTCAGATGTTGTTCCTTCCTGCTTCATGAGATCAACAAAAACCATTAAATTATCTTCAAAGTCTTGAATTTCACATTTTAAGTAAATTATTAAAACTAGTTTATATGAAACAGTTGAAGCTTCATCAATAATGATTGAAATTTTACTGCCTTGATTTATACATTTTCCAAAAACTTGTTTTCTCATACCAGCAGATAAATATTTTGCAACAAACAAGTCCATAAATTTAGAGTGCTATGATAAACCCGTATTGATATTGCTCTTTTTAAAAGTTCTATTAAGTATTTTATATTTGACAATGTTCAATTAGTTTCAACCATACAGATGGTATTTTCTAGATGGTTTTCATTTGCTTTATCAATATTGTGATACATTTTTTCAGAAGTTTTTATTATTGCAAATGTTTATGTGAAACGGATTTATAACATTCTTATAATTTTCCTCGTCGAGGAGAGAAACTTTATTTAAACCATGAGTTTTAACAGAACATAATTGCCATTTGATGAGAGTATCACACTTTCAACATTTAATTGTATACAAGGTTTGCATGCTGGTCATCTGAGCAACACTTACATGCTAACTATAGTCGCTCATGTTATTTTTATTGGAATAACTGAGTTGTTTTCATGCCATTTATACTTCGTCATTTTATTTTGCTTTGTTTCTTACGCAGTATCAAAAGATGTCCCGGGTTTTGGTTTCCATTTAGGATCAGAAGCTATTCCAGGGGTGGTTCATTATTAATATCATTTCTTCTTTGGTCTTCACAGTCAGAAGATACATGTTTATAATATTTTAAGAGAACCTGAAGAAACTTATCCAAACTCTACTGTATCTTCACTCTGGGTTTCATTTTTAATATTTTATTATTAAGTTTATAAACATCAGAACACTGCACCATGACGACTTCCACAAAGAATTACAGCACACTAACTGTAAAATGAAAGTAAAAATTGCAATATTTAGAGGAGGGGCAATTACATAATTCGGGCATAATAATAAAATGTGAATTCTCTCAAAACAGCGGTTCTCAAACTTTTTGGTCTCAGAACCCTTTCACAGAGTTAAAAATTAGTTAAGGCAGCCTTAGGTCTTTTGTTTACGTGGGTGACATCTATCGATACTTACGCTATTAGAAGTTATAACCAGGGGATGCCTGGGTGGCTTAGTCAGTTAAGCGTCTGCCTTCGGCTCAGGTCATGATCCCAGGGTCCTGGGATCGAGCCCCGCATCGGGTTCCCTGCTCCTCGGGGAGCCTGCTTCTCCCGCTCCCCCCGCTCCCCGCGCTCCCCGCGCTCCCCCTGCTCGTGTGCGCGCTCTCTGTCAAATAAATAATATTTAAAAAAAAAAAAAGTTACAACCGAGTACTTTTCATTTTTGTATTTATTCGGTTAAAAATAACAGTAATAACCTGGTGAAGGTTAACATAAAATATTTTATGAAAATTGTTTTCCAAAATGAAAAAAAAAAGGGTACCACCATTGTTGTACATTTTTGCAAATCTCTTTAATGTCTGGCTTAATAGAATTCAGCTGGATGCCGAGGTCCGCTTCTGAGTTCAATGGGCTGTGATATCACACATCACGACATGGCCTCTGGAAAACTCCACTCCCACTCCTGGGGGAAAGAGTGGAAAAGGCAAATGATGTGTGGGGATCATTAGAAGTTTTGTCCTCACAGATTCTTAAAAGGGTCTCAGAGTCCTCCAGAGGTCACCCACCCGCAGGCTGAGAACCACTGTCCTAAAGTCCCGAGTGCTTCTCAGAGTATTTGCCACGAAGCCTTGTTGCTGCCTTCCATGAAACCAGCCAGACTGGCAGGGAATGCTACGCAAATAGCTCGGGTGTCACTCTGATGGGAGGTCCACAGCACAGCACTCGTCACATGCGGTAGCCATTAACTTGAACTTATGGAGTTACATTGGAATCTCTAGCATTAATGGGTTTTGCCGTACCTTGCTGTTATGGGTACACTCCTTATCAATTGGTAGGGAAGTATTTCCAAATTTAAAGATGGGTAGATCGTACCGGTAACTACCACGGAATATCAGTTCTGCTGAGAATTATAAATATTTCAGATGGAGAGTTAGAATCATCACTCTTTGGTGGTGATATACTGACATATGAAAGCCAAGAAAATAAAACAAAAATTCAGAGTACTTCGGGCATTTGGTAAGAAAAACCTATCACAAAATAAAAATGCGTATGTGTCTGTGTGTGAATCAACATTTATATTGATCTACATCTATATACACCTTTCCTTGACAGCAAGGACCATTCAAACTTAATAAATATATGCAGAACATATATGAAGAACAGAACTTGACTGAGGACATGAAAGAAGCTATATCATTATCCTAAATGAGAGGGTTCAATACTGTAACTCTCCCCAAGTTAATCTGTGTATTTAACAATGTTATTAATTTTGAACTTGATAAAATTATTTTTAGAGTGTTTATAGAGAACTAAATGTGATTAAAAAATAAATATGCAAGAAGAGCAAAACAAAATCTCGAGGAAAAGAACAGGGTGGGAGTGTTGGGTCTGTTTGATTAAAGGTTAATATGTATTAAAAATTTGCAGTATTTGGGCATCTGGGTGGATCAGTCGGTTAAGTGTCTACCTTTGGCTCAGATCATGATCTCAGGGTCCTGGGACTGAGCCCTGTGTCAGGGAGCCTGCTTCTCCCTCTCTTTCTGCTGCTCCCCTTGCTTGTGCTCTTTCACTCTCTCTGTCGAATAAATAAATAAAATCTTAAAAAAAAAATGCAGTATGAAAATAACATAGGTTTGAGACTAGAATAAATAGGCACATTATTGAAACAATAGAAAGTCCCCAGAACACCCCAGGTGTATACCAATTTAGTATGTAACAGGGGGGACATCTCAAATTCAAAGGAAAAAGAGGGTTATTCAATAAATGGTGGTACAACTGGCTAGTCATTTTGGAAAAAAAAAGTTAGATGCCTAACTCATATACACCAAAATAAATCCCATTAGCGTCAAAGATTTAAATATCAAGGAGGAGCGCCTGGGTGGCTCGGTCATTAAGCATCTGCCTTCGGCTCAGGTCATGATGCCAGGGTCCTGGGATGGAGCCCCACATCGGGCTCCCTGCTCTGCGGGAAGCCTGCTTCTCCCTCTCCCACTCCCCCTGCTTGTGTTCCCTCTCTCGCTGTGTCTCTCTCTGTCAAATAAATAAATAAAATCTTAAAAAAAAATTAAATATCAAGGAGATACTTAGAACAATTAGAAATGCAGAGAAATAGGGCGCCTGGGTGGCTCAGTTGGTTAAGCGACTGCCTTCGGCTCAGGTCATGATCCTGGAGTCCCGGGATCGAGTCCCGCATCGGGCTCCCTGCTCAGCAGGGAGTCTGCTTCTCCCTCTGACCCTCCTCCCTCTCATGCTCTCTGTCTCTCATTCTCTGTCTCTCAAATAAATAAATAAAATCTTAAAAAAAAAAAAAAAAAGAAATGCAGAGAAATATTTATATAATCTTGAACTAGAAAAAGCTCTTCTAAGCATAGGAAAAAAAAGATTTGACTACACAATAATTTAAAAATTGCATAAAAATAATGAATAGTGTAAAAAATAAAGACCCAAAGATCAATAAGAAAAGCTTGAACACTCCAATAGAAACGTGGGCAGCTATAGCAGATTTATGAATAAACAGGAGTGGCCAGAAAGCATAAGAAAAGATGCTCAACTCGATTGTATCAAAGACTGAACATAAGAACAAGGTTATCAGTTTTCACCTCGCACACTGGTCAAGAGTTAAAATGAATCATGCTATCCACCGGTTAATGTGTGGAGAAAAGAAAATTTGCGTTGGAGCAATGGTTTGGGATGGAGTGGAGGTGGATTTGGAAGTATTTAGGTGAATTCTTAAAATGTTCGTAATTCTGATGCAGCAATTCCTTTTAAAACAATATTCAGAAAGATTCATAACCAGGAATGTTCAAGATGCTCTTCACAATATTGTCTCTGTGAATGAAAATATCAGAAACAACCTAAATGGTCAATAATAAAGGTTTGGAATATTTATATATACCATATAATGAGTGTTTGGCATATTTGGATATACCATATATTATATGTACCATATCATACAGGTATGGCATATTCATGTGATGAAATATTATACTATCATTAAAATGTTATAAATACGTATTTATTGACGTGGAGACAGGTTCATGATACAACTATAAAAGTACCATCCCAGGCAGCACATAGAATCCCATTTCATTGTTTTTAAAAGCTTATTATTTACATATCTGTATTATACATAAATGTAGAAAGTATTTGTCAGGCTGTGCAATAAAATACTAAGACTCGTGAGCTTTAGTGGGAGGCTTAAAAATGATTTTACTTTTTTGCTGTTTTTGCTGATTTTTTCAACACTAGACATGGATGACTTTTGCCAATAATATTTGTTTTAAATCACGCTTAGGCTGCCACCCAACTAAGTTTGGTCTTTAATACTTCAGATACACACGCTTTGTCAGCTCCACGTGGAGGGAAGTCCAGGGGATGGATCATAAAGGACTGGCCCAGGCTCTGGAGGACTGTGTTGTTGGCCACCGTAAATGGTATAAATGTGCGATGAGAGAAGATCGCCAAGCTGTCTGGGAGTCTGGGCAGCTGAAGCTCATGTGCTTCTTCCTCGGGCTGGGGGAAAACTCCCTCAAAAACCCCAGACCCCCAGACAGTCAGGAACGATCTGTGTGTTGAGTTGCCTCAGCTCATGGATCTAGGCTTCTGTCCCCTCTGCCAGGGGATCAGACACGAGTCCCTGAGCGCATGGGCTCCACCCTGCCCACTCGCCTCTCTGGTTCCATTCTCTGTTGCGCTGATGACTGACCACCACTCCTCTTTAGATCCCACCGTGCCCCTGCGAAGGGCGAACATGGCCATGCCCAGTTTACCACTCGCAACTTCCATCCTCACCAACCCCGTTGGCTCAGAACACAGCCCAGCGATTCATCACCCACATTATTAACTGCTTATGAACCTGTATCTTCCATCAGACTCTGCCTTCCACCAGCCCAGGAAGCTACCTGCTTTGTAGCTGAGGCCCTAGGACTTGGCCAGATGCAGTAAACCCCTTACTAACCCGTGAAAATTTGGGATGAAATCTCATTTTGCCTCCTGTTCCCATTACCAGTCACTCATTCAACAAGTTTTCATCGAGGAGCAAGGCTCATCTCTGTGTCTGGCACATCCTAACCCTAACCTGTTTTTTCTGCCTAAGTAGTGCCCACCAGCAGCTGGCAAAAATCTTTTCTGTGACTGGTGGGAAGCCAGAGGGACTGAGGTTTTGGCATGGGCTGAGAAAGAGCTGGTTGCCTTCCTCCTACTCCTTCCACCTGGCTCCCTCACCCAGCGGGGGGGCCAAGGATTAGGACAGAGTACTCCAAGAGCATAGGATTTGGGGATCAAATAATAATTCAACCACTTAAATGCTGTGTGACCTTGGGCAACTGACTTTCTCTCTCTGAGCCTGCTTCCTCACCTGTAAACTTGGGGCTAATAATAGTGCATACCTCACAGAATAGTTTTGATTTTACGTGAAATAATGTATATAAAGATCACAGATGTGAGCTCAGTAGTGGAGTTTCCCTTGCTGCTGTCATTTTCCGCGTGGTTAATTATATTTATTAGATGCATCAGCTCTGGTCAGACTGAAGAACTCCCCGAGACCCCACCACTACTTGCCGTTCCCCGTAGACTGGCGTCATGGAGAGACTCGGGACCTCCCGATCGACTGACAAGGCGACTGAGGCCCAGAGGAGATGTGACTTGGCGAAGGTCACCCAGGGAGGCTGCTGTGGCCGTCAAGACTCCCAGGCCCCCCCCCCCCCCCCCCCCCAGCCACATGTTTTCTCGGAGGAAGAGGCGAGCCTTTAAAAAAAAAAAAAAAAAAAAAAAGGAAGTTCCGAGAAGAGGGGATTCCCCCCAATGCCTTGCCTGTCTTCGCACCATCAGTGGGTGGTGACGGCGGGCTGGTCTCGGCCGCCGAGTGTTTTACATTTGCTGACTTCAGCTCAGCTGCTACACCCCGAACAGGCTCCCTCCAAAGAGCTGGCACAGGCGGGCTCCCCTTCTCTTCAGGAAACAGATGCATCTTGGCTGGAAGGCTGCCATCACCCTCGTGTGGCTTCTGAACCCAGAGCACGGCATGCTGGGGTGCTAGAATGCCCGTGCCTGCTTCCAGCAAAACCACACCGCCAGCTGGTGAGGATCAGGGTTTCCCATCCTCTGGGGTTCCCAGTCCGGCATCCCGCTGCCCGGTGGAATGGTGCTTCTGCAAGAGACTGTGGGATAGAGGAGGCCATGCTCAGAAACGTTGGGAGGTGGTACAAACCATATTTCCCTCCTGGAGATGTTCTTGGCCAGTAGGCACAATAAAGCCCCTGAAAAAGGCTTAGGAAGGGACCTGTCAACTCACATTGAATTTGCATTTTCCAAATTTATTTGATCCCAGAATTCCACCTTTTAAAAATGAAAATAGCCATGAAGGTGGCTGGTTCCCTCACTTCTGTCTGGTCTCTGATGAAATATCTCCTCAGAGAACCTTCCTGGTTCCCTGGCTAATATAGCACCCCATATCTTTCTGTATCTTTACCCTGCTTTGTGTTTCTCCATAACACTCATCACACTATGCGATGTTTGCTTTTATATTTATATAACAATATTTTTATATTTATATTTATCTGTTCATCATTGGTCCCCCTCTCTAGACTGTGAGCTCTGTGGTGGAAAACGTCCTTTTCCACGGCTATTATTTGCAGTCTCTGGCACATAGTAGGTTCTCAATAGATGCTGTTGAACAAATGAACATTTCTGCAAAAGAATTCAGTGCCCAACCTCTCAGTAAGGAAGTTTCCTTGAATGTCAACCCAAAAGTGGCCTGGGATACTATCTTTGTCTCAGACACGAGTTTCTTAGCCAATTGGTGTAACTTCACCTTGGTTGCACAGATTACTATGGGCTCTATGAAATGGGAATTGAAAATAGTCTAATGAAATTTAGCAAAAGCAAAAGTTGTGATCAAAATTGAATCAGAAATGCAGACAAGGCCTTAAAGTAGCTCACACCTCCATCAGAAGTGCCATCTGAATATCCCCATCTTTCTCCCTCCATTTAATATATATCTCCTTATATTTCTCTTATGCTCTGCCACATACTATGCTAATCACCTGACATACATTATCTCATTTAATCCTCACAACCACTTCATGAGGAAGGGATTATTGTGTCCATTTTGCAGATGAGGAAACAGCCCTTAAACAGGGCTTAAGCAAGTTCCTCAGAAAGAGAACGGATTTATAGATCAGCTTGGGGAGAATTGATGACAATATTGAGTTTCCCAATCCATGAACATTGGATATTTCCCAATTTTAGTTCTTCTTGAATTTCCCTCAGAAATGTTTATAGTTTGTAGTCTCCATGTCTAGCACTACTTTTGTTAACTTATTACTAAGTATTTTATTCTTTTTCATTGTGAATGGAATCACTTAATTGCATGGTTTGTTGCTAGTATATGGAAATATAATTAATGTTTCCACATTGAACTTGTATCCTGTGACCTTTCTCAACTTGTTTCATAGCTGTCACAGCTCTTTTGTGGACTCCTTGGGGTTGTGCACATAAAGGATCGTGTCATCTGTGATTTTATTTTTTCCTTTTCAATTTGTATGTTGTTGTTGGTTTTGTTTGTTGTTGTTTTTGCCTTATTGCACTTGGCAGAAACTTCCTGTACAATGCTGAAGTGGTGTGAGGAAGGGGATATCCTTCCCTTGTTCCTGATCTTAAGGATAAAGCATTCAGTCTTTCACCATTAAGGAAGATGTTAACAGTGGATTTTTTTGCAGATGACTCTCTTTTCCTAGTTTCTTGTGTTTTTATCTGAACAGTTGTTAGATTTTTGTCAAGTGATTTTTCTGTGGCTATTGAGATGGTTATGTGCTGTATTTTTTTTTTTAAGATTTTATTTATTTATTTAATTGACACAGAGAGACAGCGAGAGATGGAACACAAGGAACGTGGAGTGGGAGAGGGAGAAGCAGGCTTCCTGCCGAGCATGGAGCCCAGTGCGGGGCTCGATCCCAGGACCCTGGAATCATGACCTGAGCCGAAGGCAGTCGCTTAACCAACTGAGCCACCCAGGCGCCCCGTGCTTGTTTTCTTTTTATTCTATTAATAAGATGCATCATATTGATTGACATCTGTGTGTTGAACCAACCTTGCATTTCTGAAATAAAACCCACTTAGTCTTGGTGTTTAGTACTTTTACAGTGCTGCTGAATTCACTTTGCTAGTATTTTGTTGAGGATTATTGCATTCAAATCTGATGATGCTACACATGTACCAACAAGGGTAAGAGAAGGTTTATTACTCACATCATGAGGCTTTCTGGAAAGACTGGGGAAGGTTGCCAAGCAGTACATAAAAGAACCTGAGAGGGGCAAGGAAAGGAGACTGGTTTGGGGGGTCATGGTGGTTAAGAGCTAGGGTAGGTGGAGCGGGGGGCGGGGGGAAGGTTCCTAAGTGCATGGGTTGGGCCTTGCATGGTATTGAATTCTCCAACTATTGTTTCTTAATTGTCTGTTTTGCCTTTCAATTCTGTCAGTTTTGTTTCATGTATTATGAGGCATGTTATATGCCTCATATAACATTTGCATTTTCCTATATTATTATGAAATGTCCTTTTTTGACTCTGGTAATATTTCTGGTCATAAGGTCTGTTTTTATGATATTAACATAGCCACTCCAGCTCTTTTTTGGTTACTGTGTGCATGTCATAGTTTTGTATGTCTCTTATAGAGAGCATGTGGTTGGATCATGATCTGACAATCTCTTCCTTTTAGGGATGCCTGGGTGGCTCAGTCAGTTAAGCATTTGCCTTCGGCTCAGGCCATGTTCCCAGGGTCCTGGGATCGAGTCCTGCATTGGGCTCCTTGCTCAGCAGCGAGCCTGCTTCTCCCTCTGCCTGCTGCTCCCACTGCTTGTGCATGCTCTCTCTGACAAATAAATATATAAAATCTTTAAAAAAAAACTCTTCTTTTTAAAAGATTTTAATTAATCAATTAATTTAGAGAGCACGAGCAGGGAGAGGAGCAGAGGGAGAAGGAGAGAGAGAATCCCAAGCAGACTCCGTGCTGAGCACGGAGCCCAACTTGGGGCTTGATTCCAGGACGCTGAGATCATGGCCCAAGCAAAAATCAAGAGTTAGAAGCTCAAGTGACTGAGCCACCCAGGTGCCCCCAATCTCTTCCTTTTAATTGAAGTGATTGGACCATTTACATTTACATTTGCCATTCTGTAATTTGTTTTCTATGGATCTCTTATCTATTTTGTTCTTCTGTTTTTCCTTTAGTTCGTATCTTGTATTAAATATTTCTGTGTGCTATTTTAAGTCCTATATATATTTTTTAGTTATTTTCTTATTGGTTGCTTTAGGAATATAATGTGCATGTTAACTTATCATAGTGTACTTAAAATTAATATGAACTTCATTTTGGCAAAATATAGAAACTTTTCTCCATTCCTACCTTTTCCTTTATGCTATTCTTATTTTATATATATGTTATTATATATAACAATAGTGTTAATATTGTTTTATATGATAAATTTATATGATTTATACAATTGTTTTATAAAATTATACAATTTTATGTCTTTTTCAAACATTAAGAGAATAAAATAGATTCTCAAATTAATTCTCTTATTTTAACTCTTATAACATATTTATCATTTCTGATAGTTTTTATTTCTTCCTGTAGATTCAAATTACCATCTGGTGTCAATTCCTTTGGGCCTGAAGGACTTCTTATAGTATCTGGTAAGGCAGTCTGATTGCCATGAATACTCAGCCATTTTTTCTTTTCTGAGAATGTCTTTATTTAGCTTTCACTTTTGAAGGATAGTTTTATTTAATATAAGATTCTTGGTTGACAGGCTTTTTTTTTTTCCTTCAGTGCTTTTAATACGTCCTTCTAGTCTCCATTATTTCACATGGAAAGCCAGTAATTGAAAGTATTGATGTTTTCCTGTATGTGCTGAATCATTTTTCTCTCTTTCAAGGTGTTCCCTTTGTCTTTGTCTTTCTATGTTTTGACTCTGAAGTGTCTAGGTATGGATCTTTTGTATTTATTCTACTGGGGGTTCATTTAGTCTCTGGGATGTCTAAATTAAAATTTTCCTCAAAGTTGGGGTTTTTTTGCTATTATTTCTTCAAATATTTATATTTCTTCATCTCTTTACATGGCCATAGCCAAATGTCTAAATTTGAGGCTATGGTTTATACTGATTAACTGATACTGAGCATGTGTTTTCTGTACCACACCACGTGACCTCCATTGTGTTGGTTTAGTACCTGACAAGTTTTTTTTCCCCACAAGTATTAACTGTATTTGGTGCCCAAGACAACCATGTAAAAATTTTGTTTTTATCATTCTAGTTTTAGAGCTAAGGCAATTGAGGTATAAGAAATATTGGAGACAAATATTTACAAGTGAGAAAACTTGGATTCAGAGAAGGACATTGACCAAGGGTATATCATGAGTCAACAACTACCTGAACTAGAACTTGGGTCTTCCTTTGTGTATCACCCAGTGCCTGCTTTTGGCGGAGGACTGGGGATAAGAGTAAGCCTCCTCACTACCCCACCCTTCTTCCCTATCTACCTGACTCCACCACACCCGCTTTGAGCCAGAAAAGCGCAGGTCAAAGGGCATTAGGTCATTGGAGCTCCCTACCCCTAGATGGCGCTGCTCTTTCTAGCCTAAAACCACAAGTGGCCTAGAAAGGTGATTTAAATTTATAGCATTTTGGAGTATGGCAATTGCATGCATTCTTTCAATCTAATTGTAGCAGGATTAATCTGTCTTTAATAGATGGCTATTAATAATTTATGTTGTTATCTTTAATAATATAATTCTGTTTAAAATGTCCATTTGCATTACTTTTCTCAGAGACTTTCCCTCAACTCCTGGGTTTGAGTTGGAGTTTGTAGTGATCTGTGAAAGCATCCATGAATGGGGATTTAACAAGGGAATTGTCAGAGAAATAAAGATCAGTTTCCAATGTAAGGAGATGCCAAAAAAATTATACTATTTAAATAAGTAGCTATCTGTGTGTATCATGGTTACAAAATGAAAAATAAAAATCCTTCTAAACATCCCTGAAATTCCTCCTGCCTCATAAACATAGGCTTTGGCATTCCTCTGGGGACAGATCTCTTTATTGTGCTGCAGCTTACCTTGACTGGAAAGCCCAATCTTTTTGTTTAAATACAAATGTCAAGTTCAAAATGGAAAGCGTGGTGGACATTTTCTGGTCACCTGGAGAGTGGTCCTGACCCACTCTCCGCCCTCCTCTGTTTTGCTCTGTGCCCTGGAGGTTGACCTCTAAGGAATGTATCAACCAGCTCCCTTGCCCTCTGGCTTCTGAGAGACTGGACCAATGAAAAGAACCAGCAGGAAAGCCATGAGGGAGGAGACAGAGATCATTGCATTTATTCCTCCAGCTCTCTCCCTGCTAGGTGTGGCGTGTCGGAGATCCTCTTCCTCTACTTAAGACAGGTTCCTGCGCTTGGTAGTGCTCTCCTCCAGCTACAGGTCCCACAGAGTCCAGGTAAGCTCTCTTTCTCTTTGCCCCTTCAGCCCAGGGGTGGAAATGGCTTTGCACCTTTGCTAGTCCTTGGTACTTCGCCAGCCCCAATGGCTTTCCCTTGACCCTGCCCTCACCACCATAAATAGACAAGTGATTAACTTTCCTGCCTTTCATGGCTTTCAAATGCTGGGACCTGCTGGGGCTCTGAATGACACAGGAAGTCAGCATTGATAAGGAAAACAGGGCGGTGTTGGGAGTCCTGAGGCTTTTCTTTTGGTCCTAGCTCAGGTACTGTTCTGCCCTGTGACCTCGGGTAAATCCTTTTTACTCTTTGGATTGCAAATGCCTCATCTGTAAAAAGAGAGGCTGGGCAAAATCAGAGGACTTTGCGGGGTTTTTTGGTTTGATTGTTTTGCTCCTGTACCTCCAGAAGAATTCTGAAAAAAATCACATAATCATGTAGATAAAAAAATTTGTCCTCGTGGTTTTAAATAGTTGTAAAGGATGTCATGTCCTGCATATTGTAAATATTAGCATTTAAAAATAAAACTTACATCATTCTTTTATATACATCCAATGACATTTAAACAGCGATTTTATACCCACCGCCATCCATTTAAAAAAAGACAAACTTGTAATATATACATTTTATTTATTTATTTGGCAGAGAGAGAAAGAGAGCACAAACTGGGGGAGCAGCAGAGGGAGAGGAAGAAGCAGGCTCCCCTCTGAGAAGGGAGCCCGATGTGGGATTCGATTCTGATCCCTGGGATCATGACCTGAGCCAAAGGCAGAAGCTTAACTGACTGAGCCACCCAGGCACCCCGAGACAGACAAACTCTTTTTTTTTTTTAAGATTATTTATTTATTTATTTGACAGAGAGAGACAGACAGGGAACACAAGCAGGGGCAGAGGGAGAGGGATAAGCAGGCTCCCCTCAGAGCAAGGAGCCCGACGTAGGGCTCGATCCCAGGACCCTGGGATCGGACCCCACGTCGGGCTCCCTGCTCAGCGGGGAGTCTGCTTCTCCCTCTCCCTCTTCAGGCCGCTCTGCCTGCTTGTGATCTCTCTCTCTCTCTCTGTCAAATAAATAAAATCTTAAAAAAAAAAAAAAAGGAACTCCTGTTCCCCAGTTTTTGGAATCTTCCCTCTGTTCGGTGCCCTCTCCTCCCTGCCCCCAAGCCAGAGTGGTCCATCTAGGGCAATGCCCCACGGGAAGATTTGGATGGATAAGGGATGCACTTTTATTTTGTCAAATGGGAGAAGGGCAGCTGAGAAAGGGAAGGTGGGGAAGGAGAACCAGGTTGGTTGAGAACCTGGACATGGATTTTCATAAAACTCTGCGTGGACTAGTGGAAATTGTATCCCCAGTGGATGCGCCTCCTAATTTGAAAGCACGAGGCTTGATGGCATCTGAAGGGCACCTGAATGGGAGCTTTCATAGGGTCATGTCTGCGAGGACTGGTTCTGGAGTCGGAGTGCCTCAACACTAACATTCTGTGTGACTTGGGCAACTTACCGAAGCTTTGTGCCTCTGTTTCCTCTTCTGGAAAATGGGGATGTGTGCAGCTCTGTAAGAATCATTGAGGTAATGTGTGAAAAACACCCGGTGTGTGGCCAGCGGTGTATCCAGGAAGGATTCAGAGGACTGTGGAGGTTCCTCCCAGCTCTGACAGCGTCTGACAGAGTCTGGGAAGGGGGACCCGCTTGACTGACATCTGTTTCCCCCCCACTGTAAGGCCATTGTAAAAGTCCTGATGTCTCTGTAAGGAAAAGCGGAATGCTCCAGGCTTTCGCTCGGTTCTCTGTGGTTAAGTGTTACCGTCCACCGGGTCTTCCTCAGATTTTTCCAAAAAAGCATCCCGTTGCTATTTGTCCACAGGGCTTGACCTTTGGCACCTCAGGAAGGCGGATATTTCTGGTGCGCTCTTGTGGCGGAAGAAAGGGACCCTGGAATTGTGGGTTTGGAGATCAGTTTGGCTGGAAGAAAGGGACCCTGGAATTGTGGGTTTGGAGATCAGTTTGGCTGGCTAGCAGAGCTCCTCCGTTTCTTCGAGAAAGAATTATAACCGCGCTACGTGCAGGGTGTGTGAGTCCAGAAAACGACAGGTCCTGCTTTCCAGGAATGGGAATAAAGTATACATTCATTCATTATACTCTCTTGGAAAAACTGGGGTGGCCCACGGGCCAATTTTGAATCAGGCAAGCCAGTATCTGAGCTTTCTGCCTGAGAAACTAAGACATTGATATGCTAAGAAGTTGCTCACTGAGTCAGTTTCCCTGGGGGCCTGCTCTGATGTGATTTTTGTGCTAAGATTATTGCTCAGACACCAGGCCTGCACCGTGCTTAGCCTGCTGACTGCCACTTTGCCACCAGAATGTGGGCCTCCCTGGCTGAGTTCTAAATTCTCGGTTTCAGTTCCTTTTGCTACAGAGGCATGCTGCTGGTTTGCCTTCAGAAAGAAACCATTGGTGCATATTGCCGCTGGTTTGGTTCCCTTCTTTCCCATCTCTCGGAGCACGGCTTTAATTGATGGCGTCTTGGGCAGCTTTATCGAAATGGTTTTTTACTTTGAAATTGAATTTTGTTCTGACGTTTTTCGAGAAGAAGGAAAATTGGTGCTAAGTGTAGTAATCGGTGGCATTAATGACCTGGTTCTGTCCCCTTCCCTGTATCCAGGCCCTGTACAGCCTTCTGCCTGAACTCTGGGCCCAGCTGCGTGACTTGCTTTGGCCAATGGGATGCTCATGATGGGATTTAAACAGCAGTTGGGCTTATCTGCTTTTCTCCTCTGGTGTTGCCAAATGAATGTGCCTGGGCTAGCCTGCTGGAGGGTGAGAAATTGTGGACCAGGGTCAGGTGGCCCCAGTTGTCTCAGCCATGGCCAACACAGGTCAGCTAAGAGCCAGCCAGCCCCAGCTGTGTGAACGTGCCCAGCCAAGATCAGAAGAACATTTCTATTGACCAGCATTATGAACTGAATTCTTGCTTACTATTTGAAGCCACTGAGTCTTGGGCCCTTTGTTATGTAGTACTGTGGTAATTGATAGCTGATAGAATAAGCTAGTGGCAGACTTTCCCTCCAGGAACAGTATCCACAGGAACACTGAGCCTACGTGCGACACCTCCCAAGGGCTCCGGAAACCATGATAATTAGAGGAAGGAGGGAACCTCACCAAGGAATCAACCATGGAGGTTCAGATGCTTCCACCATGCAGGCAGGGGATCCAAATCAGGGAGATTGGGGAGAGCAAAGTAAATAAAAGTATAGCTCTTGGGCTCAGACTCCTGGATCCAAAACCCAAATGCACTTAGGAGCTCTATGTTCCTCAGCAAGTTACTTTACCTCTTTGTGCCTCAGTGTACTCATTTGCAAAACAGAGAGAATAATAAATAGTACCTACCTCATCAAGTTGTTGCAAGGACTGATGGTTTTAATGTGCTTAGAATAGCTCATTACAAGCCCTAGGAAAGTATTTGTTAAATAAATAAAGTGTGACCTCATTTATACCCACAGGCTAGTGAGTCCTGGGGGACTTCTGGGGATTACATTTGTCTTTTGGTAGGAAGGATACATTTGGATCATTGAAGGCTGTTTCTCATTTCATATAGTCAAATAATGGCTTCTAAAGAACTGAATGCATACTCAACAGCTCTCAAAAATCTTTGAATAACTCACTTTATTGTGCAAATATCTTTGGCTCAGTTCATCTTTTTTTTTTTTTAAGATTTTATTTATTTATTTGATGGAGAGAGAGAGCATAAGCAGGGGGAGCAGGAGAGAGAGAAGCAGGCTCCCTGCTCAGCAGGGAGCCCAATGTGGGGCTCAATCCCAGGAACCCGACCATGACCTGAGCCAAAGGCAGACGATTAACTAACTGACAGAGCCATCCAGGCGCCCCCAGCTCAGTTCATCTTACTAGGGTTTGGGGCAGTGCTTGATGTGAGATTTCAGAAAAGGAGGCAGGAATGATGTTATCCATAGTTTGAGAGACCAGGAAGGATTTCCATTCCAAATTATTGAAATAAAAATTTGGGTGCACAGAGAGGTAATTCTCAACATACATTCATTATCTCACAATTTTTGTGGGTCAGGAATCTGCTTTTGTGTCTCTCATGAGGCTGCCAGCAAGGGCTGGAGTCTCACTGAAGGCTCAACTGGGGAAGAATCCACGTCCCAGTTCACTAACAAGGTTGTTGGTAGGACTCAGTTCTTTTTGGGTTGTTGGACTGAGGCTCAGATTCCTAAGTGGCTGTTGGCTGGAGGCTGTCCTCTGTTCCTTGCCATATGGAACTCCCTTCTTCGACGCCAGCAACGTGGAGAGTTTGCCAGCCAGACAGGTTACGGTCTTCTGTAATAAAATCGCCTCTGTAAACCCATACCCTCTGCAGTATTCTACTGATTAGAAGCAAGTCTCCCTCTCACTCAAGGGGAAGGGATGATGCAAGGGTATGAATACCAAGAGGTGGGTGCCATCTTAGAGTCTAGTCTGTCTGTCAGGCTGCCTACTGGAAAGCCTACACATGGCCTCTGGTGTGGCTTAGTTTCTTGACAAGGCAGCCCCAAGAATGTTGGACTGCTTCCGTGATGGCTCAGGGGTCCAAGGATGAGCATTCTCATGAATAAGATGGAAGCTACTTGGTCTTCCATGCTTCAGTCACTCAACATCACTTCCACAGTGGTCTACTAGAGGAAGCAGTCACAAGCCCAAATCCAAAGGGAAGAGAATCAGACTCCAGCTCTTGAGGGGGAGAGGCGAGGTCACATTCTAGAAGAACATGTGGCATGGCAGACATTGTTGTAGCCATCTTTGGATTCTGCCACACCTGCTGTGCTCTTATTTCAAGCTTTTGGTAAAGTCTGAAATCCCTGTTCAGCTTTGTGTGGGGGGCAGTGGAGAGGAAAGGGATGACAAAGTAAAAAGAAGTGTGGCCTGCTAAAGGGAACCATATAATTTGTTATCCAAATGATGACACTCTCAACAGTGCAAGGGAGTGCTATTAGTAATCATGCTGGGACAACAGGCATAAATCAGAGCTGGTCAGGGCAAAGGAGCCTATTTGGAAGAAATACCACTGTACGGGGTAGACTTTTCCTGGAGTCCCAGGTGGTGACCAGCAGTGATAAGCACAGTGGTTCTTCACAGCAGTGGGGCTAAGAGCACTATAAAGGAGCCTGTTGTGATTGGGAAAAATGCAGTCAGAGAGGTGACCCAGGAGAAATGCAGAAAAAAAAAAAAATCATTTTTTTTCAGTTACAAGGGATAGAGTACTTACTCAAATTAACAAAACGGAACAAGAATGTTACTGACTCATGTAACTAAAAATTCAAAGGAATACAGCTTCAGGCATGGCTGGATCTAAGGGTTCTAAGTGTGTCATCAGGGCTCTGTTTCTTCTCATCTCTGGGCTTTGCTTTTCTCTTTGTTAGCTATATGTAGGCAAGCTTTTTCCACGAGGTAGTCCCTGGCTCCTCTAGACTTAAACTATATCTCAATGATCTCAATGGAAAAGGAGTCTTTGCATTCAAATTCTTTTTTTTTTTTTAAAGATTTTATTTATTTATTTGAGAGAGAGCACATGAGAGGGGGGAGGGTCAGAGGGAGAAGCAGACTCCCTGCCGAGCAGGGAGCCCGATGCGGGACTCGATCCAGGGACTCCAGGATCATGACCTGAGCCGAAGGCAGTCGCTTAACCGACTGAGCCACCCAGGCGCCCCTGCATTCAAATTCCTGAAACTGAATCTCATGAGTGTGGCCTGCCATGTGACCATCCCTGAGCCATTTTGGGGCCAAAGGGATGTCATACGGGGCACCTGGGTGGCTCAGTTGGTTAAGCGTCTGCCTTCTGCTCAGGTCATGATCCTGGGATCCTGGGATCAAGCCCTGCATCAGGCTCCCTGCTCAGCGGAGAGCCTGCTTCCCCCTCTCCCTCTGCTCCCCCTGCTTGTGCTCTCTCTCTCTCTGTCAAATAAATAAATAAAATCTTAAAAAAAAAAAAGATTAAAAAAAAGGGGGGGATGGCATACATTGATTGGCCAGGCCTGGGTCATTTGTTGATGGCACTCAGGGGTAAATAGAGCAACTCCACCCAGAATACATAGACTAAGCATGACAGAAGTCTTGTTCTCCAAGGAACACAGATCCCCTCACTAGAATGAGAGGCAATGGAGAACAGATGCTCTCCTAATTAACTAGCTCTCTTTCCCAATAAACTAGAGGGACCTTCAAGAGGGAACAGAAGTCAACCTTTAGATTGTAACTGTCAGATGCTTGACCTTCCAGTTCTGGCATTTGCCTCTCACGTAAGCTCTGTGAAGTTGGAAAACTCGGTCATCTCCTCACCCTTTGACAATGCAGGAACTGTAGCAGTTGACAGTGGAGGAGGGGAGATGTATCAGCTATCTGTAGCCATAATACTGCTGTGTAACAAACTGCCCCAAAGCTCAGTGATATTAAACCATGTGCATCTATTTCGCTCATGAGTCTGTGGGTTGGGGGTTTACTCTGGATGATTCTGCTAATCTCCTCTGAGCTCTCTTGCACTCTGGATGGGCGGGGGAGGGCTATGGCTCGCTGTTGGTTCAGGACTCCTACGTCTGGTGGTCAGCTGGGGTGACCATCCTCTCCTAGTCTTCCAGCAGGCTAGCTTGGGCACATTCTCATGACTTAAGGCAGAAGGGCACGAGCAAGTGGGCACTCAGTTTTGCACACACACTTTTAAGGCCTCTGCTTATGTGAAATTTGCTAACATCCCATTAGCCAGAGCAGGTCACACGGTCAGATCCAGACTCAAGCGATCAGGAAATAGACTTCACCTTTTGGGTGAGAAGAACTGCAAAGTCACATGACAAAGGGGTAGATGCAGAGAGGCTGCAGAGTTGAGACTTTTAATGTAATCAGTCTACCACAGAACAAAAGGGGAAATTAGCATCCCATGATCCTCTGAGGTTGCTAAAGATAGATGTATGGATTTTGTTTCTCAGTAGACTTGGGATAAATGTCAGAAAGGATTAATCATTGTTCTACCTTTATTATTTTACTATTTTTTTATATTTTAGAGAGAGTATGCGAGTGGAGGGAGGAGGGGGGCAGAGGGAGAGAGAGAATCTTAAGCAGGCTCTACGCTCAGCACAGAGGGTCTCGGTCCCACGACCCTAAGATGATGACCTGAGCTGAAATCAAGAGTCGGTTGCTTATATATGTTAAGAAAAAAAAAAAAAAAAAAGAAGAAGGTAGCAGGAGGGGAAGAATGAAGGGGGGGAAATCGGAGGGGTAGACGGACCATGAGAGACGATGGACTCTGAAAAACAAACTGAGGGTTCTAGAGGGGAGGGGGGTGGGAGGATGGGTTAGCCTGGGGATGGGTATTAAGGAGGGCACGTTCTGCATGGAGCACTGGGTGTTATGCACAAACAATGAATCATGGAACACTACATCTAAAACTAAAGATGTAATGTATGGAGATTAACATAACAATAAAAAAATTAAAAAAAAAAAGAGTCGGTTGCTTAACTGACTGCGCCACCCGGGCATCCCCGTTCTACCTTTATTAAAGCAGCTTTACAAAATGTTTCTTCTTCGGCCGCTGTAGAAAATACTATGGCAGTTCCTCAAAAAATTAACACAGAATTGCCATATAATGATTCCACTTCTGGGTATATATCCAAAAGACATGAAAGCAAGGACTTGAACAGATATATGAACACCCAGGTTCATAGTGGCATTATTCACAATCACCAAAAGGGAGAAGCTAACCAAATGTCCACCAAAAGGTGAAAACAGATAAATAGAAGTGGTACATCCGTACAGGGGAATATTATTCAGCCAGAAAAAGGAATATAATTCTGGGGCGCCTGGGTGGCTCAGTCGGTTAAGCATCTGCATTCAGCTCAGATCATGATCCCAGGATCCTAGGGTCGAGCCCCGCATCGGGCTCCCTGCTCAGTGGGGAGTCTGCTTTTTCCTCTCCCTCTGCCTGTCCCCCTGCTCCTGCTTTCTCTCTCTTTCTCTCTCTCAAATAAATAAAATCTTAAAAAGAAAAAAGGAATGCAATTCTGACACATGCTATATCATGAATGAACATCATGCTAAGTAAAATGAGCCAGACACAATAAGAACAAATACTGCGTGATGCCACTTAGAAGAAGTAACTAGCATCGTCCAGTTTACAGAGACAGAAAGTAGAGTGGAGGTTACTAGGGGCTGGGAGAGAGGGGAAGGGGGGAGTTCGTGTTCTGGAGATGAACAGTGGTGCTCGTCGCACAACAGTGTGCATGCACTTAATGTCACTGAGCTGTACCTGTAAAAATGGCTAAAATGGTAAATTTTATGTTATATACATTTACTACAATAAGAAAAAGAAGTTCCTTCTCTTGATGCTGATATTCAAAGTTTGGGTTGAGTCGGCAATAATGCAGTTAATATTTTCTCTGCCTAACCTAACCAGTAATGGGCTGGGCAGGCCATTCAGAAACCACCAGCTTGTTCTCTCTCCCCATGAACCTCAGAAGCAAGTTAGGGAAGTGGGATGTTGAAATGAGGATAGCCAGGCCCAGAGCATTTAATTACTGTACTACCAATCATATAAGACAAGTGGAGCACCACGCCAAGCGATGGGCCAGTGACTGCTAAAAATTTGGGAGGTGGGGGGTCAGTTAAAAATACAGATATCTGGGGCGCCTGGGTGGCTCAGTTGGTTAAGCGACTGCCTTCGGCTCAGGTCATGATCCTGGAGTCCCTGGATCGAGTCCCGCATCGGGCTCCCTGCTCGGCAGGGAGTCTGCTTCTCCCTCTGACCCTCCTCCCTCTCATGCTCTCTGTATCTCATTCTCTCTGTCTCAAATAAATAAATAAAATCTTAAAAAAAAAAAAAAATACAGATATCTGTGTCCCACCGCAGACCTATTGATTCAGAATCTTGGGGTTGCTGGGGTTAGAGGCTGGGAAACCTGTCTTTTTCCCAAGCCCCGCAGGTGACTCAGATGCCCAGCCAGGGTTGAGAATCCCACTAAACCACACACGGTAAAATTAATTTTATTTTTTATTTTTAATTTTTTAAAAAAATATTTTATTTATTTATTTATTTGACAGAGAGAGACAGAGAGAAAGCACAAGTAGAGCGGCAGGCAGAGGGAGAGGGAGAAGCAGGCTCCCGGCTGAGCAGGGAGCCCGATGCGGGGCTCGATGCCAGGACCCTGGGATCATGACCTGAGCCGAAGGCAGACGCTGAACGACTGAGCCACCCAGGTGCCCTAAAATTAATTTTAGAAAAAAACAAAAACAAAACTTGTTTAAAGAATTAAATCTTTTTGATAACACTGAAAATCACAAAAATTGGAAAAATTTTTACTTAGTAGAAATAAGCAACGGGGGAAAAAAAAACTGACAAAGATTAATTCTGCACACAGTAAACATTGTTATTGACTGAAAATTGATGGAAGACCCTAAATCTGCTTGACAAAATTTAGATCACGAAATTTGCCTGGGAAAATTGGACATGGTAGAAATAATGGTCACAAAAGAAAACTCATGTTGTTAGAAAAAAATAATCAGCAGGTTTTGATGTGGACCAACCAGTGATCAATGAGTGAAATTTTGCTGTCAAACATACAATGAAAAAAGAGTTCATTCTGATGAAAGTTAATTTCAGTGTAGGCTTCTGGCTTTTTCGAACATTTCAGATATATAACTTTTCTTAATTTTTTATTTTGAAATAGCTTCAAAGTTCTGTGGAACAGTTGCGAGGATTGTACAAAGAACTCTTGCATCATCTTTACCCAGATTTGTTAATTATTAATATGCAGTCATATATTAATGCTTTATCTCATAGATATATGATATATAGGCGTATATAGGCATGCATAGATGGATGGATAAATAGATAGATAGATAGATATAAAATTTGTTTTCTTGAAGCATTTGAGAGTTGCAGATATCACATCCTTTACAAAAGAAGTGTGTACTTTCTTTTTTTTTTTTTTAAAGATTTTATTTATTTAATTGACAGAGAGAGACATAATGAGAAAGGGAACACAAGCAGGGGGAGTGGGAGAAGGAGAAGCAGGCTTTCCGCTGAGCAGGGAGCCCGATGTGGGGCTCCATCCCAGGACCCTGGGATCATGACCTGAGCCGAAGGCAGACGCTTAACGACTGAGCCACCCAGGCGCCCCAGAAGTGTGTACTTTCTAAGGGCAAGAACATCCTCTTGTGTTAAGTAAATATATGTTCTATAGTTGTATAATACCTCTTCTTAAAGTTTTTATTGTTATGTTAATCACCATACATTACATCATTAGTTTTAGATGTTGTATAATACCCCTTATACAACTATACACCATTTATCAATTCAGAAATTTAACACAAATACTGTTATCTAATAGCCTACCATATTCAGATTTTTTTTTTTTTTAAAGATTTTATTTATTTATTTGACAGAGAGAGATACAGCGAGAGAAGGAACACAAGCAGGGGGAGTGGGAGAGGGAGAAGCAGGCTTCCCGCCAAGCAGGGAGCCCAATGCGGGGCTCGATCCCAGGACCCCGGGATCATGACCTGAGCTGAAGGCAGACGCTTAACGACTGAGCCACCCAGGCGCCCCCCATATTCAGATTTGACCAGTTGTCCCTACAGTGCCCTTTAGAGCAATTTTTTTTCACTCTGCTCGAGGGTCCAATTCCAGATTACTCTTTGCCTTTAGTTGTCATATTTCTTTAGTTTCCCTTAATTTGAAACAGTTCCTCAGCCTTTCTTTGTCTTTCATAACGTTGACATTATTGAAAAATATAGGCCAGTTGTTTTGTAGAATGCCCCTCAATCTGGGTTTGTCTGATGTTTCCTTCTGATTAGATTTGGGTTATGCATTTTTGGCAGGAATTCGATGTAAGCACTGTTGGTTCTTCTCCGTGCCTCACATCAGGAGGTACATCAGGTCTGTGTGTCTATTTACTGGCAAAAGTATATTCCATTGACCTTCTGTGCCTCACTGTCCTCATCTGTTAACAGAGAGACCTGAGGAGCATAACTGAATGGTGTCATGGCTGAGCTGTCATATCGGATATGTCCCACCCTCTGGACAGTTGTGCAGATACAAGCCATTGAGATCTTACCGTCATTAGTCATCATCACTAACATCTAGGATACCTACTGTGTGCTGGGGTTCATTGTTTTTTTCTAATCTTCCTAGAAAACATGGGTGTATCTGTTGTCACTCCTATTTAGCAGTTAGGGAAACTGAGGCTCAGAGATAGGAGTGTGAGGTGCTAAGGCTCACGTGGCTGGAAAGGAGCTGAGCTGGGATTTGAGCCTAGTGCAGTCTGAATCCAAAGCCTGACCCCATACCACACCACAGTGTTAGCTAATCCCTGCTGGGCAGAAAGGACAAGTTAAAGCCTCCTTGGGGGGCCTCCAGATGACATTAGGAGAAGAGACGAACCAGCTTCTGCCAGTTTGGCTTGGGTCTTTCTCCATTCGGAAATCCAGCAAACTAAAATCAGGAATGATGCCATATCTGGGAGTTTACCTATTGGACTTGGGACAGCTGCCTCCAAAGCTGACTTTGTTCCTTTCTTGGCTGGATAACCCCGCTCACATGAGGGTGATTCCACCCCCGCCCACCCAGTGCCTGCATTTCCTTACATATGTTAAAGTGGAAATAGGCCAGGACTAGAGCAATAACTACCGTGTGTTTAGGGCATAAGTTAATCCTTTAATATGTTCTATATGAGGTACCTTATTTTGCCCATTTTACAGATGAAGAAACTGAAGCTTTTATGGTGGCTAATGTCACAATCTGGTGAGTGTAGGGCAGGAATTCCTACACAGGTCTAACTGCAGAGACAGGGCGAGATCTTCCCTAGGATGCTAGACTATCTCTAGGCTTCATGGGATGGCAGGCTCCATGGAACAGGTTTTATGAAACATGCTGGACATTGTAGATGCATATGAGCTTTTGCTATTGAATCCAGGGTTGAACCACTCACATTTGGCCCTGATTCTGATTCTTGGTCTGGGCCATCAGCTTGATCTCTCTCTTTTGATTCACTGGTCCCTGTGCTGGGTCCTCCTCCTTTCTGGTTTTTCATCCTGGACTTACCACCCTGCGGCACTGCCAAGGCCTCAGATACCTTCCTCTTCAGAGACTTGTCCATGGTTTGCAAGGATCTCTCTTGAGGAAGTAAATTGTTGCCACATCTTCCCAACTTGAGGGAAAGGTGGGAGAGGCATGAAAGGAAGGAAAAGAGGAAAATTCTGGTGCCAAGGCAAGATGATTTAAAGAATCTGTTGATTTTGATTCCATTTACCAGAAAGTTCCACAGAGGGCAGCGGGGGTACGATGGGAAGAGCACTGCATGGGAGTCAGACCTGGGTGCCACTGGCTGATTTGGCCAAGGACTTGAGCCTCAAATTCCTTACCTTTAAAATGGGGGTGATTGTGCCATCTCTGCCCACTCCAAAGAAGTAGCAGGTCAAGTAAGAAAATGCTGCCATCTTGTTTGATAAATTGCTAAGAGATTTTATAAGACTGGATTGTGTGGTTTTCTTCCACTGAGTAGAGACTTGGGGAGCCTAAGTCTCCCTGGCTGGGCTGCTACAAAAGAGTACTTCTCATTGCCTAGGCTTAAAAAAAGGAAGCCCACTTGGGGAAGAAGACACCATTTTGTGAATTCCTTGCCTTCCTTCTGTCCCACACCCTTGAGGACCTACTGTTTCACTCTAGAATGGTCTCTTCCACCAAACTCTACCCACAAAATTTTAGCCAAGCCTCAGGTTCTGTTTGGGACCTGAAGGTCACTTCTGGGACAATTCTTGTCTCCTTTTTCTCCTCAGGAGCCTGTGACAAAAGCTTGACACCTGACAAAATCTTGCTATCCTCAACCCCTGGTTATCTCAAATGTCTTCAGACTCCAGCAGGAGGAAGCATACCTTTTGAGTGTGTCTGTGTGTCAGGCCCTGAGCTGGGCACTGTTATACTCCTGATCTCAGCAAATCCTCATAGTCTTCTAAGAGGTTCAACATTAGAGGGGTCTGCCCACCCACCCACACCCCCTTCCCTCAGGGATAGGTCTCAGAAGTTTATGGGTATTATATGAGCCTGCTCCTTTTGGTCATAGATGATTGGCTCCTGGTGGCATCTAGCCAAGCTTGGCCAATCGCATCTCTGCCCTGAGAATTTGGATTGAAGCATGGAGATACTTGGTCAGCACCTGTTAGCACCTAGAGGACTGTGGGGCAGCCATTTTGACTGTGTGCTCAGAGACACAGAGAGTACCCGCATGGAGACAGGCAGAGAAGAAGGGAGGGAGGGAGAGAGAGAGACAGAGAAATGACATAGGGCTGTGACGTCAAGAAACCTGTGGCCCTAAGGGGTGCCTGGGTGGCTCAGTCGGTTAAGTGTGTGCCTTTGGCTCAGGTCATGATCCCAGGGTCCTGGGATCGAGCCCCACGTCGTTGGTCTCCCTGCTTAGTGGGGAGCCTGCTTCTTCCTCTCCCCCTATAGAAAAACAAATTTAGGGAAAAATTTTGAAAAAAAAAAAAAAAAAAAAAGAAACCTGTGGCCCAGAAGGAGGTAGAAAGCAAGCCCCTTCCTGATGACCTTCTAGTTCCTGGCTCCAAATCCTCTTGAGGCTTCATTTCATTTCCTGCCCCTGGGTACTATGATCTACCTCCTAACTTAACAAAATACTCCCTCCCCCCGTTTTTTTTAAGTTTAGCATGATTTCATTTCTGCTGGTTACAGCTAAAAGAGTGTTGCTAAGACTGGTAGGTTTTGGGGCCCCCATTTTACAGAGACGGAAACTACGGTTTAGAGATTAAGCTGGGAGCCCAGGGCCATGGAGCTAGTCAGTCAGTGGCGGAGGTGAGAAACACATCTCTGTGATTCCAATGGAGGGCGTGGATGGGGTGCTTTCTCAACACTAGACACTTTCTAAAAGCTTTACCTGTCTTCTCTCCTTTCGTCCTCTGAGGGCCCCTGTGAGGTAGGTACAGCTGTCAGCACCATTTGAAGGATGGGGAACTGAAGGCAAGGAGAGGCTGTGTTGTCTGCTTCAGATCATGTAGTCTGTGAGGGCCAGAGCCAGGCACAGATGTCAGGCAGTTGACCCCACAGCCTGGGCTCTTCGTAATTATGCTGTAGGTGTTGGCGTGGCAGTGCTGATTCAGAAGGCAGGGCCTGGACATGGACAGGGTCAGAAGTTTTCAGGAACTGATGAACATATGGTTGTCACTGAATGATGGGCCCTTAGAGGATGGGCAAGCCTTTGGAGTCCCACTGGACTAAGTTGGCACCTCAGGTATGTGTCTGTTCTTCAGCAGCTGTGACCCACGGCCACTCCATTCCTTCTCTGTGATATTATGGTGCCTGTTCCATCACTCAGCAGGTTGGGGTTCACCCCCTGGGATCTTACTACGTACTTTATCTCCTCTCCCTGTCCTTTCCCTCTTCCTAGTCCCCTGCTTGTGGTGAGTCTACCTACCCTTTGTTAACCTCCAGAGTGGGGCCAGATCACAGCTCTGAGTGACTGGGTAGTTTCCACTGTTGGTTGGGAAATGTGTGTATTCATTTAGAAACTGGATTTTTTCAGGAAGGCATCAAGCTCAATCTTCGTGTTTTTAGCATACCCTTCATGGCCCAGCAGGGACAGAGTGAAGAAGGGACAGACCCTCCAGACCTGGGACCCTTGTTGAGGACATGCCTCTCTAGGCAGTGTTGAATGCACGCTGGGCACTCTGTCGGGGTGTGCTAATGGGAGAGGAAGCCCAGTTCCTGTGGCCTGCAGGTAGTTGAGAAGCAGAAAGAGCTTGCAGTGATTCCAGAAAGAGAATGAGAAAGACCCAGGATGATTTTCCAGGCGCCTCTACCTGGAAATCATTCTAGGTTGCAGATCATTCTAGGTTGGGGTCACTGACCCTTTTGAGAAATTGGTGAAAGGCAGAGATTTTTCCCTCCCCAAATGCACATAGAGACATAAATTTGCTTAAGATGTAAAATTGCTTAGTTATGGATCCCCACACCTATCCAAGGATTTAAGGATCCTTGATCTAGAGAGAGGCTGCCATCTGATTAAGAGCTAGAGGGGAAGGATGCTTCTACCCACCTTCCAGCTGGATGTTATTTCTCCTGGAGTCTTTGCTAACCCCCCCCCCGCCCCCCCCCCCCGGGGTTGGTTTGAGTCCTTCCTCTTTCTCCTGTACCTGTGCATTTTGCTGTTGGCACCTTTTTGCAATGGTTTAAACAGTGTGGACCTTAGACCAACGCATCAGCATCACCTGGGAACTTGTTAGAAATGCAAATTCTCAGTTCCTACTCCAGACTGAATCAGAAACTCTGGGGTGGGGCCCAATAAATTTGTGTTTGAACAGGCCCTCCTGGTGAGTTGCTGAAGTTTGAGAAGGGCTGCTGCAAGCAATCCTCTTCTTTACGGTGTGTGTCTGCTTTGCTAGACACAACATGCCTGGCACATAGTAAGAGCTCGGTGAATACTTACTGCATCATGTTTTCCACATTGACAGGGCAGGATTAATTTTTTTTTTCCTTTGGTACCCTACAGCTTTGAGTCACGGGGACTGAGACTCAGTGTCATTTGGGTCCAGTTTCTTTCGACTTCCGGGCCTAAAGATAGGCTTGGCTCCACTGGGTAGAGGAGAGGGCTTAGCCTTGAGGCAGGTGCCCAGAAACTTTCACACAGGAATGGAGCCAGAGAGAAATCAAACCTGGAGCATCTCTCTGGGTAACAAGGCCTCAGCCACATGGTGGATGAGGGGCAGGCGGGCAGGGGGCTGCCTGGCCATCACATATGCCCAGGGCTCATGGGAGCCCAATTCTGCCAAATTCCACAGGCTGACCTGCTCCTCTCAGTGCCTGCCCTACAGCAGCCTTGGCAGCGGACGCCAGATCTCTGCCAGGGACACACTGGCCAGGCTGGCTGGGCGGGAAATGGCCACTTTTTATTTTTAATGACTCCAACGTTTTACAGAGGAGGGAATGGTTCGAAGATCCCTCTTAACTTTGTGTGTTTGGTCTGGGGAAGAGTTGCGCCTCTTAATTCTCTGCGTCTTATGTAGCGTTATATTCCCATATTTTGCTTCTACAGGGAGAGAGTATTTTCCTATACAGTTCCTTAGTTGCCTGACATTTAAAAAATAATAATTTTTCTGAGGGGTGCAGGGAAAAAAATTCTGGGAAAAAAACCTTTTCCTATCTTCAGCTCTTTAAACATTAGAAAAAAATTTGTTTTGATTTTTTTTAAGCTGGGAACAGAGGAAAGATACCTGTTTACTCTTAATTTCCAGTGTGTTTATTTTTTAAAAAGGATCCTTACATTTTTCTCGGAGGGGTGAAGAAAGATTTCTCTCATCTCATATATGGGCAGTTCTTCAAAGTTTTATTCTAAAAAAAAAAAAAATCAGTCATCTGTGGGAGATGTAGGATGGATCCAGTAATCCTTCTTGTGTTGTTATGGGCTAGATCCTTCACACTTTTAATTAAAAAAAAAAAAAAATTAGATTTTTTTTTTGGGAGGTGAGGACAGGGGAAAAAAAGTCCTGGTTAGACCTTCCCAAATCATAGGGAGTCAGTTCCTTAAATTAAAAAAAAAAAAAAATCTGATATTTTGAATGTTGGATAGAAATGTTCTTGTTCACAATGTATTTCACATAGAGTTTCTCAAATTTTTCTTCTTAATTATCAAATTGATTGGGGGATATGGGAGGGGGCTAGACCCCCTCAACCTTTAACCCCTAGTGTCTTACCCAGGGCCAGTTCTTTAAACTTTATTTTTAATATAAATCTGTTCTTTAAAAAAAAATGTTGACAAAGGTAGACAGAAATATTCTCTTCATCCCGCATTTCACATAAAAGCAGCTCTTCAAATATTTATTTTTAAAATCCGTCTGATTGGGAGGTGGCTAAAAAGAGTCCCCTTAAACCCTCTTGTCTGACCCAGGGCTGGTTCTTCAAACTTTTATTTTTAAATGATATTAGATTTTTTTTTTTGGAGAAGGGGGCAGGCAGGGGCAAGAGGAACATCCCACTGAGCCTCGCAATGCCTCCATAAGGCCAGCTCTTCAAACTTTATTTAAAAAATCAATCTGATTTTTGGGGGGTGGCTGCGGGGGGAGCAGAAGAGTTCCCATTAACCCCTTGTGTT
The DNA here is from genome assembly GCF_002201575.2 of Neomonachus schauinslandi. Lineage (NCBI taxonomy): Eukaryota > Metazoa > Chordata > Mammalia > Carnivora > Phocidae > Neomonachus > Neomonachus schauinslandi. Next base: position 73,935,180 of record NC_058415.1, read on the forward strand.
CCGCCAAGAGGCGGCTCCCCAAACTTTTTTTCCACCGCGAACATGACCTTTGCGAGGGGCTGGCGAGCGG